>NC_141111.1:11990185-11995185 GCF_041138505.1 Cibotium barometz | reverse complement strand
TATATATATATATATATATATATATAAACAAATTAATTTTTATTTAAAAAATCTAAAATCAATAAATATTTTATTTAAAATAAAACAAATCATTCTACACACTCCCTTTATCTTGTATACACTTTGTTTATATAATACATTTTGTATATATATAATACATTTTGTTTGGAATCTTTAGGTAGACCTTGAGCAAAATAAAAGACCTTGTGCAATGACCTTGAGCAAAATAACAGACCTTGAGCAATGAAGCAGTTGGAGGAGGCGAAGGCGATTGAGGAGCTCGAGGAGGCGATGGCACAACCACGAATGCAATCGCTTTTTCTCAATCATTTTTTTTATAAAAAAACCCAAATTATTCTACAATTTCTCTCTCTCTCTCTCTCTCTCTCTCTCTCTCTCTCTCTCTCTCTCTCTCTCCCCCCCCCCTCTCTCTCTCTCTCTCTATATATATATATATATATATAACAAAATAAATTATTTTTTATTTAAAAAATCCAAAATCGTATTACGAAATACACTTTTAAAACTTTTAGGAAACTAATTTAAAAAGATGGATGAAAATAAGTCTAAGAGGATTCACCTAATTTTAGAACTTTTAGGAAACTCATTTAAAAAGATGGATGAGAGTGCGGGCTCAAGGGATTCACCTAGAAATATGTAAAATATCATGTGTTAAACAAAAGGGGCTTACAATTTCGTTTTTTAAAATACAAAGAATGAAAAAAGTTGTAAGTTTAACCTATAGTTTATTACCTTGAAGTTAACAAAATGGGTATATTTAAAACACCTCCACGTTTTTTATTTTGAATTAAGCCCACCTCCTTTGCCCACGTGGAGGGAGGTGGGGTTGTGGTTTATCTTGTATAGTGTCACGTAGGCTGTAACGCCTATGATCGACGGCAAAGACCGGATGGCCAGGCGGGGATTTAGCGTCAACGCCTCGGTCGGAGCGCCGAGGACGTGGCCATCCGCCGCCGGGGCTCAGTGGGAGAGGATGCCCATGCGGAGTCATGGGCGGCCAGGCTAGTGTGGACGGCAAGCCACACACTATATAACCTGGGGGATGAGGGGAATCCTCATTCTTCCTCTATGGCTAGGTGGTGAGCCAGAGGCCGTGTCCCCTCTTGTGGTAACGCCCGTAGTGGTGTTACGATAATCTAACATTGGTATCAGAGCGTGAGTTTCGATTGGATCAGGGTCCGTGCGTGACTGGGGACCGGAGCCCACTCAATGGTTTTCAACCATTCAAAAAACTCTTATCCTTATCTCCACAATAATGGACTGTGTAGAGGGAGGCAGCCAGAACTGGAAGGAAGAATTCTCTCTCTCTCTCTCTCTCTCTCTCTCTCTCTCTCTCTCTCTCTCTCTCTCTCTCTCTCTCTCTCTCTCTCTCTCTCTCTCTCCCCGTCACACACACCAAATCGCTCCATTACAGGTAAGCAATGTCGTTGTTTTTGCTTTGGAGATGGTCTGCAAAAGAAGAGTTTTTCGTCTGGTGTAGAGAGAGAAGTCGGCTGGAGCTTTTTGTATGGAGCTGTGGGAGCTGAAGGTCGACTGTTAGAGCTTATGCGAGACCCCGTCACCTTGAGCTCCGGACAGACCTTCGACCGCTCCAGCATTGAGAAGTCGCTAGACGACGGGCACAGCACGTGCCCGGTCACGCGCCAAACGATAGACGTAGTGCGCAGAACCAGAGCTTAGGCATAGAGAGGATCTTGACCCCTTGCCAGCCCCCGACTGTGAGGGAGATCCCGCAGTAGGCTGGTTGACCAGATCGGGCAACGTAATGGAGATTCTCTGGATGCTCTGTAGAAATTGAGCAGGCTATCTCTAAATCGGGCCCATGACTCGTCGTCAGCGGGTTGATGGTCCAAGCGGGGGCGTTGCCTCATCCCAGTGGGAGGCCTGCTGCCTGGTGCTGCCGACGGCCAGCCCACAGGCGGCCAGCCAGCGAGGCCAGCGCGGCGGCGGCCAGCCAGGCCAGCGCAGCAGGCGGCCATCAAAGCCAGCATCCGGTGGCCAGCCAATTTTTTTATTTTTTATTTTTATTTTATTTTTATTTTATTAAAAAAAAACCAAACGAACACCTCTCTCTCGGCGGCAGTGGAGGGATAATCCCGGAGGTAAAGGGATAATCCTAGGTGGTTCAGGCACAGGATCTCGAGGAGATTAATTTTTTTTCATGAGTTGCAGGCATCTTTCTCTCGGATCGAAGCATCCCGGAGTAGCGACGCTTGTAGAGGCTCGCAGCGCAACACAAATCAACAGTCGACGATAGTCTCGCAGGCGACCGTAAGGGGGGTGACTATTCTCTCTCCACCACTGCTCATTTTATTAGCGTTTTTTTTGTAATTTCCGAGTTCTCGCATTGTCTTTTGTGCAAGAATTAAAGATGTCTACTAGGCGTAGTGTGTCCCCACCGCCTTCTACTTCTCTAGGGTTTTCAGGTCTCTTGTCCTTGGTCGCGGGTTTGACCCCAACCAAATTGTCACGCCGTATACGCTCGACTGTTGTCCGGTCCGGAGTGCGCTCGTCGATCACGCGTGATCCGCCAGCGCCCTCCTCGTGTGTTGACCCCGCCTTAGGACCTAGCGAGCCTGCAGATGACCCCTTTCTGGCCGATGAGCCAGATGACATGAACACCGACGTCGCCGAGGGGACCAAGGAGGACCTCTTGGAATATGACGACGCGATTATGACCTATTGGACTCTGCTAACGTCCTGACAGAGATGGAGCTCTCTAGTGGACTTTTTAAATATCTTAATGCAAAACTGAACAATATGGGTAAAGTCCAGGCTAACTTAGTCACGATGCTACAAAGCATCTCCACATGGTTAGATACACTAACAGCCGCCTCGGCTAGTACTCCGACTCCTCGTGGTAGCCGAGCTCCTGCAGCACGGGTGAGCGTAGCCTCGCTAGTGGATGCAGGAGTACAGGCTGCGGGGCCGTCCGTAGAGACAGCTTTGTCGTTATTGAAAGACTTAAAGCCGCCTAGTTTTGGTGGCGAGGAGAAGGAGAGAAACAAGGACTCGGTCAACATGTTTCTAGCGAAGTGGTCAGATTTGCACGCGCTGCGACAGCAGCCTAGCCGGATACAGCCCGCAAGGCTAGCCTCTCATTAACCGGCAAAGCGTACAAGTGGTGGATGAGTTTGACAACTCGTCCTGCCACTTGGACGGAGTTTGAAACGATGTTTCGAAAAGAGTTTTTGCCTGTTAATGAGGTGGAGAGAAGCTGGGAGTTATGGGACAAGTGCTCGATTGAGAACAAATCCCAGACTCAGTACATCTCAAACTATAGGGAGATAGTACTTAAGCTAAAGGGGATCGATGCATTCCAGACATTGCGAGGCTTTAAAAGAGGCCTCAAAGATGATTACCTTGAGTACGTAGAGCCCTTACAGCCTAAAGACTTAGCAGAGGCAATTAAGTATGCGCAGGTATTTGATGACATCAAGCGCCGTAGTGCATGTGGTGGTTCGAGTAGGGCCGAGGGTAGTGAGAAGAGGAGGTCAGGACTTAAAAGAAAAGGGTTCCGCAGTGATAGCAGGGGGGATAGGATGGACCAAGAAGGATAGGGTGGTCATTGGTCTAAAAAACCGCACCATCCAGGAAGAAAAGAGACACCGAAGTCCAAAAGAAAGAGCAGTATATTAAAGTGCGAAAGGAAAATCGCTGCTTTAATTGCAACGAGGTAGGGCATACGAAGGCTGAGTGTCCAACGCCTAAAACCAGCACGAGTGGCAACAAGCCCAAAAGAGATGGTAAATCCTCTAGGCAGTTGCATACAGTGCAGAGACTCCCTCAGAGTTCCGCAGAGTTCAGAGAGGTGACAGTGTGTCATTGTGATAAGCATCACGCTTATTCAGTGACACCAGCGATGTGGCAGCCTAGTGTAGGTCCGCATCACATGGTGCGCATGTATGGCACCATAGGTGGCCATAGAGTCACAGTTTTTATTGATGATGGAGCTAGCCACAACTTCTTGAACTACTCGTTAGTCAAGAAGTTGGGGTTGACTGAGACCAAAAGCGATCATGAGTATACTGTTGGCCTAGCCAACGGGTATGACAAAACGGTATGGAATACCATAGTATTGGGGGTCCCATTATCTATGCAGGACTACGAGGCTCCGTTTGACTTTTAGGTCATGCACTTAGCCAGAGCAGACGTATATCTAGGCAGGGAGTGGCTGTATGGCTTGCAGACGTATATCTAGGCAGGGAGTGGCTGTATGGCTTGGCTCGGAATTACCTACATAATACACTACGTTTTGAGCATGGAGGTAGAGTCATTACCCTGCAAGGCGACCGTACTATCCCGGCCACACCACTTATTTCCTCCATAGAGCTGTGCACAGCGGGCCGCAGAGACCAGATAGCAGAGGTATACGCTTGTTACCTTCTTTTAAATTATGTTTCCATAGATGAAACTATAAATGATGTTTGTGTAGACAAACAAGGAAAACAAAATAGCCTTGGACGAGACCCACTGTTTGAAAACCCTGTTTGGCATGCATGCGATTCAAACAAGAAAAAATCCAAGGTGAAAGAGACATTGAAGAAAAAGTACTTAGATAATTTAATGAATTTATTAGAGGAATGTCAGAATGTTTTTCCTGATGATTTACCAGATGGTTTACCACCATCTAGAGAAGTAGACCATGGCATCGAAGTTATGCCAGGTTCAAAACCTATAAACAAACCTGCTTATAGATTAAGCCACTCCGAGGTACAGGAGGTGGAAAAACAATTGACGGAATATTTGAACAAAGGCTTCATTCGGCCTAGTTCAAGTCCGTGGGCATCGCCTATTCTTTTGGTAAAGAAGAAAGACGGATCTATGCAGATGTGCATAGACTATAGGGCTCTTAATCAGATAACGATTAAGAACAAGTATCCGATGCCACGCATGGATGAGTTGTTTGATCAACTCTATGGATCGAGATACTTTACAAAAGTAGACTTGAGATCAGGGTATCATCAGGTTAGAATTAA
>NC_141111.1:11665185-11985185 GCF_041138505.1 Cibotium barometz | reverse complement strand
TAGCCCTAATTACAGAGGATGATTGAATAAAGGGCTTCATTAAATAGCCCTAATTTTATACAGTTGTGTGATCCATGAACGGAGGGCAACTCGGAGGCGTTCCCATTGGAAGCAGCAACAGTGGTCAGCTCATGATGAACGCTTCCCAACGTACATGTCGAAATGGTAACCAAGGTTGACTGTTTTACGCCCACTTTTCCCAGCGTCCTCGAAAACGCTGAACTTCAGGGCTACATACAGCTCGCCTAGTACATCGCCTTCACACAGGTAACCCTCATCCTCGTGACCCTCTTCTTTCAACCCCAACCTCCTCCTTCAAGCCTTTGTATGCTGCCGCCTCCTGTCTCTAACTTATAGCCATTTTCAGGAATGACCTGTAGCCATTTTCAGGAAAAAAACTTCTCTCTCTAACCTGTAGCCGTTTACTGAGAACCTGCCATTTCTGGTAGGAAAAACTATCTCAACACACGCACACACACTCTCTCTCTCTCTCTCTCAGACACACACCTCTAGGACACACACGTCTCTCTCTCTCTCTCTCACACACTTTTTTTTTTTGGTAATATCCAGTGCAGTATATTTATATGCTCATAAATTTACATGATGGGAGGTCTCCAAAATGGAGAGTATCCCAAAGATCAAAAACATAAAAAGAAAAGCTCTATGCAAGAAGCATCCATATCACCCTCATGGCAGGCATCATATAAGGATTGCCGCAATGAGGCTCGGAAAGATTCATATGACTTGTGAATCTGCCGATCCAAGTATGCCAAATTATGCTCACTCCAGATTGTCCAAAGAGCCCAATATCTCATCCAAGAGAGAAATAGTGAGTATTGAGACAAAGACCTCATAAATCTGCCAAAAAGCCAGAAATGTTTCCCAAATCTGTGACTCGGGAAACGGAGCCGAAGATAATCTGAAATTCGCCTGAGGAGGATCCTAGAACACGGGCAGTGCCAAAGCAAATGAAGAACAGTCTCTGAAGGAGCCTGACATCTTAAACATGTGGATGGTGCAATGCGACGTTTAGCAAGTGTGACCCCCACTGACAATGTGCCTGTCATACATCTCCAAAGAAAAAGTCTTTGTTTCAATGGCATTTTACACTTCCATAACATCCCGAGATTCTTCCGCCACCATGAGAGGGGCTTCCTTATATGCCACAGAGAATTAGCATGTTGCTGAATCCATGGAGCAGGCTGAAGAAGCTTGTAAGCTTTGATGGAGGTTAAGGCGGGAAGAGGAACAGGATGAGTGCATGTAGCAGAGGGTTGCAATTGCTAATCCGTAAGCCTGTCTGTGTCAGCCACAGGAGGAACAGGTAGAAAAGGATGTAGTAAATCAGCAATTTTCTTCCATATAGACCTATGATGCATTCCCAATGCATAGGAAGTAGTGGCCTGAGGAAAAGATAAGACATAGCCCTGATCATCTACCATATCATGTATGTATCTAATTCCCAATTTCATGAGATTGTATGCCCGAACAGGTTCCTGTAAAGCGAGTGGAATGTCAAAGATGGTACTCCAATGAATACTTTCTTTCCTCATTGAGTTTGTCCCCGAGCAATTATCGGGAGCCCATTTGATCTTAGAAAGTACTTGTTTCCAGTCAAGTATCAGAGCAGTAGAGAAAGGACAGCCAGGTATCTTCCCTACAAATCTCCCAATGACAACCTCCCAATGATCAGTAATCCAATGACCATAAGCACAAGTCCTCATGTTGACACACATGGATGCTAGCATATAAGTCCATGGCTGTTGGCGGAAAAAAGTATGCAACATAGTCGCCTTCCTTGCAAGTACATGATATCTTATATTGAGGACATTAAGTCTACCATGCAGCCTAGGAGAGCACACCATTTCCATCTTTATCAGTCTCAATGCTTTCACAGCAGTTTTTGTCCTCTATAACATCTCCATAGCTTGAGACATAAAGGCTGAAATATCCCTGGAGGACCAATGTAGCAAAGGCAAATAGAACTGGACATAGGACATTACAATGGACTGTACTTCTCTCTCTCTCTAACACACACACACACACACACACACACACACACACAGACACACGCGCACACACGCGCACGCGCGCGCACACACACACACAGAGACACATACACAGCCTGCAACATTCCACACATGGGTTTGCAGCCGTTTGCCCTCTGGAGCCCACTGCATCTCTGTTTGTATCCCTTGAAAACTCCCAAACCCTCTCGTTTTGTCTGTGGTGCGCCCTCACACAGAGACACATCATATGGTGCCACGTCAATGCCAACCTCCTCCTCCACGTCAACGCCAACCTCTCGTTTTATCTGTGCTGCGCCCTAACACAGAGACACATACACAGCCCGCAACATTCCACACGTGGGTTTGCAGCCGTTTGCCCTCTGGAGCCCACTGCATCTCTGTTTGTACCCTTGAAAACTCCCAAATCCTCTCATTTTGTCTGTGTTGTGCTCTTAATCACCTATATATGCTGCTGTTAGCTTGTAATCACCCATCAATGTGCTTAATCTGAGCTCAACCAATGCGCTTAATTTATCAACAACAAGAACTATTTTTTTTCTGCTATGAGCGCATGCACCAAGGCGATGTACCATGCGGGTTTTGCGCGTGCAGTGTATGTGAGGAGCAGGTTTTGCGCGTGCACTATATGTGAGGGGTAGGTGTGTGCGCGCGCAATGTGTACTGTGTGTTTAAGCGCAAGGTCTACAATGTGTATGCAACACATAGGAGACGAAACGTACCTGCACTGTGCAGAGCTCGATGCGACCCGGAAGCGTGGAACAGCAAGGCGACGTGATGGCGACCCTGGAAAACAGCAGGCGAGGTGATGCGAAAAGTGGACGTGGACTGGACCCAGTGAACTTGGAGGTGGAACGCAGGCGTGAAGTTCATGCTTGCAGCGGACGCACCTCCGTATTTCGAAAACGAACCACCTTCGGATTTTGTGGAGAGGACCCAGATTTAGCGCAGAGGACACATATGGTGCCACGTCAACGCCAACCTCCTCCTCCTCGACGACCGACCCAATCAATGCAGGAAGGGAGCGCCGTCAGCTTGAAGGGTGAAGCACTTGGTTGATAAGGGTGAAGCACTCAGTCGACGACTGGCTGGCGTGTAGAGCAGACGACCGACCCAATAAATGCGGGAAGGGAGCACCGTCAGCTTGAAGGGTGAAGCACTTGGTTGATGAAGGGTGAAGCACTTAGTCGACGGCGGGCGTGCATAGCAAATTGCAGGTAGCAAGAACAGACGATCGACAACGGGCGTGCAGAGCAGATGGCAGGTAGCAAAAATAGACGCACGTAAAGCAGACGACCGGTGTGTACAGTAGGTCATCAAGGCTCGCATCACCATCACCCTTCCCCTCTCATAGTGATGATAGCCCTCTCGTGCATGGCGTAAAGTTTTGACACCATCTTCAAGGCTCGATGGCTCCAATCAAGATGTCAAAAAGAAAAGCGGATAGAGCGCCACGTCAACAGATGTTAAAGATTCTCACCACATAAAGGTATAAAGAAGGCCTTGTTGTGCGTTATCACGATCAACCTCAGTGCATGTAACAAGATTTCAGCCCGTACTCCGAGCTTGGGGGCCCCTTGGCCATAGAGAACCAGATGGATCTTCGCAGTGATGCGGACCCGCGGCTTTAGCCCAGCTTTTGAGGACAGATTTGCAGCCAGCCTACTCTGAGCTTGGGATTCACCTTAGGCCAACCCTCCAGCAGTCAGCTCTCGTAGCCTTGGAGGAGCATCTTAGGCAGCCCTTGATATGGAACTCTTTGATCCGTTTACCCAGTGGCCACATGTTGGAGGCCTGACCTCATGTATCATGGGAAGCGTTGAGCATAGGACCTGCTAGGTCCCTCGGAGATTGGCTTGCATTTAGACAACTTCCCCCGGAGGCTCAGGAGAGAGGCCTACCTGGGATCCGGGGTAGAGACAGACTCAACCTCGACATCGACTCTGCTATTTCTTAGGAGTGGTTGACCCCTATCCCAGATCCGACTCCCCGCAGTGGTTGGGTGTGTTTTCTAGGCATGATATTCTCTTGGCAGTTCATGGCACGGACGAGAGCTGTGCTTTGCTCACTTTTTCTATTGGACCCCATGGCAGATTAGAGAGTCAAAGCCTTCTCTGGATGACTTCAGTGGTTGCAACTTACAGAGGGTGAGGGTGATCGGATTTCAGGCACATAAGTGGCACATTGACCTCCCGCCGGCCAAGGTGGCCAAGGAGAGACTGGCGGTTATGGATTTGGGAGAGCTGGCCTCTCACGCGCCTGTCACAAATCCCTATATTCTAGGGACATGCGGATGCGTGTCAGGCCTAGAAACATGCGGATGCATGTATGTATTATACCTGGGCATGTGTATGGATCATATGAGTGGATGCATATGAGTCCAAGGACATGGCAGGACATTTGTGGACTTTCGGGCGGTGCCCGTGGATTCCGGCCATGCACACATGGTGTGTTATGATGGCAGGCGGAATATTTTCAAGTACAAGAATGATGATAGGTGGTTCTCCAAGTTTACATGTGCACAATGCATAAATGATGCATGCCATAACTTTATTTTACTTTGTGTGACATTATCTTGCTGCCTGGACAATGCTTGTTATTTTGGCTTGTGAAGTCCGAGGGACCGGGGACGCCCGGGCACCTTGTGGACGCGTGTGTGCACTCCTGTTTGGGCCTAAAACTGTGGGCTTATGGGTTTTGTAGGTGGTAAGTGCGTCCACACTCAATTTACAGCTTATTTCCTTTACTACTAAAGTTTATTGGTTTGCAGGTCCACACTCATTAATAAGTGGCCGGACAACTTATAATGCGTTCGCATTTGGTTGGACCAAAATTAATGAAGTCCGGACAACTTATGGCCATTTCCCATTTGGTTGGACCTAAACTTATACAAACAGGACAAATGGAGCACTATGGGCTGGACACCTACCTGGACACCTTATGGGGACACTTGTCAGCCATTATGTGTACCCACCAAGCCCCATAGGTGGCACTGAAGAAAGGCGCCTCCTTCAAGAGACCATTTGGGCTGTTTTATTCATGATTCAATACATTGGAGAGCTGATTGAAGCTTTGGGAGTTGCTACAGGGTTGGTTGCTTGCTTCCCGGACTCACACAAGCTTGGATAATGATCCCCACACTCTTCTAAAGGGCTGGTTGGTAAATTTCAGACCTATATTTTCTGGTTATTGCGAGTTTTGGGCTGGTTACAGGTGTCCAAAGTCAACTTGGACAATACAGGACAGCTCTAGGGACCTCCACAGGGCTGTAGGACCCTTTACAGGTGGATTTCTCGCGATGGAAAGCTGCTGTTTTGGACTGGTTATTGCATAAAACAGGCCGGACAGCAATGGAATATGTGAGCATGGATGTGTCTCAAGGATTCCTGGTGTAACAGGTGTTTAGGGCAAGCATTGGGAACACTTGCTCGCGGAGAACACAGGTTTCTGGATCAGTTTCTCGCGTGGAAACAGGGCCTAAAGATCCATTTACATCTTGTGCAGGGTGGAGTACCTGTGAGGATTGTGAAACTCTTGTGCAGGGCGGATGTACCTGTGAAGAGGCTTGTGCAGGGCGGATGTACCTGTGTGTAGGGCGAATGTACCTACAGATTCTCTTGTTTGAAATGTATTCATTCATGATGTATTTGGAAGAATCAGGTGCAGGCTGGTGGTGAATCCCCAGGCACCCGTAATCTTGTACTTTGCAGACTCTTTTGGTAATATAACCTAAAGGGGGGGGGGTCAGCCTATCATCGGCCCCTTTATGTGGTGTACTGTCATTTTCAGCTTTGTGGTTGTAATGCTCAAGTGTTAAGTGCTCAGAATCTTGTTCACATTTATACGATTCCAATACACGCGTCCGCCTCCCGTTACATTGGTATCAGAGCTCAGTTTTTCCCCTACGGTCTGAGGCTTGGAATCATAAGTGGTGACCTGATTTGAGTGTCATGGATAGCCACATTTCTGACAGTGTGGAGAACACACAGGACCGTGAATTTCATGGTACAAGGGATGCAAGAGATGCTGCAGGCAATGATGTCTATGGAGATGTAGGTACTCATGACACTATGCATTCTGATTTGGAATCTTTGAGGCGTCAAGTGCGACGCTATAGGGCTGAAACCGAAGAGCTTAGGTCATTGAAAAATGACCCGGATGTACAAAGGGTGTTGGCTGCGAAGGCAAAAGCTTCGGTCCATGAAGTCACTTTTGAAGCAATTGCAAAGGAAATGGATGTTGAGAAACCCCGAGAGCTTGCACTTGCATACCTAATGGTTAAGGGTGATGTATACACTGAAGCAGATGGTAGTTTGGCTTTTAAGAAGCCACCCCTTATGGCTGCCCATGGTGATGCATATGATGCACAACAAGCAGAAAGAGCACAGCAAGTGCCAAATGCTGAAAGGACAAGAGTCCCTAGTGCTAGGCTTGATGCAGGTCAAGAGAAGAGTAAGGATGAGGGATCCTCTACTCATTCCCGCTTTGCTCCAAGAAGACATGTCCGTTCTCGTGTTGAGCTTTCCACTCATTTGGAGAGTGTGGCTCAAGAGAGAACGAAGAGGGATCGTGAATCTTCATCGCGGCATCATCATCATGCAGATGAACAGGATGTACATAGGGATGCATATAGAAGGAAGAAGCCTCGAGAGTTCAAGTCCGGTGACAAGGATGTGAAGTTTGAAAACTTTCATGGACGGATAGACTCTACCAAAGCACTTGCTTTCATTAGACAGTTTGAGATAGCTTTTTGCAATGAAGGCTTTTCGGAAAAGTCTATGCTCAGGCATGTGGGAATGCATCTCAAGGATACGGCAAGTGATTGGTGGCTTGCAAAAATACTTGATGGAAGTGCTGCCCCAACTTGGTCTTCTTTCAAAATTCAGTTTTATGATCAATTCTTACCACCAAACTTTGCAAAGGATGTACGCAAGGAGTGGGACTGGCTGTCCCAAGATGAGGGAGAGTCCGTTGCTTCATACATAGCAAAGTTTTGGAAAGTCCTTCTCAAGGTTACTCCCTTCATGAAGATTGGAGAGGACGAGAAGAAGAGAAAGTTTGAATCGGGGCTCCATCACATCATCCAACAAAGCTTGGGAGTGTACCCAAATAAGACCATACAAGAGCTTATACACTCAGCCATGATTGCGGAGAACTTGCACATAAAAGCACCCACAAATAAGCCATTTGCAGGTCAAAACAAGAGCAAATTCAGGGCTGGTTATGACCAGAAAAAGGGTGGACAGCCACCTAAGAATGCTCCCAAAGATGGCCGAGATGCAAAGGATGACTCCGAAAAGAAGCTGGGGGGTAAACGCCACAATTTTGGGCTCTCAAAACAGCAATTGGAAGAGTACAGGAAGGCTGGAAAATGCTTTAAGTGTGGCAGTAAAGATCATATATATCCTAAATGCCCACAGAATCCTAAGAATGCTGAGCCTAATGTGCAAAAGCCTCTTGTAAATGTTGTACCCGATGTGCAGGGTAATACAGGGCATGAGCCCAAGAGTAGAGTCATATGCAAGGCTTGGGGCAAATTGAAGGATCAGCCCGCTTTGTTTCTTTTTGATGATGCTTCCACAGATAACTTTATATCCGTACAGATGGCTGCCGCCATAGGTCTCAATGTGGAAGACATGGGAATGCAAATGAATGCAGATGCCGCCTTTGAGGGCAAACAGGTTGATGTAGCTCCGGTCATTGGCAAGCTCCGTGTACAAATACAGGACTACCTCGACTATGAGAGCTTTCTAGTGGCTCCTCTTACAGGTTGTGATGTTTTGTTGGGGATGCCCTGGCATCACCGTTTAGAGCCTGTTAAGGCTTACAAAGAGAAGAAAATCAGCTTTGTACATAGAGGCCGTGAGCACTCTATAGATGCTGGTACTACTGGAAGTACCATACCTCTTGTAAGCCATGTACAAATTAATAAGGCAATAAAGAAATCAGCTTGTTCTTACTTGGTTTTTGTACGTGATACCATTGAACATTCTAGTGTTGATGTTAGTGCATTAGATCAAGACAAGCTTAACTTTTTGAATGAGTTCAAAGATTGTTTTGCAAATGCTTTGCCAGCAAGGTTGCCACCAGAGAGGCCGGAAGATCATTGCATAGATCTAATTCCCGGTAGCTCTCCACCTAATAGGCCACCATACAGGGTGAGTGCTAGTCAACAAGAAGAGATTATGGCTCAGGTGAATGAACTTTTGGAAAAGGGTTTGATTCGGCCTAGTTCCTCGCCATATTGCTCGCCGGTACTTCTTGTTCAAAAGAAGGATGGTACTTACAGGATGTGTGTGGATTACCGTGCCCTCAATAAGATAACCATCAAGAATCGGTTTCCGATTCCGCGCATTGATGACATCTTGGACAAGCTTGAAGGTTCGGCATGTTTCAGCCGAATAGACCTCAAGAGTGGGTATCATCAAGTGAGAGTGGCACCTCAAGATGTACACAAGACTGCATTTAGGACAGCCTTTGGTCTTTATGAGTTTTTGGTGGTGCCTTTTGGCCTTACAAATGCACCCGCTACCTTCATCAGGATGATGGACAGGGTGTTCAGAAAACATAGAAAGTTCACAGGTATATTCTTTGATGACATTATTGTATTCTCAAAGAATGAAGCCCAACATCGTGAGCACCTGGCTATTGTGTTTAAAGAGCTTAAGCAAAATCAGCTCTACATAAATGCAAAAAAGAGTGAATTCTTCCTCCCAGAGATTCACTATCTTGGTCACATTGTATCAAAGGATGGTGTGCGCATGGATCCCGCAAAGATACAAGCCATGCAAGAATGGCCAGAGCTGAAATCAGTCCATGAAGTGAGGAGCTTCCTTGGTTTATGTGCTTACTATAGGAGGTTCGTCAAGCATTTTGCTTTCATTGCCGCTCCGTTACATGACTTAACGAAGAAGAAAGCAATCTTTAAATGGACACAAGAAGAGAGAGATGCCTTTCAAAAGTTGAAGAGTGCAATCATCTCGGGACCGGTACTCATTATTCCGGATTTGCACAAACCTTTTGTTGTGGAATGTGATGCAAGTGGGGACTGCATAGGGGCTGTTTTGAACCAAGAAGGACATGCCATTGCCTATGAGAGCAGACGCTTGCAACATGCAGAGCTTCACTTACAGGTTTATGAGAAGGAGTTGTTGGCTGTAATTCATGCCCTTACTATTTGGAAACACTATCTTTTAGGGGCTGATTTTATGGTCAAAACTGATCATCAAAGTTTGAGATACTTTTTGACTCAAAGCAAGCTTTCAGAGAAGCATATGAGATGGGCAAATTTCCTCTCAATGTTTCATTTTCAGATTTTACACACTCCAGGGAAAAAGAATGTGGTGGCGGATGCCTTATCTAGACGACCACAGGTTCATGCTATTACAGTTGCATACCATGAGGACTTATCGGATATGCGTAATACTTATCATCTGGATGAGGATTTTGCACATGTATGGGCTGATTTGCAAGAGGGTATTGCTGTCCCATCTTATGTCATAAGAGATGGATATCTCATGATGCAAAATCGTATGTGTGTGGTAAAGAACCTTCGCCATAAGGTTATGGATGAGTGTCATGCTCCTCCATATGCAGGTCATAGAGGCATTTTGGCCACAGCACAAGCTTTGGAGAGGTATTTCTTTTGGCCACATATTCGCAAAGATATTGAAGCATATGTACGTGAATGTATGGTATGTCAAAAGGTCAAGTTTGACCGACATAAAGCACCTGGATTGCTTCAGCCTTTGCCTATACCAAATGAACCATGGGAAAGCATTGCTATGGATTTCATTATGGATTTGCCAAGGACGCCACAGGGAAATGATGCTATTTGGACCATTATTGACAGGTTTAGCAAGCAGGCACATTTCATTCCCGACAATAAAGCCAGATCATATGGCTAGGATGTTTTTGGCACAGATATTCAAACACCATGGCATGCCTAAATCTATTGTGGGGGATAGAGATCCTAGAACCACAAGCTTATTTTGGCGCGCATTGTTTGACAATATGGGTACAAAGCTGAACTTCTCATCAGCTTACCATCCACAGACAGATGGGCAAAGTGAAATAGCAAATTCAGCCGTCCTCGACTTGCTGAAATCTTATGTATCCGATCGCAAATCGGATTGGGAGAAGTATTTACCACTTGTGGAGTTTGCCTACAACAATACGGTACATACTTCTACGGGCAAGGCGCCCTTTGAGATTATCTATGGCAAGGTGGTACTACCACCCATTCTTCGTACAAAGGATGAGATTTTTGCAGCAGATGAGTATGTCAGAGACTTGGATACTGCATTTGCACAGGTACGGACAGCCATAGAGAGGTCTCAAACCAAGAATAAAAAGGCAGCTGATAAGCATAGAAGGGATGTACAATTCAAACAAGGTGATTGGGTCTTGCTGAAATTTGAAAAGGCACGCCTTCGGAAGAGGCCAGGGAAAGAGGGAAAGTACCCTAAACTTTCCAACAGGTATTATGGACCTTTTCAGATCTTGGAGAAGATCAATGATGTTGCATTTCGGCTTGTACTCCCGGATCATTGGAACATGCATAATGCTTTTCATGTGAGCCTATTGAGGCCTTATGTGGGACCGACACCGTTTGAGCTGGTTTTGGAAGACCCACCCGAGGTGGATGAGCTGGAAGAGATTCTTCAACCTGAACAGATTGTTTTTCATAAGGAACGAAAGCTTGCGGGAGGCAAACTTGTTCGTAGGTACCTTGTGAAGTTCAAGAATTATTCAGCTTTGGATGCGAAATGGATGGATGAGGCCTACTTCGAGGATTACCCAGATCTTTTGAAGGCCTATCTGGAGGCTTTTCAGTTGCGGTCAACTGATTAGAATCCGGGGGGATGTCACAAATCCCTATATTCTAGGGACATGCGGATGCGTGTCAGGCCTAGAAACATGCGGATGCATGTATGTATTATACCTGGGCATGTGTATGGATCATATGAGTGGATGCATATG
The DNA here is from genome assembly GCF_041138505.1 of Cibotium barometz. NCBI lineage: Eukaryota > Viridiplantae > Streptophyta > Polypodiopsida > Cyatheales > Cibotiaceae > Cibotium > Cibotium barometz. The sequence goes on along the minus strand of NC_141111.1, from coordinate 11,974,176 downwards.
AGTCCAAGGACATGGCAGGACATTTGTGGACTTTCGGGCGGTGCCCGTGTGGATTCCGGCCATGCACACATGGTGTGTTATGATGGCAGGCGGAATATTTTCAAGTACAAGAATGATGATAGGTGGTTCTCCAAGTTTACATGTGCACAATGCATAAATGATGCATGCCATAACTTTATTTTACTTTGTGTGACATTGTCTTGCTGCCTGGACAATGCTTGTTATTTTGGCTTGTGAAGTCCGAGGGACCGGGGACGCCCGGGCACCTTGTGGACGCGTGTGTGCACTCCTGTTTGGGCCTAAAACTGTGGGCTTATGGGTTTTGTAGGTGGTAAGTGCGTCCACACTCAATTTACAGCTTATTTCATTTACTACTAAAGTTTATTGGTTTGCAGGTCCACACTCATTAATAAGTGGCCGGACAACTTATAATGCGTTCGCATTTGGTTGGACCAAAATTAATGAAGTCCGGACAACTTATGGCCATTTCCCATTTGGTTGGACCTAAACTTATACAAACAGGACAAATGGAGCACTATGGGCTGGACACCTACCTGGACACCTTATGGGGACACTTGTCAGCCATTATGTGTACCCACCAAGTCCCATAGGTGGCACTAAAGAAAGGCGCCTCCTTCAAGAGACCATTTGGGCTGTTTTATTCATGATTCAACACATTGGAGAGCTGATTGAAGCTTTGGGAGTTGCTACAGGGTTGGTTGCTTGCTTCCCGGACTCACACAAGCTTGGATAATGATCCCCACACTCTTCTAAAGGGCTGGTTGGTAAATTTCAGACCTGTATTTTCTGGTTATTGCGAGTTTTGGGCTGGTTACAGGTGTCCAAAGTCAACTTGGACAATACAGGACAGCTCTAGGGACCTCCACAGGGCTGTAGGACCCTTTACAGGTGGATTTCTCGCGATGGAAAGCTGCTGTTTTGGACTGGTTATTGCATAAAACAGGCCGGACAGCAATGGAATATGTGAGCATGGATGTGTCTCAAGGATTCCTGGTGTAACAGGTGTTTAGGGCAAGCATTGGGAACACTTGCTCGCGGAGAACACAGGTTTCTGGATCAGTTTCTCGCGTGGAAACAGGGCCTAAAGATCCATTTACATCTTGTGCAGGGTGGAGTACCTGTGAGGATTGTGAAACTCTTGTGCAGGGCGGATGTACCTGTGAAGAGGCTTGTGCAGGGCAGATGTACCTGTGTGTAGGGCGGATGTACCTACAGATTCTCTTGTTTGAAATGTATTCATTCATGATGTATTTGGAAGAATCAGGTGCAGGCTGGTGGTGAATCCCCAGGCACCCGTAATCTTGTACTTTGCAGACTCTTTTGGTAATATAACCTAAAGGGGGGGGGTCAGCCTATCATCGGCCCCTTTATGTGGTGTACTGTCATTTTCAGCTTTGTGGTTGTAATGCTCAAGTGTTAAGTGCTCAGAATCTTGTTCACATTTATATGATTCCAATACACGCGTCCGCCTCCCGTTACATGCCTCCAGTGGGACCCAGGGGGAGTGGACTTGGCGTGATCTTGCTGACCGGGAGGAGACACTGAGTACCCCGTTCTTCGCATACACCGTGCGGCTAGGCTGTAGGATTCAGATGCTCGAGGTTGAGGGCACCCTGACAGCATTAGGACAGTGGCCGTCATAGGGCCTCTCACAACATTTTCTCTCAGATTTTTGGAAGAGGCGTTGGACAGTTTTCAGCCTCGAAAGATCACCCTCTTTCTTTGGTTGCTGGCACATAGGAGTTTGGCGGTCGGCACGTGGTTGGCCATTGGCGGTCGACTAGTTGCTTGTCCGAGGTGTGGCCACCCTCAGTAGTCTCAGCGACATTGTCTTTGGGATTGCCTGAAGGCTCGGCGGGTTTGGTAGCGATTTCTCCGCATTTTCACGATGTACAGGACCTCGACCCGCATCATTTCATGGGGCACTATCGCTTGGGCCACTGAGGCTAAGTTTGCCATGGCCTTGGAGGAGGAAGGTGGGGGGCTAGCCCTTTAGGTCTCACCTTCGCATGTAGGTAGTATGAGTCCCAGCCCCATCTACTGATCATTGGACCCCGTGTTCGTGCTACAGATGGGAGATCTGTAGCAGCATTGCAGCTTGGCACGTCTTGCGAGCTAGATGGAGCGAAGCCATCGAAGGCATCCACAGTCCACCTGTGGAGTGCATCAAGAGCATTTGGCTTGATATCATTCATACCCTCCGCGGCGAGTGGGGGAAGTTGCAAGGTGGCTTTGACCGCATGGGGAAGTGACGGGAAGCCTTCTCGAGGCTCTGGCGGCCTAGCTCTTTTCTCACAGGTAGAGGTGGTGAGCCCACTTGGCACTCAAAACCACTTGTGTGGTTATTCCCTCCCTCTCCCTGTATGAGATAGCCTTCTCCTCATAGAACGGTCAGCTTGAGGAGAAGAGCCATCTTTCTCCACCCCTTGAGTTCGTGATCCTCACCCTGCACATGGAGGTGAGTTTGTGTCTAGCCCTTCGTGGTTGTATTTAGCCTTTCGTTGCTGTTTTCTAGTAACTAATAGAAGGATCTTTTTCCCTGAAAAAAAGAATAGATGATGTGGCTTGATTAGAAGCTCAAAGGATTTGTGATTGCAAAGCATTAGAGCTTGGAATAGTAACCGGCAAAACAATGTTATCTTTGAAAGAATTGGAGATACTGTAAACGGAAGGGCAACCGAACACAGAAAATCTAATCAATCATGAAATCTGAAAATACACATAAGCATGCCAGATAAAACAAGATGACAAATCTGCACAGTACACCACACTAGGGGCCAGAAGATGGGCTGACCCCCCCCCCCACCCCCCCCCCCGCCCCCTCCCCCCCCCTTCTTTATGGTTAGATTACCAAAAAGGAGTCTGCTTCCAATACAACTTTGCGGGTGCCCAGGGTTCACCACTGGCAGCACCTGTTTCTTCCAATACAATATGAAAACAAGAAATCATAACATTCACTGAATTTGCTGATAATTCTCAGCAACGTGAGCATTCCCGGCATAAAGCATATGTAGGACAACCGTGGACAGCCCATAGCACTCCTACATCAGCCCGGGACAGCTTTGTATCTTCATCTTCCTCCTGTTTGGCTCATAGAACTAGTCGGCCAGCCTTATAGGGCTGTTAGCAGGAGTCGACCAGCTCTCAGAAGCCACAGAAGGGGTCGCCTGGCAGCAACACACATTCGAGGAAGACTTCAATCAGCAAAAGATGACTCTCCCTCTAATCGGCCAGGTTTCTCCCCTCTTTTGTGCTTTGACCAGCAGCTTTTTAAGAGCTGTAAACAGGCGGCGAGCAGTCAGAAAGGCTCCCAGGAGTAGCCGATCAACTTTTACAATGCACCTGCATGATTTCCGTCACGATGGATGGTGAGAAAAGGCTGTTAGAAGTCATCTCCAGTCTATTTTTATACACTAGGGCCTTTGTTGTGGGTGTGCCCGTCCTTATGAGGTGTTTTCTCATTTTTCCCCCCACTCTCCGTATTTTTCCCCCATTTTTCCCTATTTTTCTGTGGCATGGGAGGCAATCTTGTAGTGGCAGGAGGACCTTGAACGTGGCCGACTGCATCTGTGGAGTCTCTGGAGGTCGCCGAGTGACTTGCATGGGTCGTGGACTTCCCTGCTGCTGGCCGACTGAGTATTTTCAGTCGTGGGGATTCTATGTGTCCTGTCGGCTGCCCTACAGCAGGCCGACTGCTGATGGGGGGCCATATAAAATGGCCCCGAGCCCCCTTGTCATTTTTGTATCATTCCCGGGATCTTCTTGTGTATATAGAGCAGAGTTACACACCTCTCTCTCTCTCTCTCTTGTGCTGTGATTTTCTCCACTGCGTTTTGCTCGTGTTCGCAGATCTGGTCAACATCTCCGCTGTGCATTCTGACATGGTATCAGAGCCTAGGCTCTAGATAGTTCTTGGGATTTGTGTGAGCAAGAGGGGGACTGTTGTGTTGCTGATTGGTGGACCGTACGGGACTGTTCGAGAAGAGGAGAAGCAAGAGGACGGCGGGCTGATTTGCTGGACAGCCACTTGCAGGTGTTAGTTCTTCTTTGTTCCCACCCACCCACCCTTTTCAGTGTACATCCCCGCAATGGCAGATCTGTTTGAGATGGCCGAGAGGCATGTGAAGATCCCGACACTCCCCACGTTCTTGGTGGACCGTCAGTTGGATGGGAACAACTACGACATATGGAAGGTTATGATGGAATCGGTTCTGGAGCCTTACGACCTCGCTGATTTCATCGTTGTTGGGGTTCCATGGCCGGAAGTAGAGGAAGGGGAGTTACCGTCGATCCGAAAGGACCAGGAGGCTCAGACACAGATGTGGGATCGTGTCAACGCTAGGGTCCGTTCGTTTATCTTTCTCAACTGCACACCGCAGGTAATCAATCATGTAAAGCATATGACGCTGGCCAAAGGTATATGGCAGCATTTGGCCTCTCTTTACAACAGGGTATCGCCCATGAAGAGGATTTCCTTGGAAGTACAGATGCGGGTTATGAGCCCTGCAAAGTCGTCGACGATGCAGGAGCATATTAACAAGCTGCAGGCTCTTCAGCAGGAAGTTCTTCAGGCTGGGAAGGAGATATCGTCAGAGGACATGGCCATAACGTTGCTGTCACACTTGCCCTCTTAGTACTCAGCATTTTACTCGTCTTTGATTACAAGTGGCAGGCTCAGCACCATCACATGGGAGGAGCTTGTGCCCATGGTCCTGGACCAGGAGGAACGATTCACGAACCCTCCTCAGGGTGGAGATTCGGATGCCTTAACTGGCCAACGGTCGAAAGGCCGTAACACGGGCAAAGGGAAGGCTTCGTCGGAGAAATCTTCTGATAAGAAGTCTGTTACTGACTGCGAGAAACTAAAGGCAGAGAGGACCTGTAATGATTGTGGCGAGAAAGGCCACTATTGGAGGCAGTGTACCAAGCGGAAGACCGAGAAGGGTGAAGATTCCTCAACAACAATCATGAAAACTACGGCCTTTGTGCACTTGGAGGTGATAGACACCGATATTTCATTTTCTTCAGGCAGGGAGGAGATTGGAGGACTCTCCGCAACGGATACTCTGGAGTGGATTCTAGACTGTGGTGCTTCCAGGCACATGACTCCTTTCCGTTCCGGTTTACAGGATCTCTGCAGGCTTTCTGGTCACATTCTTACTGGGGATACATTCACTATCCTAGTTCACAGTGAGGGCAGGATGGAGATAGTTGGCAGAGGGGGGAAGCATTTTTTCCAGGTGTTGTATGTTCCGTCACTTGGTTTTCATCTGTTGTCAGTGCATCAGGTTTGCAAGACTGGCGTACGGGTGGAGTTTGATGAGCATTTTGTTGCTCTCCGGGACAAAGCAACAAGCCAAGTGGTTTGGGAAGGCGGAGTGGAGAATGGAGTTTACAAGCTTTCAGCACTCTCTCTCCCAGGTCCTCAGGTTTGTGATGAGTGGCAGTCTGGTAATGGCCACTTAAGTGTGGATACGCTGCAGTTGCAGGCTTTTTGGGACCAGATGGTGGATAGCTTGCCAGCTGATGGTAGCAGTTGGCAGGAACCTTCCAGTACTGATGTTGGTGGTTCTTGTGTTCGTCAATCAGAGGAAACTGGACAGGTAACTTATGCTCTGATATCTCGTAGTATTCGGGACAAAGAAATTCCTGTAGATGAGGATGTTCTTTCCACGGGGACCTTTCGGAAAGCCAAGCAGGTGGCAGTTAATTACTTGCGGAAGGAGGTGGTTTCTCCAGGCTTTGTGGTTCTGGATTCAAAGGGGGTGGTTGACAGGTTTCATAAGGCCTTGCGTGGTCTTCATCAGGTTTCCGCGACTTGGTTTTTCACCGTAACAGGTGTTGATCCTTGTGAGCAGTGTGATGCCTTTTTGACTCAGAATCAGAATGGTTCATTGATCTGGTTGATGGACACCAGTTTGGACGGGAGCTTCCTGATGAGGTAGTTGAGCTCATGGTTGCAGATGACTCTTTGGGAGGCAGGATTGCGTTTCCTCTGGTTTCTGCGGCATGCGAAGGATCATGGACTCTTGTACACAGGAGGGGGATTGATTGATGGAGTCCGACTCCATGGTTGGATGACTTAGTTTGGGGAGGAGATCTGGACACGAGGAGATCTACTTCAGGCCCAGGAGCAGTTTTACGGAGCAGTAAGAGGCAGTCATCTTTTGCCTTGTCGAGGATAGAGGCAGAGTACCGGGCTGCTTGTGATGCTGCTTGTGAGGATGCAGAGGTTGCATTGCAAGTTTGGGCTTCCATTGGAGGAACCCATGGTCATCCAGAGCCACTTTGTTCGTGAACAGATCGTTGCTGATGACATCTTGCTAGAGTTCTGTTCGACGGAGGACAGTACGATGGACCTCTTCACGAAGTCGCTATCTCAGGATTTGCTCAGGCGGCACCCCAGCTCCCTGTGGTTGGTTTCACAGCCAGGAGCTGAGAGGGGGTGTTAGAAGGCCTTAGTTGTGGGTGTGCCCGCCCTTATGAGGTGTTTTCTCATTTTCCCCCACTCTTCGTATTTTTCCCCCATTTTTCCCTATTTTTCTGCGGCATGGGAGGCAGTCTTGTAGTGGCAGGAGGACCTTGAACCTGCCCGATTGCATCTGTGGAGTCTTTGGAGGTGGCCGACTGATTTGCATGGGTCGTGGACTTCCCTGATGCTGGCCGACCCCCTCTGTTGCTGGCCGACTGAGTATTTTCAGTCGTGGGGATTTTATGTGTCCTGTCGGCTGCCCTACAGCAGGCCGACTGCTGATGGGGGGCCATATAAAATGGCCCCCAGCCCCCTTGTCATTTTTGTATCATTCCCGGGATCTTCTTGTGTATATAGAGCAGAGTTACACGCCTCTATCTCTCTCTCTCTTGTGCTGTGATTTTCTGCACTGCGTTTTGCTCTTGTGTTCCCAGATCTGGTCAACATCTCCGCTGCGCATTCTGACAAAGGCTGCCCACAGCTGCAAAAACTGGTTGACCAGCTTCCATGCATCCAAAACAGCAGGCGCATGCTCCAAATCTGAGTTTTGTGCTAGTAATAAGGGCTCCCCACCGGAAATAGCTCAAACGTGTGCTTTTTGGGTCTAGAAAGGGGGTGCCTCCTAGAAGTGGGTATAAACGAAGTCCGGTGCCCACCTTACGGCTATTAAATAAGTCGTGCCTAGTTTGAATACCTTATAAATTGTGTGGCCACTTATAAGTGTGTGTGAACCTGCACCCATAATTATTAGTATATGAAACCATAAAGCTGTAAATTGGGTTTTTGGGTACACTTACCACCTGCAAAACACAGGTAGACCACCCGTCAGTCCCAAACAAGTGTGCACATACACGTCCACAGGGTGCCCAAGCATCCTTGGCCCCATGGACAACGCAGGCAGAAATACCGATATAATATCCAGGGCTCATGATCCTTCCGGAACTTTCCCAGAACATAAATACAAAAGATCTCTAGGATAGCTAGTGCTAGGGAATTACATCATGTCAAGCTCCATGAGCCATACATGTTCTATCATGTCAAGCTACACTAGCCATACATGTACTGTCATGTCAGGCTCCATATGCCACACAGACACACCATGTCAGGCTACACCAGCCATACATGTATGTCATGTCAGGCTCCACATGCCACACATGAACAGTAGAAAAATAGAAGCTGTAAGGAATTTTGTGACATTCCCCCCGGCTTCTAAGCAGTTGACCACAACTGAAAAGCTTCCAAGTAGTTCTTCAGAAGTTCTGGATAATCCACAAAATAATCCTCGTCCATCCATTTTGCATCCATAGCCGAATAGTTTTTAAACTTCACAAGATACTTGCGCACTAGCTTGCCACCTGCATGCTTGCGCTCTTTATGAAAAACTATCTGCTCAGGTTGCAATACCTCCTCAAGTTCATCCACTTCTGGTGGATCTTCCAAAACTGGTTCCATAGGAGGTGGTCCCACATAACGTCTCAGCAAACTGACGTGAAAGGCATTGTGTATTTTCCAGTGATCGGGCAATACCGATATATATTCCACTTTATTTATTTTTTGCAAAATTTGGAATAGCCCATAATACCTGTTTGAAAGCTTAGGAAACCGGCCTTCCTTACCTGGCCGCTTCCGAAGACGTGCTTTCTTAAACTTGAGTAATACCCAATCACCTTCCTTGAAAACCACCTCTCGCCTGTGTTTGTCAGCTGCCTTTTTCTGCTTAGCTTGAGATCTTTCTATGGCTGTCTGAACCTGTGCAAACGCAGTATCCAAATCACGATCATGCTCATCTGCTGTGCAAAGATTTCATCTTTTGTTCATAAGATAGGTGGAAGCACCAACTATCTCAAATGGAGCCTTATTAGTTGAAGAATGCAGTGTGTTATTGGATGCAAACTCAACCAATGGCAAATACTTTTCCCAATTTGACTTCTGCTCAGATACATAACACTGAGCAAGTCAAGCACAACTGAATTTGCAATTTCACTCTGACCATCCATCTGAGGATGATAAGCTGATGAAAAACTCAACTTTGTGCCCATATTATCAAACAATGCGCGCCAAAATAAACTGGTAGTCTGAGGGTCTCTATCCCCCACAATAGACTTGGGCATGCCATGATGTTTGAAAATCTGAGCTAGGAACAACTTTGCCATGTGCACTAGCTTGATTGTTTTCCTCACAGGAATAAAATGTGCCTGTTTGCTAAAATGATCTATAATAGTCCATATAGCATCATTTCCATGTGCCGATTTCAGCAAATCCATAATGAAATCCATAGCAATGCTTTCCCATGGTTCTTGTGGAATGGGTAAGGGTTGAAGCAAACCAGGTGTCTTGTGTCTGTCAAACTTAACTTTCTGATACACTATTGTCAAATCCCCACGGAACCCCTCGTGATCGATCTTGGTTCGAAACTCGAATCCTGCAAACAAACGAACAAACAAACAAGCAAGGGGGTGCAGGCCTGACTCACCTCCCAACCATGACAGCCGTGGGCAAGCCCACAGTCTTGGCTGTCCCCACCGAGCCACGAGCTGAGCTAACTAGGTTGACGTACCGACCAATCTCCTCCTCGCGACGTCCCATACCGCCACGAAGCTGCCCTCGCGGGCCTCGAGATTGCTGCCGGCCTCAGCTGCATAAAGCAGGTGCACGTCTGTCGGCCTCGGCTGCATAAAGCAGGTGCACGTCTGCACTAGATCCAGGCTCCAAGACCATAGAGCTCTCACAAACTCGCGAGACTCTCTATAATACAAGAACTAACCTTGGCCATCCTTTTATAGGCTTTTGGCCGGTCATCGGGCGTCCACACTTGGCCGCCCGCCCGTCCATACTTGGGTGCCCGCCCGTTAGTATATCCCTAACTCAGCTCGTCAATCAGCCTGCCTAGTTCCAAGCTTCCCCAAGCCTCGAAACTAGTCTTGCATGCGTATAGCACACGGTAGATACACACTGTGCACATGACATACTCCCTTTCCTCTAAGAGCTCACTCCTGAGCTCATTAAAAAGCCAGGGTAATCTCTCTGAAGAGAAGTCAATGTCTCCCATGTAGCGTCCTCCTCAACACGATCCTTCCACTTGATCTTGTATTTCGTGATAAGCGTATTATGCAATCTTCTTTCACGAAATCCAAGAATCCTTTCAGGTTCGTGCGGAACAAATGTCATGTCCTGGACATTTATAATTTCTTGAGGAGTAACTAACTGATCTGCTCCACCCAGTACTTCCTTAAGTCTACTGACATGAAATACAGGATGAACTTTCACATGAGAAGGCAAATCCAATTCATATGCAACTGAACCAATCCGTCGTGAAACACGAAATGGTCCACAGTATCTAGGGGGTAATTTCGGAGATCTACCTGTCCGTAAAGTCTCGGAATCTTTCGGAACTCGTAAATACACCATCGTTCCTTCAGAGAACTCTCTAGGTGAACGATGTCTATTAGAATAAAACCTGTCTCGGTCTTGAGCACTTCTAATAGATTCCTTCGCAACTTGTAGCATTTCCTGCATATCTTGCAAAAAATTACGTGCTGCATCATGTTGAAGTCCTGAGAATCCTACTGTAACAAGTGATCTTGGTTGAAAACCATACATAAGCATGAAAGGACTAAACCCTGTACTCGTATGCTTAGTACTGTTATATGCAAATTCTAACATAGGAAGATAATCCTCCCATAAACTCTGTCTTTTGGATACATACGCTCGAAGCATATCCTCCAAAATCTGATTCACTCTTTCAGTCTGGCCATCAGATTGAGGATGATCAGTGGAACTCAAATTCAAAGTTGTTTCCAACTTCTCAAAAACAAGTTTCCAAAAATCACTCGTAAACTTAGAGTCCCTATCACTGACTATGTCCTGCGGTAACCCGTAAAGTCTAAACAATTGCTCGATAAACTGCCGAGCTAATTGCGTAGCTGTCATAGTCTTCCGGATCGGTAAAAATCTAGCCATTTTTGTCAAGCGATCTACCACAACCCAAATAGAATCGTGGCCTTGATGTGTTCTTGGCAATCCGGTAATAAAATCCATGGAAATACTTTCCCACTTATTACCTGGGATTTGCAAAGGATGCAACAACCCAGCCTGTCTAAAGCGTTCAGCTTTATTTGCCTAACAAATTTGACACTTGAGAACATAATCTTCTACATACCCTTTCATCTTCGACCAATAAAAAGTGTGTTTCACTAATGATAGTGTCCTGTGTACCCCAGGGTGTCCAGCAGAAGGGGCGTCGTGACACTCCCTGAGAATCTTGGACCTAATGTCCGGAATCTGTGGTACACAAATTTTGTCATTACGGAATAGCAAACCATTCTGAATCATCCACTGACCTTCTGCAGCCTGAATAGTAGACTGCTCAGTCACCGAGTCTTGGTCAATCAATGAGCTCCCGTCCTGGATCTTCTGCCAAAATGGACCAAAATAACTATCAGTCCTGCAAAGCCCTCTCAATGACTGAAATAAGTCAGTAGAAATCTCGGTGAACGACAAAGTATTCACCTCTCTAATCCGACTAAGCGCATCTGCAATACTATTCATGGACCCTTTCCGATAACGGATCTCAAAATCAAAATCTTGCATTAACTCTGCCCAACGAGCTTTCCTGCCTCTCAAATCATCCGCATCACACACATACAGTCATCGGTAGTGTGAGCTGAGAGTACTCCCGTACAGATTTCCGAAGAAAAACAACATAACCGAGAAAAGAACGAAGTTGTTTCACTGTTCGTGGTATAGGCCAGTCCAGAACCTTCTGAACTCGATCATAGTCAATGCTCAATCCATCTCTAGTGATCTTGTGTCCCAAGTAAATGACGTCGGTCATAAAGAACTCACATTTACTCAACTTAGCATATAGTCGATTCTGTCTCAAAATAGATAAGACAATCGTGAGGTGTCTGACATGATCCTCAAGAGTACGACTATATATTAAAATATCATCCAGGAACACCACCACAAATTTTCCCAAATGTTCACGAAAAAGATCGTTCATCATTTGCTGGAAAGTGGCTGGAGCATTGGTTAACCCAAAAGGTAATACGAGAAACTCGTAATGGCCATACCTAGTCCGAAAGGCAGTTCTTTCGACATGCCTTTCATGAATACGTATCTGGTGATAGCCAGTACGTAAATCTATCTTCGTGAAATATTTCGCTCCTGCTAACCGGTCAATCAGGTCATCTGATCTAGGGAGAGGATAACGGTTCTTAATTGTCAGCTTGTTCAATCTTTTGTAATCTATACACATTCTCCAAGTGTTGTCCTTCTTTCTCCTAAGCAACACAGGTGCACCCCAAGGTGATTTACTTGGACGGATCTGGCCCATCCTCAAATAATCTTCGAGTTGTTTAGCCAACTCATCTTCCTCGGCTTGGCTCATCCTATAAGGTGGAATACTCACAGGATGAGCACCAGGGATCATGTAACGCGCGGAAGCTCTGGGGAGTCTTCTTTCAGCCCTAAACACTCTTGAAAACCTTCTGATGCAAAAACGCACCATCTGATGCAAAAACGCAGGTAGAGAGAGAGTAGAGAGAGAGAGTGAGAAGTGCTGGATTTTCAGTATATCTATTGTATAAAAAGGGTACATGTCTTTGCAGCCCTTGGCTGCCCTCTTGAAAAGGTGATAACACACCTAAAATCTGCCCTAGACTAGGATCCTACTGACTCTCACCCCTAGTGGGTGGAATGAATAAAACAAGGAGCAAGGGTGCCTTTATATAGGCCTTGGAATAAATGGTGAACTGGCCGACTGCTGGTCGGCCAGTTACATGTTCATTAAAGCCCCTTTAATTCAGCCGACTGCTTGTCCTTGTCATTGATGCGCGTGCTGCCCAACCTCTCTGATGGCTTCACCCGACAGCTCCTCTGGTAGCCAGCATCCCTTTTCTTGCAGCCGACAGCCCCTCTGGCATGATCCCACTTGGTCCTGCTCCATGCTCACCTCAGATGAGTCACCTGAAGCTCCTACCTTCTGGTTCTACTGGTTTCATAATCTTTATCTGCTTGCCTCTTCTGGATCTAGCCCTAGAAATGTCCATGGCATCGCTGATGCACATGACATCCCCCTCTGCTAAACTTGATGACGGGAATCCAACCTGCTCTTGGATGACTGTCATCATCCCAATCCTGTTCCGAAGTCCCTCTGTCATCATCCATCCCTGGCAAACCTTTTTCTCTGAAAATCCGATCTGTTCTCCAAACCACTCTATCTCTGATGAAGATCTATGCATCTGGTCTTCCTCTAGTCCACAATCCATTCCTGCCCTGACTCTGAACACTGTCTTGGTCTTCGTTCCTGGAACTGAGTCTGGCACTCTCACATCACCCTTGGAGGATCAACCTCCCTTGGGACCGTTCCCTTAGAACCCATCTGGCTCACGGAACTGCCATCCCCATCTGGCACTGTGGAACACCACCAACAAACCTCCTGGGAGTTCTTCCCGATCTGTGTTCCCGCCTTGGGCTTCGAATCCGTGTACTTTCCTGTACCTTGGACCTGTACACCATCATCTGGGACTGAATCAGTGTTTAGCTTTGCTGAGCCTGATGCTCTGATACCAATGTAACGCGCGGAAGCTCTGGGGAGTCTTCTTTCAGCCCTAAACACTCTTGAAAACCATCTGATGCAAAAACGCACCATCTGATGCAAAAACGCAGGTAGAGAGAGAGTAGAGAGAGAGAGAGTGAGAAGTGCTGGATTTTCAGTATATCTATTGTACAAAAAGGGTACATGTCTTTGCAGCCCTTGGCTGCCCTCTTGAAAAGGTGATAACACACCTAAAATCTGCCCTAGACTAGGATCCTACTGACTCTCACCCCTAGTGGGTGGAATGAATAAAACAAGGAGCAAGGGTGCCTTTATATAGGCCTTGGAATAAATGGTGAACTGGCCGACTGCTGGTCGGCCAGTTACATGTTCATTAAAGCCCCTTTAATTCAGCCGACTGCTTGTCCTTGTCATTGATGCGCGTGCTGCCCAACCTCTCTGATGGCTTCAGCCGACAGCTCCTCTGGTAGCCAGCATCCCTTTTCTTGCAGCCGACAGCCCCTCTGGCATGATCCCACTTGGTCCTGCTCCATGCTCACCTCAGATGAGTCACCTGAAGCTCCTACCTTCTGGTTCTACTGGTTTCATAATCTTTATCTGCTTGCCTCTTCTGGATCTAGCCCTAGAAATGTCCATGGCATCGCTGATGCACATGACAGATCAAGTCAATACGATGATCTATTGCCCTTTCAGGTGGTAAACCCGATGGCAGTTCCTTAGGAAATACGTCTTGAAACGAATCAAGTATCTTTTGTAATTCTTTGCTTTCAAACACACTTAATTCATTCACATCCATGGAAGGGATTGGAAAAAAAGAAAGTGGAATCAATACACAATGGAAAGCGGTATAGAAGAATCCATTATATTTCCAAAATCAATTGTATTTACAAGAGGTCCCGGAGAGGGATGAATACAATCACCTAAAATACTATACTTGGTGTCCCTATGCTGAAAAGAAAAAATATGACTAGACTAATCTATCTGGACGTCAAGAGTCTTAAACCACTCAATCCCTAATAACAAGTCTACATTTTCCAGATGTATAACATAGCATTCCAGAGTGTCTTTGTAGTCCTGAATCTGGATTGGAAGCATCTCCACCTTGCGATCCCAAACTTGTCTGCCCGTTGGTAGACGTACCTCGTAGGTATGGTCGCTGAGTGTCGTATCAAGACTCAATTTTTGCACAAGTTTGTAGTTAACAAAGTTATGCGAACTGCCAGGGTCTAAAAGAATGTGAATTTTATGGCCATTCACTTCTCCATAAACTCGGAGAAGATCATGCATGCCAAATACCTTAGAATTGAATAGACAATCAGAACAAGTACTAGGGCGAGAAAGTACAGTAATTGACGTACGTGTCAAAGACAACTGGTTAGCTGCCTTTGGCTTGGGTCCTGCGTTTGACTTGGTACCCTTTTTCTTCGGGCACTCGTTACGCATGTGTCCTTTTTCTTCGCAGATAAAACAACGTCCTTCCGTCTTGAGCTTCAAAGCCCTAAGGAGTCGTTTCTTCTTGGCTGGTGTCGAACTTGTATTCTTCGAAGGTTCGTCCGAAGACTTGCCTTCATTCGTGTTAGCCATAGGTGCGGAGAACTTTCTTAAGTGGATTGAGATTTAAGCAAAGGACTTTGATGTAAATCTGATAAGGGATACTCTCTGTTGCTAACACCTGTTCGTAGTCCAAGCTTTTGGAGAACCACGGTCCATGGGTGCCGAGATCGGGAGAGCCAGGCGTTGGTACGGGAGCGCCTGTTTGTGCGTGGTCTTGGAACACTAGTGGGGCGCTCTCTGCGTATTCCAATGAAGGCACAGGACCGTAGAGACTAAACTTCTCAAGTGGATCGCTCTCCTTCGAACGTCTACTTCGAGTCTCTTGTTTGGTAACTGTATTCATCTCAGTTGTACATGGACATCATCTAGTTCATTGAACCCATGGAGCATTGTATCTTTTAAATACTTCCAATAATATATCATATATTGAGGGGGGGGGGGGTCGGCCCGTTCCGGCCCCAGTGCTGGTGTCCATTGATCAACATTTCATTTCATTTCAGTTTTCAGTTGTTATTAAGTTGTCCATTCAAATTGTGATATTTAAGTTGTGCTATTACGCGTGTGGGTGTCCAACGGAGTCTATTCCCACTTGACGGGATCGGTTTCATTGGTATCAGAGCCACGGTTATTTCCCTCTTAGTGGGGAAACAAACCTGTATATTGGACACCCCGCTTCTAGCACACTTAACACAATGGATAGCCAAGGCAACCCTTTGGAAGTGCCTAATTCGAGGGGCCCATCTAGTGCCTCGCGTGGTTCTGATGCTTTACAGGGAAGGCACAAGCCCCTTGAGAGCGTAAATGATAGTGATTCAAGGGGACAACTGTCTCGAGGAAAGACAGTCATGCAAGAAGAAGAGCCTGATGCAATGAGGGCTGAATTGGAGCATATGAGAAAGCTTTTGCAGGCACAAGAGCAAGAGTTGAAATTTTTGCATGAAGATCTCCATGTGCAAAGTGCCATTGAAGCAAGGAAAGCCGATGCAATGGTAGACGTGACTTTTGAGTCCATGGCACGGGAAGTGGGCAAGAAGCCAAGGGAGTTGGCACTTTCCTACCTCCTCCGCAAAGGTGACATCAAAGAGGGGGAAGATGGAGAGTTGAAATTCAGAAATCCACCTCGCTTGAAGCATGGAGATCCCGCATCTCAAAGGTTGAGGTCATTTATGCAAAGGGAAGAGGTGACAGTCACCTCTCGTCATGCATCTTCTCCACAAGGCACAAAGGCTGACAGGTATATGTATGCTAGTGCTCATGGAGGGCATGATGGTCACATGCATTCAAGACATGTATCCCATGGAGGGGGTGACAGGTCTACCACTAGAAGAGCCTTGCCTAGTGAGCTGTCTCATGGAGAGACATTGCCTTATGCAGGAAGGTCACATGTATCTGATTCTCAGGTTCGTGGAGCACATGCCACCGTGCTTCATGAAACTTCCATGATGGCCCATGGAGCCCATGCAGATAGGGCTGCCCCGTTGGAAAAGGGGAAAAGAAAAAGAGAGGACCATGAGCCTCATGCCAGAAAGCTCAAGGAATTTAAAGCAGGTGACAAGTCCGTTAAGTTTGATGTTTTTCATGGAGAGCATGATGCTTCCAAAGTGTTAGCATTTGTGGCACAGTTTGACATTGCTTTTAGCGATGAGGACTTCACTGAGAAGTCTAAAGTACGCTATGCTAGCATGTTCTTGAAGGGGACCGCTGCTCATTGGTGGATCACTGAAAAGATCACCAAAGACCCCATTTGCATCTGGAAAGAGTTTTAAGGACAGATTTTATGCTCAGTTCTTGCCACCTAATGCGGAGCAAACTCTCACCCAAAAGTGGGATAGACTTGAGCAAAGAGATAATGAAAGTGTGCAACAGTATGTCAATAAGTTTTAGAAAGTGTTGCTTGAGGTAACTCCTTTTATGCAAATCATTGAGGATGAAAGAAAGAGGAAGTTTCGCTCCGGATTGCAACCAGCTTATCGTTCGGGCATTGAATTGCACCCGAAACATACTTTGCAACAGCTTATAGCCTCTGCTCTTGCTATGGAGCAATTGGTGCTCAAAATTAAGCAAGATCAAGGCAAATATGCCAAGGAGGGGAAATGTTTTTCTTGTGGCAGCAAAGAGCACATGTTTTGACAATGCCCTGACCGCAAACCAAAGCATGAGGATAAGAAAACCAAGGCTAATGTGCATGCAGTTCCCGATGTGTAGGGAAACACAAAACATGATGTAAAAGAACGGATGGTATGCAAAGCATGGGGTCAAATCAAGGATCAGCCCGCCTTATTCATGTTTGATGATTGTGCAACCGATAACTTCATCTCTATTCAGATGGCAGTTGCCTTGGGTATTGAGGTTGAGAACATGGGACCTCAGATTGAAGCAGAAGCTGCCTTTGTTGGTAAAGAGGTGCAGGTTACCCCACTAATAGGGAAGTTGCACATACATATCCAGGGTTACCTTGATAATGAGCATTTCTTAGTTGCACCACTTAATTGATGTGATGTATTGCTGGGCAAGCCATGGCATCATAGGCTTGAGCCCCGTAAAGAGTACAAGACAAACATGATTTCTTTTATGCATAGAGGCCGCATGCATTTCATTGATGCCGGCAAGGAAGGGGATTCCATCCCACTTGTATCTCACATCCAGATTAATAAAGCAATGAAAAAGAGTCTTTTTGCGTACTTGGTTTTCGTTCGTGATAGCATTGTACCAAGTCATCAAAATGTGGATGCTTTGACTTACGATAGGCTGAATTTTCTTCATGCATTCAACGATTGTTTTGCTAATGCATTGCCAGGTGAATTACCTCCCCAAAGGCCCGAGGATCATCGCATAGATCTTGTGCCAGGCAGTTCTCCACCCAACAAACCCGCATACCGTGTGAGTGCCGCACAACAAGAAGAGATCATGAAGCAGGTAAATGAGCTTTTAGAGAAAGGTTTGGTTCAGCCAAGTTCCTCACCTTATTGCTCTCTCGTACTTCTTGTTCAAAAGAAAGACGGGTCATTCCGCATGTGTGTGGATTATAGAGCTTTAAATAAGCTCACCATCAAGAATAGATTTCCAATCCCGCGTATTGATGACATTTTGGATAAGCTTGATGGCTCGGCTTGTTTCAGCCGTCTTGATTTGAAGAGTGGTTATTATCACCAAATATGAGTGGTGCCACAAGATGTCGTATGATGGATAAGATATTCCGACCCCATCGCAAATTCACAGGTGTATTCTTTGATGACATCTTGGTTTTCTCCAAGAATGAGCAGGAACATAGAACTCATTTGGTCACAGTGTTCGAAGAGTTGCGGAATCGTAAACTTTTCATTAATGCCAAGAAAAGTGTGTTCTTTCTTTCAGAGATACATTATTTGGATCACATTGTATCCAAGGATGGAGTAACAATGGATCTTGCAAAGATAGAAACCATTCGGAATTGGCAAAACGTACATCAAGTACGTAGTTTTCTGGGATTATGTTCATATTATAGGCGTTTCATAAGGCATTTTGCTATGATAGCCACCCCTCTACATGATCTCACAAAGAAGAAAACCACTTTCAAATGCAACTGCATGCCCTTCTTGATTTAGGACAGCCCCTATACAATCGCCACAAGCATCACATTCCACTACGAATGACCTTTGCAAGTTGGGCACAATCAATACGGGTCCACATATGATAGCATGCTTGAGCTGCAAAAAGGCATCCTGTTCTTTTGGAGTCCATATGAGCCGTCGTTTGCATGATGCTGAGCTTCATATGGATATCTATGCGAAAGAGCTCTTGGCTGTAATTCATGCCTGGAAGATATGGAAACATTATCTTCTTGGGGTTGAATTTGTAGTCAAGATAGATCATCAAAGCTTGAGATACTTTCTATCTCAAACAAAGCTTTCGGAGAAGCAGATGAGAATGGCAAACTTTCTTTTCATGTTTCATTTTCAGATTGTGCATACTCCGGGAAGGAAAAATGTGGTGGCAGATGCATTATCGAGGAGGCCTTATGTGGCTGCAGTTTCAGTGGTCTCTCATGGAGACTTATCTGCTTTGCGAGATTTGTATCATTTGGATGCTGATTTTTGCCATATATGGACTGATTTGATGGCTGGTCACTCACATACCTCTTATGTTATCAACGAGGGTTATCTTATGAAGGATAACTACCTATGTGTGGTGAAGGATTTGCGTCCAAAGGTTATGGAGGAATGTCACGCTCCACCTTATGCTGGTCATAGAGGTATCATGCCCACTACACGCATGATTGAGAGAGATTTCTTTTGGCCAAGAATGCGTAAAGACATTGAGGCATATATACATGCATGTATTACTTGCCAAAAGGTGAAATTTGACAGGTAAAAACCTCCAGGTTTGCTTCAGCCATTGCCTATTCCCTCGCAACCTTGGGAAAGTATGACTACGGATTTTATTATGGACTTGCCTAGATCCCAGCGTGGGAATGATGCTATTTGGACCATTGTGGACAGGTTTAGCAAGCAAGCTCATTTCTTGCCCGTCAAGAAAACCATTAAAGTTGATCATATGGTAAAGCTTTTTCTTGCTAATATTTTCAAACATTATGGTATGCCTAAATCCATTGTTGGGGATAGAGATCCCAGGACTACAAGCCTCTTCTGGAGGGCTTTATTTGATAACATGGGCACTAAACTTGAGTTTTCATCAGCTTATCATCCCCAAACGGATGGCCAAAGTGAAGCTGCAAATTCAGCCGTGTTGGATTTGTTGAAGTGTTATGTGGTAGATCAAAAGACTACAGGGGAGAAGTATCTTCCACTTGTTGAGTTTGCCTACAACAATACGATCCATGCCTCCACGGGAAAGGCCCCGTTTGAGATTATTTATGGCAGAGTGGTATTGCCACCCATCCTTCGTACAAAGGATGAGATTTTTGCAGCTGATGAGTATGTACGTGACTTGGATGTAGCCTTTGCTCAGGTCCGCACAGCCATTGCAAGGTCACAAGATAAGTATACAATGGCTGCTGACAAGCATAGAAGGGACATGCAAGTCAAAGAAGGTGATTGGGTTTTGCTGAAATTTGAGAAAGCTAGGCTTTGGAAGAGGCCAGGACGAGAAGGATCATATCCTAAGCTTTCTCCTCGCTATTATGGACCCTTCAAGGTGATTCAAAAGATCAATGAAGTGTCATACAGGCTTGCTTTAGCTAGTCATTGGAAGATTCACAATGCATTTCATGTGAGTCTTTTCCGGAAATATGTCGGGCCAGATCCTGACGAGCCTGTCTCACAGAAGATCCGCCAGAGATTGATGAGCTTGAGGAGATCCTCCAGCCAGAACAGATTGTCTTTCACAAGGAGCGGAAGCTGCAGGAAAGCTTTCCAAGAGATACCTTGTGAAGTTCAAGAATTATTTGCCCATTGATGCAAAGTGGGTAAATGATGATTATTTTGTTGACTCTCCACAGTTGTTGCAGGCATATCTTGAGGCTTTTCAGTTGAGGACAACTCTTTAGAAGCCCGGGGGGATGTCACCAATCGGCCGACCATTTGGTCCATCTCTAGATTTGTGTCTCATTCACTTGAGGCCAGGCCGGTGTCTCATGTGAAGGGGCTAGTATTTTTGCATAACATGGACGGGAGCCAGACTAGTGCCACCCGTGTGTTAGCAGGATGGTGTCGTATGGACGGGAGCCAGATTGGTGCCACCTGTGTATGACCTAGATTGTGTTCTATCCATGGGATTGTCACGCCAAGTGTATTGCACTTGTTTATTTTATAGCATTCTTTTTAACCTTTGTTTTTATAAGGTTGCAAGTTCACACTCATTAATGTGTGGACACCCTCCCCAAATATTACGTGGTGTCCTTGGTAGGGTGGGCACCCATTTTTGGGCACCCACGTTTGGGTCATGGAGGGTAAAGGGAACCCCTTATGTGTGGGGGTGGGTGCATGGCCACCTACCCACCCCCCACCTTGGAACTGGCCGCCTCCATGCAAGCTAGGGGGGCTGGCCAGCTATTGGACGTGTGCCCTCTCCAACACCTACATATGGGCGACCACTTCATCAGCTTGGGCATACGACTGTGCAGGTGACCATCCCATCAGACTCCTCTCCACTCTGTAGGCGGCTGCGTCCATATACCTATTCCCTTGCAGGCGGCTGCGTCCACTCTGCAGGCAGCTGCACCCAGACACAGGCGGCTGCGCCTAGAAACCTCTCCACTCTGCAGACAGCTGCGCCCAGACATAGGCGGCTGCGCCGGACACCGCTTCACTTGCTGACGGCTGCGTTCAGATCTCTAGGCGGCTGCGCACTCTTCTCTCTTGCCAGCAGGCTGCTGCGCCCTGGTATCCTTCTCTAGCAGCTACACTTAGGCGCCTCTGGTATTTGTCTTCCACTAGCGAGCTAGAGGTGAGTGGATTGAGATTTAAGCAAAGGACTTTGATGGTAATGTGATAAGGGATACTCTCTGCTGCTAACACCCGTTCGGTGCCGGGTAGTCCAAGCTTTTGGAGAACCACGGTCCATGGGTGCCGAGATCGGGAGAGCCAGGCGTTAGTACGGGAGCGCCTGTTTGTGTGTGGTCCTGGAACACTAGTGGGGCGCTCTCTGCGGATTCAAGTGAAGGCACATGACCGTAGAGACTAAACTTCTCAAGTGGATCGCTCTCCTTCGAACGTCTACTTCGAGTCTCTCGTTTGGTAACTGTATTCATCTCAATTGTACATGGACATCATCTGGTTCATTGAACCCATGGAGCATTGTATCTTTTAAATACTCCCAATAATATATCATATATTGAGGGGGGGGGGGGTCGGCCCGTTCCGACCCCAGTGTTGGTGTCCATTGATCAACATTTCATTTCATTTCAGTTTTCAGTTGTTATTAAGTTGTCCATTCAAATTGTGATATTTAAGTTGTGCTATTAAGCGTGTGGGTGTCCAACGGAGTCTATTCCCACTTGACGGGATCAGTTTCATAAACCAAAGGTAACCTCTTTCGAGGCGCGACAATAAGACAAGGGCTACCTTAGAATCCCAACCTTCTCATGGATAATGACTCCTTACAGCCATATTCAGCATCATTTTAGGCACAACTGTGTAGAAAGCGAGGCTTTGATACCAATGTAAACAGAAGGGCAACTGAACACATAAAATCTAATCAATCATGAAATCTGAAAACACACATAAGCATGCCAAATAAAACAAGATGACAAATCTGCACAATACACCACACTAGGGGCCAGAAGATGGGCTGACTCCTCCCCTTTATGGTTAGATCACCAAAAAGGAGTCTGCTTCCAATACAACTTTGCGGGTGCCTAGGGTTCACCACCCCACTGGCAGCACCTGTTTCTTCCAATACAATATGAAAACAAGAAATCATAACATACACTGAATTTGCTGATAATTCTCAGCAACATGAGCATTCCCGGCATAAAGCATATGTAGGACAACCATGGACAGCCCATAGCACTCCCACATCAACCCGGGACAGCTCTGTATCTTCATCTTCCTCTTGTCTGGCTCATAGAACTAGTCGGCCAGCCTTATAGGGCTGTTAGCAGCAGTCGACCAGCTCTCAGAAGCCACAGAAGGGGTCGCCTGGCAGCAACACACATTCGAGGAAGACTCCAATCAGCAAAAGATGACTCTCCCTCTAATTGGCCAGCTTTCTCCCCTGTGAGGCTCCACATGCCACACATGAACAGTAGAAAAATAGAAGCTGTAAGGAATTTTGTGACAGATACAAGTCACATGCACCAAGACAACTGGAGGACATGTATAGGGTATACAGAAATTAGCGTCTTAGTGATCCCTCACAAAACGGACGCGGCCAATAAATGTCTGAGTGTAGGTTAGGTGGATGTAGATGCACTTACGAGGGGTGCGGGGTCCGAGCTGTCTGCCGGAGGCATATGACCTATCGGAAGGATCATTCCAAGTTTCCGTTGTCGATGCAATTACATTAAGTTATTTGTGTTAATTAAGTACTTCTGCAAGGCTTAGACCAATGTGAGGCTAAAATTTCTGGTTGGGGAAGACTTTTGAAAGTGTTGTTTGTAGACTCTGTATGGTTGAATAGCATTCCCAACACAACACAACTGTGGCTTTTTTCAGCACAAGAGAACTTTTGAGAAGTGTAGTTACTGGATTGGTTGAGCCAAGTTTTGGAAGCATTAACTGAGAAGGAAATTTGGGAGAACCAGCTTGGAATATATGGTAGACAAACTCAACTCAAGGAAGTTGAGTTTGTTGATACTTACAGATTAAAAGAGAGCATGAAGGATTTTATTTCACTAGGGGTAACGTAGTAGAAGGGGCATCCCATATTACACAGATTTTAAGGTACTGAGTTTTTCAGGAGTTGGGACTTGTGATTGAATGAGAAGAGGCGATTGTTAAATATTAATACTGATTAATGTGGGAATAAACAAGTGCTAGGTGGTTGGGCAAACTAGCACTGTATGTAGGCTTTAAATAAAGCTGTTCCAATGAGTGCGAACAACCGCTAGTGTGTACAAGTCTTTTGTGTGGAAAGAGCCTCTTAGCAGGATAGTATGTAAAGTAGTGATGTGTGGCAAAGTGACACTATTAGGGACACTAGGCATCATATTTGGCATAAGGCATATGCAGTTCTCTCCTATAAAAAGGACCTGTCTATAATGAATTTATCCTTTCAGTCCACTACTCTTTTTCTCATTAGTCTCTTGTTCATTAAAGTTCTCTGTTAGGCACAGAAGCGGTTGAGCGCTAGGCACATTGTGGCTCTGATAGGTGGTGCCCAACTGGCTCTGACATGCTGCAACAGCGTGTGTGAAAATGGTATTTTAACCAGCCCTAAAAGGGTTTTTTTTTGAAATTTTTGTCTTTTGCTGCTGGCCGACAGCCCCTACTCTGGGCCGACCATATATATGCATCGCTTCATCAGCATAAAACCACACCACATCATAATCAACATCTGCTGCTGCCAGCCTACTTCTGCAGCAGCCGGGATCTTCATCCATCACATCTATGTTTTTCTCCTGCAACACACCTCGGGACAGCAGCCCTCTCTGCATCCATCACATCTGCGTTTTTCTCCTGCAACACACCTTGGGACAGCATCCCTCTCTGCTCATCATTCTCCATCGACTTGGGACAGCAGCCCTCTCTGCTCATCATCACCTGACAACATCGGGACAGCAGCCCTCTTTGCTTTTCACCACCTACCTCGTGATGGCAGCACACCATCTGCCTGGGACAGTAGCCCTCTCTGCTCCTCAAACCTGCATTTCTCTTGCAGTCCACTCATCTTCATGTTTATGTTTGTCTACATCACCTCACCTTCGGAGAGCCATCACCTCACATTGACGCGTGCCTTTGACATCCAGGTACTACAGCACCCTCGTCACCAGAGGCTGCACCCCTCAGGTACCGCAGCACCCTTGACACCAGAGCCTGCACCACTACACCTTCCGCTGCCCACTACAGACATCTACCACCTCGGAATGCCTCCGCATCCACCAACGCGAGCATTCGACACTGACCACCTCACAGAGTGCCACCACTGTCCTCGACGCGAGCCTTCGTCACGACTGTGCTTTAGCTCTGACCTCGTCTTTGCTTCTTTGACGGTCTACTGCTCAGAGTTACCTCACATCAGAGGGCCTATTGTATAGGATTTCATTCACCATCATACATACACTCATTCATCCATTTCATGCTATGTTGATTTGCTCTAATCTCTTGCACATTTGGTCCTTTGGTCCTTTTGCCCTCACATGGTATGAGAGCTATCGTGAGCAAAGGGATTGAAGACCTCGAGAGCACACAGCATGGATCTTTTACCCACGTTTCAACCTTTCTCACCAGAAGTGGATTCTCCTTACTCAGAAATGGACCACACAGGGGATGGGACTTCTTACTTATTGGAGAGCCCAGTTCAAGGTCTTACTTTGGGAGATGATCAGCTTGTCTTCACCTACTCACCCTCTACACCTTTGCCATCACGACCTTCCTCTTGGAACTTATCAGACTTCGCTTCGAGAGGAGGATACATGCCTTCTGCCAGTGTGCCAGTGTGGGACCCTGGTATACCGTATCCTTCATCTTTTGTCATCTTCTCTCATGGTCCCCTTTTGGCCTTAGGAGGGGTTGTGTGAAAATAGTATTTTAATCAGCCCTAAAAGGGTTTTTTTTTGGGATTTTGGTCTTGTGCTACGGCCGACAGTCCCTACTCTGGGCCGACCAACAGCCCACCAACCCATATATATATATGCATCGCTTCATTAGCATAAAAACACAACACATCATAATCAACATCATGTGCTACTGCCGGCCTACCTTTACAGTAGCCGGATCTTTATTCATCACATCTGCATTTTTTCCCTGCAGCACACCTCGAGACATCAGCCCTCTCTGCATCTATCACATCTGCATTTTTCCCCTGCAGCACACCTTGGGACAGCAGCTCTCTCTGCTCATCATTCTCCATCAACTTGGGACAGCAGCCCTCTGTGCTCATCATCACTTGATGACATCGGGACAACAGCCCTCTCTGCTCTTCACCACCTACCTCGTAATGGCAGCACACCATCTCCCGGGACATCAGCCCTCTCTGCTCCTCAGACCTGCATTTCTCCTGCTGTCCACTCATCTGCAGGTTTGTGTTTGTCTACATCACCTCACCTTCGGAGAGCCATCGCCTCACATCAACTTGTGCATTTGACATCGAGGTACTGCAGCACACCCTCATCACCAGAGTCTGCACCCCTCGGGCACCGTAGCACCCTTGTCACGAGAGCTTGCACTACACCTTCCACTGCCCACTACAGACATCTACCACCTCGGAGTGCCTCTGCATCCACCGATGCGAGCCTGACATCGACCACCTCACAGAGTACCACTGTTGTCCTAGACGCGAGCCTTCGTCACCGACCGTGCTTCAGCTCCAAGCTCGTCTTTGCTTCTTGGACGGTCTACTAGAGTCACCTAACATCAGAGGGCCTCTTGTAGAGGATTTCATTCACCATCATACATACACTCATTCATCCATTTCATGGTGTGTTGATTTGCTCTGATCTCTCGCACATCTAGTCCTTTCGTCCTTTTTCCCTCACACAACACGTCAGCAACAGACATGTCCATAGAGGGGTACACCATCCTTTCTGTACAGGTCGTCACAAGTATTGCAGCACAACTCAGAGCTTCATCCAATCAAATCAGCACGTGGTAAAATGTTACATGCACCGAGGTTGATCGGGGTATCCTAGACTTGCATAAGTAGCCCAGAAGAGTCTTCTATGGTGCCCTTGGATTGGTGGATTCTCAACCTTTCCTTGTCCTTGCGTTGGGCAGTCTTAGATCTTGTTCTAAAGCATTGTACAATAGTTCTCCAAAGAAGTAATATAAGCAAATACTCTTGCTTGCGGGCGGACGGGCAGGCAGGCGGGGGGGGGGGGGGGGGGTGCCTTCAATTGGTATTTGGGACCCAATACTGTGTCGTCTACTTTCTCTTCTATTCTCTCTCTCTCTCTCTCTCTCTCTCTCTACTCAGTGAATGGATGCTAAAGATCTCATCAAAGTAAAGGTTTGAAGAAGGCTTGCGGGCAGGCGGGTGGGCGGGGCTTCAATGGGTATTTAGGACCCAATACTGGGTCGTCTACTTTCTCTTCTATTCTCTTTCTCTCTCTCTCTCTACTCAGTGAATGGATGCTAAAGATCTCATCAAAGTAAAGGCTTTCTTGTGGGTTACCTGTAGGACTGCACATATGCTGGCTGAATGCTGAAGAGGACTTCAATGAATTTGCCTAGAGAGGTAGGATGCTGAATGCTGTCCTGATTACTGAAATCTGCTTGATCACTTGAGTTATGATGAATTCATTTATACTGAATATCAGGTGCATGCTTTTATATGGTGATATGCTGCTGGTCGGCCAGTTTACTTTGGACAAATAATGCTAAAATCAAGCATTTATTGCTGCGCCTACAGCATTAATGCTGTGCCTCACAACAGGCTGCCCTTTCTATGCTGGCCGCTTGCCCAAAGTCCACGACCTGCTGCTCATGCTGTCGTTTGCTGGCTGACAGGAACATGAGTGTTCCCTCATGTTGTCGGCTGGCTCTACTTGAGGTTCAGGGCTGTAAACAGCACCAACCAGGCTGCCAACTGGGGCAAATAGCCATGCGCTGGCCCATAGGCATGCCAATCATGCAACTTAGCCCCTACATGCTTACTACATGCTTCTGATACAAACCTAATGATTGCTATATGCACTTATTTGATGGGGTTCTCCAAGGGAGTCGAGAGGACTGACTCCTTACTGATTTGTATGGCGCGGAGACTGACCTACGTAGCATGTGCTTGACTGTCCCTCGATTGAGGGCTCACAATGGGGTCACGGTGTACGACAATATTCCTTAAAAGGTAATTCTTGTACAAATGTTGCACTGATGATGATGCCAATGTGTCCCGGTGTACCCCAGTGCAAGGTGCATGTGACATTCCCTTTTGCTTAGCTTGGCGGCAAGTTCAAGGCTTCAAGTAGTCCGCCAATAACTGGGGGTACTTTCGAAAGAACTCTTCATCTAGCCATACCGCTTCATGGGTTCCTACGTTCTTGAACTTTGTATAGAACTGTTTGATTCTTCGATTGGAACCATGCTTCCATGTGTGGAGAAGAAGTTGTACTGGCTCTATGACTTCTTCCTCATCGATCATGTCCGGTTGCTGCTCTTCTGATACATCCAGCAATGTTGGACCTACATATGGCTTCAACCAAGAAACATGAAAGACATTGTGCATACTCCAACTTTCTGGCAACTTTAACTTCAAAGAGACATCACTTAACTTCTGAATGACGGGAAACGGGCCGAAACTACGGAATGAAAGCTTGGGACAATGCATGTCCACTTGCTTTAGCTGTTGCTTCATGATCCGGAGATATATCTAATCCCCTTCCTTAAAGTTGACATCTCGCCTAGATTTGTTGGCTTGCCGGGCATAATCTTCCTGAGCTTTGGCAAGGCGCTTCTTAACCGACTCAATGATTTCCGAAAATGTTTCAGTAGTCTTGTTGGCCTCTAGGGATGGTGATTACCTGTCTTGTCAAAAGAGATGAGAACCGAGCCAAATGCTGCCTCATATGGCATTTGTTTAATACTCCATGAGTTATCATTCAGGATTTCCGGTACCAATGGAAGATATTGTTCCCATTTCGACTGTTGGTCATGGCAGTATGATTTGAGAATATCAAAGGCCAATTGATTATATATCTGTGTTTGGCCATTTGTCTATGGATGGAATGCATTGGATAGCTGCAACTTAGTTCCAAAGTTGTCAAACAATGCTCTCCAAAAATGAGACCTGAACTTTGGATCTCTGTCTGATGTGATTGTCCGTGACAAACCACCAATGGGATACCAAAACCGAATGAACAAATGAGCTATGTCCTCGTCTGTGGGCTGTCTACTTGCATGGTATAAGCATATAGAACTTATTGAATCTGTCCACAATAGTCATGCACTATGTGTTTCTAGATCCAGATGATGCGGAAAGACGACCTATGAAGTCTATACTGATGTCGTGAAAAGGTCCCTTTGGAATAGACAAAGGTTGAAGTAACCTTGTGTGTTTCATATATGGAACTTTCACTTTTTGACATATCTGGCATGCTTGGGACGTGTCGGTAGACATCGTGTTGCATTTTGGGTTAGTAGAATGACCGCTCTAACTTCTCGTGTACTTTTGATATACCTCTATGACCTCCGACAAGAGAATCATGGGCATCATGGAGAAGGACTTTATGCTTTTCTTTGAGTACACATAGGTGGTTCTTGAAAAACAACTAGCCATCCTATATACTCTAGTGGCTTGGTTCTAAACTGAGGGCCAACTCATACCGAGTCTCGAATTCTTTCGAATCCAAATACTGTGCCTTCATGCTTTCCAAGTCTTTGTCTTGAATTTCCAGAACAGTGGACTCTTGCAATGTTTGAATCGTGCCTTTACGAGTGAGAGCATCGGCAACGGGGTTATTCTTGCCTGGGACATATTCAATCATTATTCCAAATTGTTGGAACAATTGACTCCATCTGGATTGTCTGTCACTCCATTGGGCACTGGGCATGGTTTGCAACCATTTAAGTGCATGGTGATTTGTCTTAACTGTGAAATCTCTCCCATAAAGGAAATGTTTCCAATGTTTAAGCACTGTCATCACCCCCAAAAGCTCTTTGTCGTATACCGAATAGTTCTTTTCGGCTCTATTCACTTGCAGCTATAATAAGTCACTGGCCTACCATTTTGTTGTAAAATGCTCCGATCCACGCGAATCATGATGGGCTCAGGAAAACCTTCAACAATAGTAAAAGTGTCCTGCCTTCAATCAGGAATGGGTGCATACGGTCTGAACCACCTGACCCCGAGGATCATGTCACACCCTAAAAGAGGTGAGACAATGAAATCCGGCTGGAACTAAAAACATTTCTCAGAGACAAGAAACACGAGGAATAGACCGTTTGCTTTTTTTTTTTCCAGCAACGTCTAGCGCATCCCTGAGCTTTCCCTCGACTGTGGCTTTGCCTGCGCACCTTCACCTCCTTGCGCCCCCAACTCCCGCCTCTCCTTTTCTTCGCTCCCTTGTTGGATGTTGTATTTGCTGCCTAAGGTTTTCTTGAAAAGTTGTATCAGTGGAGCTTTGTTTGTTGGTGATGCGAGCATGGTATTGGGTTAAGCTATATAGAGGCATTGTGCTACTCTACCAAACGCATAACATCTGTTTTGTAAACTGAAGGCCTTGACTGGAGGCACCAAAACAAATGTTATGCGTTTGGTAGAGTAGCACAATGCCTCTATATAGCTTAATCCAGTACCATGCTCACATCACCAACACCCACAACACCAGCAAGCAAAGCACCACTGACACAACTTTCAAGAAAACCTCAGGCACCAAATACAACATCCAGCAAGATGACACCATAAGACCAAACTATGATATTGAGTGAGATAAAGGGGTCACACTTATTAAAATAGTGTATTGTGATTAGATTATTACAATGATAAAGATTTAGAAAATAGCTTCCTCGTCACACAATTTCAGCAGAGACCACCAACTGGGAGTAGCTGGCCTTTGATATTGACAACTTCAAAGTTTAACAAGCCAATCACCAACTAGAAAAAAATGAACTAGAAAACTGGCTACCCTTCTCACTCAATCGGCTCTCACAGAGCCTGGGTAGCCGTCCATAATACGTTCAACGCTAGGATGCTAGGACACTCAGCATCACAAGAACCACCCTTGAATCCTCGCTGGAATACTCTGCTGTCTTCTCTGTCTACGTAGGCTTTTATAGACTCTTTTGTCCTGCAGTGTGCATCTCCCCACCATCCTTTTTCCTATTCTCACTATCGTGCTTTTTGGCAAAGCTTGGCCGTAGTTCGCGGTTGCTAGCTTCTTCTTTCTAGCAGTCGTTCCTTCTACTAGTGGTTTTACTCATCGTATCCAGCTGTGCTCTCTCCTCCACCACCCGTTTTCCACGTTTGTTGCATCTCCTCACGACTGTGGTTGCTATCTTCAGACGTGTTTTTCCAATATAATCCGGCTGTAGCACTTCTTCTTTTCAATCATGCGATCAAAAACAGCCTCTCCTTTGAGTTGATGGTGGCTGTTGCCTCTTCTTCCCTATTGTCCTTTTTCCTTTAATGCGCAGCCATCCCTCTTATCTCTTCATAAGAAGTAATAAAAAGATTAGGAAATTTGGCAAACATAGCAAGATACTCTTGCCTCTCCTTCAATGTAAGACTTGTACTTATTAGCATCTTCTCTATGAGCTCCTGCAGTTGAGGTTTGGAGGCAACTATGGTCTTGGAGGGGATTGGTTGCCATAGAGAGAGAGAGAGAGAGAGCATTTCTTTTGGTTTTAGACAAGTTTTTCTTTTTCTTAATTTTCAATTGTAGCTACTCGATTAATTGAACATTGAATTCAAAGAACCTTTCACTTTTGTGTTTCCTGTCCTATCTACTGGTGTTACTTTTAAAAAGTTTGTTGAAAAAGCTCTTTGACTATGGCATTTTCTTGATAAATTTTCCCATTCGTAAGCTTGGATAGACCCCAATTCGTGTCAAACATCAAACCATCAGTAATATAGGAAGGGACTTATCTGTGGTGTGCAAGGGTTGGGCCATGGTGCATGTAATTAAGTCTTCTTGTATGGCGAGAGTGCAACAGGGTTAAGTCCCAAATGTAACATTGGTACTTTGTTGGGCTATGATACTTTTTTTTTTTCAATCAAGCAACCAGAAGTTGAAGGTGATCTAATGC
Source organism: Cibotium barometz (assembly GCF_041138505.1). NCBI lineage: Eukaryota > Viridiplantae > Streptophyta > Polypodiopsida > Cyatheales > Cibotiaceae > Cibotium > Cibotium barometz. The sequence continues at coordinate 11,943,293 of NC_141111.1, read as the reverse complement.
TGGCCACTCTTGCACAGGTTGTTAAGCATGTCAAATGGTGTGGAACAATCTGCACACCTAGAAGACATTTTTGATTCAACCCTCAATCTAGAAGAATTGCAACTTCAGCAAGGTTTTGAAGATGGATTTCGAGATGGTGTAGAAGCAGGTAAGGTTGAGGGTAGAGAGGTTGGTTTGAAACTAGGTTTTCAGCAGGGGGAAGAGTTAGGGTTTTACCAGGGATGTACTGACATTTGGAAGGCAGCCATGTCAAAGTGTGCTGATACATTTTCCACAAGATCTCAGAAAAGCATACTGCTCTTAGAAGAGCAGCTAAAAGCTTATCCTCTCAACAATCCTAATGATGAAAGGCTACAGGATATGCTGGAGATGATTAGGGCAAGGTTTCGTGCTATTTTAGCAATGCTTTCTGTTCATATTCAGTATGAAGGATATCCGGGGTCTCATGGGGAAGATGACACAGGTGCATTTTAAGAATGTTTGCTAAGGCTGTTTTAAACTCTATGTAGAGGATTGTCCAACTCTGGCACCATTGAAATAAGAATTTAGTTGTATTGCAAAGCTTGTGCACAGCTAATATTGCATTCCATCTGTTAATATGTTTTTCCCTTTGTTTTCCTGCAATATGTATATATTTTTTTGGCTGTTTGACATTTTTTTTGTATTTTTCCACAGCTCTTAACTGATAGAATACATAGCTTTTTTGTATTTTTTGGCATGGTTGTGATGTGTAAAACTAACTACATAGTTAAGCTATGATTGGTATTAATTGAGACCTCACTTATATATATAGGGCTTCATGGAGGCTGACACAGGCACAAGAGATTATTTACAGTTATGAGAGCATGTAAGTGGGCTGACATACACTGTGCAGGAGCAGATTTCATGTAACAGACACACAAGAGATTATTTACACTTTATGAGAGCAGGTAAGTGGGTGCTGTGGCTATTGGAACATTTAGCAAGAGGCTGTGATTCTACGTTGGAGTGGGTTACTATGGGCAGTAGTACCGTCAACCTACCCAAATCAATGACAAAATATTACCTAGGAACAGCTCAACAGGAACAGCTCAATATTGCCATGCCCCTATCAATGTCTTTTGTGAGTTTTGTATCATGCAGTGTAAGCTTAGTGCCATTATCTTTAACTATTATGTTCCTTAAGTAGCTCAATTTGGATGTGTGCCCTTAAAACAGCTCATCATTTAAATGTAGGCTTTACGGTGCGTCTCCACTCAACAATAGAAGCTACACCACTCAACATTGTTAGTGCGCAGTATGTTTTTTACCGCCTGCTAGAGCCTCCACGCCGCCCGCACTTTCTGCACCCGCTAGGCCCTAGGGTATCCTCTCTCCTTGCTGCCTGCATTGCTCTATGTTACAACCCCACGGATCTCCTAAACGCAAAACACAAGTGATTAATACAAACCCCCTAAGTGTGACATGCAGAAGCTCTGAGAGTCTTCTTTCAGCCCTAAGTACTACAATTAAGTGTAAGGTAGTGTGAATACACTTTAGTGCACTCACTTTGAGGCTAGGTCCACCCAGTGCCTATAGAAAGGACCCTCATGTAACAGTGTTTGAGAAACCATATTTTGTGAACACATATATTCTCCTCGTCAAAAAATGAGCCAATCAAGCAAATTATGAGAAATCCTAATTTTTTAATTCTTGATCTATATCTCGACTAAGGCTAGTGTACACATGCACACATTAGAAAACGTTATGTCCAAGCAACGAAACTACATAGGTAAAATAGAGCTTCAACCACCCTAAGCAGAAACAACTCCAATAGATTCAAAGCAAACTCATTAAGAAATGAGAGATGAGAAGAACTCGGAATTGAAATAATCAACTGATGTAATAGAATGTGAGATTACAATCATAAAGGCATGAGGCCTAGCTAAAAGACCATTCGTTGACAAAATGATTCTTTTTGTTTTTGCAAAAAAGAAAGGTTGATAGATAAGAAATGCTCAAAGTATATCTAAACTATTGAACATGCAGATATCAATTGCATACAAAGAAACAAGTTGTCAATGCCATACGAGAGAAGTATTGCACGTAGAACAAGTTGTCCATGCCATATAAGAGAAATATTGCACATAGAGCATAAATACCCTTCAAGGAAAGGCCCCACATAGGTGGATGAATTTGGTGAGGCTAAAGCTAGAGTACTAGGATCACATTGAGAAAAACTCGATTTGGTCAATGCTCCGCCCCCACTAGTAAGTGTGTTTCTAGGCATGTTGACGGCACATTGTTTGGATTTGATGTGATTTATTGAAGAGGTTATCTTTTCCCTCTCAGCACTTTGTTCACATTCTTTACTGACCTCATAACCCATTGCATAAGGTTGTCTTTGTAACACATGTTTCTTTCTCAAAACAGCAAGAAATGGCAAAGAAAGATATTGTGAGTAAAATTGTTTTCTCTTTGAAAAGAAATACCTCATTGAAATTACTCTCATTATATGATGCTAATGTTTAGCAAAAACACAAAAAAACCCAAAAACAATGAATCGATGTGGAGAACATATTTATCATCATGTGTCATAGACCCAGCTATCGTCTACCTAAGTGCAAGGGAGATTAAGCATGAATGCAAGAAAGTTAGTTCCTATGGCTATCCAGATTCCAAACAATCTTCCACATCCAGACATGAATGACTTAACACAAGATTGAACACTGAATAGACATGGATGAGTAGACAGAAAGCAACATTAAGAGAGGGTACAATCCATTCTCGAGCATCACAGTACAAGACATGGTACAATCCATTCTTGAGTATCACAGACAAGAATGACTTAAAACAAGATTGAACATAGAGATGAGTAGATAGAAAGCAACAGTAAGAGAGGGTACAATCCATTCTTGAGCATCACAGTACAATGCAACTCTGCTCATGAACTACTCACTCAACTCTCCTGTGTCCCCTATTCGGTATTGTTCCTCTCCTCAGGGCCTAAGTAGACCCGACATGAATCTCTCTATCCAGACAGTAATGTACTTCCTTCTATAGTCTCAGCTGGGTAGACTAGATCCATCTCACTCTTCTATCCCCTTATCCAACTAATACAATTTTTTCCATTACAACCACGGGTACTACCCGTTCATCAAGAAGCTATTACAAGTTTGTTACAAAACAAGAAGGCCCGATTTTTTGCACAATGGTCAGTCCAACAGCAATCTAGGCGGCGACCAAGTGGGTTGGTTGGCCGCCAACACCTGGTGATCACAGTGGATGCTGTGCTCGAGCTGGCAGCAAAGCCCACAGTTGCTGTTTGAAAAAAATTGTGCTTGGATTTCCACTGAGTTCGGATCCTCCTATCTAGATTCCTTACAGCCTGTTCTAGCCGCCTTCTTCTGGTACTTCCTTTGTTGCAATGTCCCCTAAGATGAACTTGATGGGGCGATAGTGGGCATATAGTGGCTCGTAAGCCCTCTTTCTACCGCTCACCTAGGCGTACCCTATGCCAGTCCTCTCGTCGGCCCTCCGAAATTGCACATTGATGGGCCATGCCTCCGAATGCCTTGCCCTTGCCTTGTGCATTGCTTCCACTGCCATGCCTGCTTGTGAAGGCGTGGGGTTCTGTCTGTTCGGGGGTGATAAGGTCTTCTTCAAATAGAGTCTACTGTGGTTTCTTAGGCCTTCTTTTCCAACCCCGACTCCATTTCCACCCATAGGGTGGTGTTCCTGTAGGTTCAAGATTTATCATCTCCCTTTTTCTTTTTGATGGTTAACTCCGTTGGTGAGGGGCTTTAGCAGGGTCACTCTTTGAATGAGTTGTGGCCTCCTCCCCTAGATCCGTGAGTCATAAGAGACGGCTACTTCCACGTACCACTCTGGATCCGGGGGAGGGACTTATTCCTTGTCTTGATGCACCCGCTTGAGAGCTTCCTTGTCCCGGCCTGTGCCTTGCTACGACCTTAAACTTTTGATGGTGCCGAGGAAAGCACAACTCAAGAATGCGTCGTGTCCTTTGTAGTCTATTAGTACTCCAGATCCATACCTCAAACCATTGCATACAAAAATCAAGAAAAGTGAATGCATCCTTGCGAATCAAATGCCAAACACTTGTATTCTCTTCCACAAGATGCATATACCAATGATTGGTGGCACCTCAACAGTAAGTTTTCTGTACACTTTAAATCAAAGCTATATGCTTCAACATATCCTGATGAAAACAAAATGTATGGTTAATGGACATTCAAAATTTTAAATAAATATATTATGTGCCAACAACATAAATTCATCCATGATATGGATGGTCTTAAACCTTCATAGACAAACGCTCCAATACCTTAGAAGTTCAACCAAAAAAATAAAAGAGCGAGTATATTGTCAATGCTAAATTTCATCAAATTTATTGAATATGATGTATAAAAGATTTTCACTGTTGAGATAATTGAGTCTATCCAAATTAAATTATAATATTCATAGCCTTACACCTTGACAAGGCAATATCTTCAATAAAAAACAAACACATCTTCATTGCAATCGAATTTCAAATATTGACAAAAGAGATAATCAAGTGACAAAAAGTTTGGAGGCATTTGATTGCTTGATACAATAGTGTAAAGATTTGGCTCGTACAATCCAAAAATTAAACCCATCTAAGCACATTGTTTTGGCCAAAGCCTAAGTCTATCTTATGGGCTTTTATTAGTACAAAATGGCTCCAAACATTCTGCACCCAACAAGTCTTGATATTTGTGCAGATCCCATACTTCAAACTGCACGTTTAGACCTCAGAAATGGTTTCCTTCGACCTGCAGAGCAACAACTAGTATGGGTTAGGTTGGAATCTGATTATACTGTCACTCAATGTTTAATGAAACCAGACATTATCCTACCCATAAGCTCAAGTAAGCCTTTTGTAGCCTTGATATGTATGCTTTTGTTGCAACTCCACTTATGAGATGACCACGATCATATCCCAAGCGAGTAGCATAAGCAATAGCGTGTTGATAACTCAAAATCCTTCTTTTGTAACACACTTTTAACAAGCTTAGCTGGTCTTTGGATAGTAATGGTACTCCAGCTTTGGATGCCAACATTGCTAGATCCTTGCTTATGGATTCTACTTCTCTTTTTTCCCCTCTTGATTGGACATACTTTAGCTTATCACCATACAATGGTAAGTGTGAAGATGCACAAGATGAGTTTTTCACTTCATCTGAATATTTGTTGAGCTCTTCTCGCAAAAATTGGGAGGTGAATTGGAGCCATTCTTCCAGTACATCTTGAAAATCAATAAATAAATTATGACCATGTGTGATAGGAGATTGACCGAGCCGATTAAGCAAAATAATAGACCTAATGTCATTTGTATTATTTAGATTTAAAAGGTAGGGTAGAAGGTCATTGCACAGTACGTAGTCGTGCCTTCCTTGAAAACTTTCAGGGGAAGAGACAGTTGTCTTTTGGATTAACACATCCCTTGAAAGGGCTATCATCAATAAGCAATGTATTCTTCTTATTATCAAAGTTCTATGTCTATGAAGTGCATCTGCTTCTGTCATTCTTTGTCTCGCCGTTTCTGTGATCTTGAATTCTTTTACCTTGCCTTCCCAGCGGGACAAACTCCGTAATTAAATCATCCTCATCTGCTTGCTGGCTTGTTGACCTAAGCCTTCCCCTCAGCCGATAGTTTGAATACCTCAACCACATAAAGATGATTGAATACCCTTTTCTCACCTGATGGAAGCGTCATGATATTCAATTTTTGCAATTGCTCCAGCTACTCCGCGGCCTTGAAGTTGTGTTGAAGCTCCTCCCAGGGTACCTCTGCAAACTCCTTTAGCCCCATCTTCTCCAGGCCCGTTGGGCATGTTTATTTGCCTCTACTTGTATAAGGTGGATGAAAGGTAGTCAAATTCCACCATCTTTCCAACGCGTTGGGTTTGCTAGGATTGAATGATAGAAGGCGTGGGTGAAATCAGAGTTTAGAAATGGTAGAGTTTACAGCACAGGGTAGCGAGAAAGTTTTGCATAGCGATTTTCAAATTAGGCTTTCAATGGAGAGGTAGCTAGCCATTGTCGTGTTGTATGCCTTTCCTAGGTACGGCCATAACTGCTTGACATCTCCATGATTTCCCCAAATTCCTTTCACAATGTGACTATGAGTGCCTATTGCACCCTTTGCGAGGTCATTAATGAATGGGCTGAAAAAAGGTGATGGCAACGCGAAATGTGTCCCTTTCCATCCATGCGCCCTTTTTCAGGGTCACAACCTTGATTTTCTCGCCACCTCCATGCAACTGCCGTCTGGCTGGCTCCTCAATTTCTGTGCACACTAAAATCATATTCACATCTATACATCCTAATTTTGGATTTTTTTCTCTTTTATTTTCTCCAGAATTCTGTCCTGCTTTCTGATCCAGACTGGACTCGGACTTTGTATCTTGGGTGTCTTTCAGATCTTGTCTGGACGCTTCTCCAGATTTGGATCTGGCTCTGGAAACACTTTTGCTTGTTGGACATTCTCTAGATCTGGATCTGGATTTGAACACACTTTTCTTAGGTTCTCCAGATAAGACAAATTTAGGAATTTTGGGAATTATTCGAGTCCCATTTCTTATAGGATTGGTTGGAAACTCGGTATTTTTGTGTAGTTTGAGCTAACATCTATTTGTTGGTGCACTCTTTGTGCCATTAGATTATATCTTGACACAACTATTTGGCGTATTTGTTTGTAGTTGTATAGATACATACATCAATGCAACAATATTGGAAGGACAAGGGAAACATGACACTAAACTTAATTGAGATTATACAACACCTTTCATATGAAGAAGATAATGTTAAATACTATCTCCACTTTGAGACATCGAAGTAAAAACATGGGCTTTATTTAATTTGCCACCAAAAGAATTCTAAATATCACTTAAAAAGGAACCTTAGAAATGAGAGATCTCTAAAGGGCGTGGTGTTAGAAACAACAAAACAAAAAGTAAATCTCAATGACAGTAACAATGTGCTAAGTTTATGATTGATCCAGAGATAAAACCCCATCTTAGACACTATATCAAGATTATAAATCATGATATATATGCTCAAATTTGAGGGACATTGAAGTAAAAACATGGGATAATAATGCCACAGAACACTTGGAAAAGGAACCTTAGAATTGAGGGATCTCCAAAGAGTGTGGTGTTTAGAAACACCACAGAAGCAATCAAATTTCAATGAGATTGTTACATTCAAGTTTACAATTCATCCGAAGACAAAAACCCTTCATAGTAGACACTTTGTCGAGATAATAATTGAGTACAAATTGTATCTCAAACATAGCGTTTTCTCATGTATTGCTCCAATACATACAAAGTTTCTCTATCATAAGCTGCTTCATTTACTAAAGTGTTGCAAGTATACTCCTGTTTGTTCTTTGCATAAATCCAACCAAGTAACCATGCGCTGATTGTTGTCTCTAAAAAACTTTGAAGCTCCTCTATATTTTGATTCCACATCTTTGGAAAAATCAAGTAGGTTCCGGGCATATTCCACATTACATTGTAGAGGGTATCATAAAAAATTAGTGTAATATTTCCATCCAGGTCGTGAGAAATTCTCCATGCTATATCCAAGTTTTTGTGGTATACAAATTGATATCCAATTAGAAGATCCCTCTTTTGACATGCTGCCTGCCCTGCTACGACCTTAAACTTTTGGATGGTGCTGAGAAAAGCACAACTCAAGAATGCGTCGAGTCCTTTGTAGTCTATTAGTACTCCAGATCCATACCTCAAACCATTGCATACAAAAATCAAGACAAGTGAATGCATCTTTGCGAATCAAATGCCAAACACTTGTATTCTCTTCCACAAGATGCATATGTTTGGCCCAGTCTAGACATACATCACCATGTTGCATCTCATTAAGTAAAACACCATTGAGTTCAAGTAGTATCAATACTCTTCTTTGTTTCCTTATTGTATCTGGGGGTGGTGGAACTCTTTTGCTTCTAGGTACATGAGTCACCAATGATTGGTGCCACCTCAATAGTAAGTTTTTTGTACACTTGAAATCAAAGCTATATGCTTCAACATATCTTGTTGAAAACAAAATGTATGGTTAATGGACATTCAAAATTTAAATAAATATATTATGTGCCAACAACATAAATTCATCCATGATATGGATGGTCTTAAACCTTCATAGACAAACGCTCCAATACCTCAGAAGTTCAACCAAAAAAATAAAAGAGCGAGTATATTATCAATGCTAAATTTCATCAAATTTATTGAATATGATGTATAAAAGATTTTCACTGTTGAGATAATTGAGTCTATCTAAATTAAATTATAATATTCATAGCCTTACACCTTGACAAGGCAATATCTTCAATAAAAAACAAACACATCTTCATTGCAATCGAATTTCAAATATTGACAAAAGAGATAATCAAGTGACAAAAAGTTTGGAGGCATTTGATTGCTTGATACAATAGTGTAAAGATTTGGCTCGTACAATCCAAAAATTAAACCCATCTAAGCACATTGTTTTGGCCAAAGCCTAAGTCTATCTTATGGGCTTTTATTAGTACAAAATGGCTCCAAACATTCTGCACCCAACAAGTCTTGATATTTGTGCAGATCCCATACTTCAAACTGCACGTTTAGACCTCAGAAATGGTTTCCTTCGACCTGCAGAGCAACAACTAGTATGGGTTAGGTTGGAATCTGATTATACTGTCACTCAATGTTTAATGAAACCAGACATTATCCTACCCATAAGCTCAAGTAAGCCTTTTGTAGCCTTGATATGTATGCTTTTGTTGCAACTCCACTTATGAGATGACCACGATCATATCCCAAGCGAGTAGCATAAGCAATAGCGTGTTGATAACTCAAAATCCTTCTTTTGTAACACACTTTTAACAAGCTTAGCTGGTCTTTGGATAGTAATGGTACTCCAGCTTTGGATGCCAACATTGCTAGATCCTTGCTTATGGATTCTACTTCTCTTTTTTCCCCTCTTGATTGGACATACTTTAGCTTATCACCATACAATGGTAAGTGTGAAGATGCACAAGATGAGTTTTCACTTCATCTGAATATTTGTTGAGCTCTTCTCGCAAAAATTGGGAGGTGAATTGGAGCCATTCTTCCAGTACATCTTGAAAATCGATAATTAAATTATGACCACGTGTGATAGGAGATTGACCTAGCCGATTAAGCAAAATAAACAGTCGGTCATTTGAAAGTACACCTAAACTGCCAAAACTACAACTCATTTTTTATTCTACCAAAAAAACTCCAAAAATGCTAGTTTTTTGCCCAAAAAAGGTAAAAATTAGAATGAACCTCTTAAAAAATACAAAAAAAACTAAAATTTCATACTTAAATACTCAAAATTAACTTTTTGAACTTCAAAAAGTCATGCAAATTTGGACGTATAAAACCATCATTTTTATTGAAAATAAAATACATTATCAAAAAGTGACATCTAAAGATCTAGCATTCCTTGTTCAAAAGATCCTTCACTTCCTCCCATAAAATTTGTATGGTTTGTTGTCGAAGGTAACTAGATTTCTTTCGAGTGAAGCCATAAATAAGAATTTTCACATCATCTTGATTGATATTATGTGTCATGGTGACTGTCCTCTATTTTCTTTCCCTTTGGGCTTGCCTTAATTATCTCTAGGTATACTTTCTTGCTAGTGCATCATCTCCGCTTGTTTTGAACTAGTGCACATCAATTGACTATACCCTTTGATTCTCTTCTTGAATTTTGATGATCTTTGTGAATCAAAAGGGATATCCACTCTCATCATTTTCTGCTAAGACAATAATTATAATCCCCATTGTGAGCTGATTAACATTTTCTTTCCACATTTTGTTCTCTTATTGGAGTCATTTGCTTGTTTTTCTTACACCAATATAAGCTTCTTGAGTCTCTCCATACATAAGTCTCTCTAGCTCTTCAATTAATTCTAGAGATTATTCTCTCTTCTTCGATACCTCAGTGATGCACATGCCAAAGAAATGCTGCTAATATTTTTATTTCAAATTGCTCTGACACATTTTTCAAGTTCCAAAATCCACTCAAAATTTTACACTTTCATGACATAAAATAAATTTCACCTTAAAAAATCTTAAAATTTGTTGTAAAACCATCATTTGTTACTACCAAATCAATGGAGACTTCAATTTACATCAAAATTTCATAAATAAAAATGATTGTTTTTTAAAAACAAAGATTTTCACATCTTTAAATCAAATTCTTAAGATAACTTCTCTAAATTTGAATTGAATACTAAAAAAAATATTATAACAAAAAAATCTCTTAAAATAATGCGGGGGGACTAAATGTCATTAATTATACTTTCCACCATGTCCTTTTTATGATTCTTGATTGCTTTTGATGAGATTTATGATGAATTTATAGTAATGAAGACATTTCCATCACACAAATAACCATGCTTTCCAAAAACTAAATGTGGTTTTTGTAATTTTCTCAAAGAGGACAAGATCCTGATCACAATTCTATTTTTCAAATAAGAAATTTGACTTTGTTAAGTGCTTGCTTTTCACAATTTGGTGATTTGCATGCTTTTTGGTTATTTAAAGAATGAAGGAAAGCAACAATGCTTAATTTGACCAAATTAAGCATGGTTGCTTTCTTACATGCTTTAAATAACAAAAAAAATACAAATCTTTAATTGTGAAAAACAAGCACTTAAGCAGTGAGATTTCTTTTATGATCTCATCCTCTTTGAGAAAAGCACAAAAAACACATTTGCTTTTTGAAAAGCGCGATTCCTTTTGTGATGAAGATGTCTTTTATAAAAAGAGTTCATCACGTGTCTCATCAAAAGCAATCATTAAATGATCATAGTCCCCCCCCTGCACCCCTTTTTCCCCTACCAAAAAAGTTACTAACCATCTCTTTCCTCCCAAAAGTGCCACATGTGTCACCAACCACCCATCTCCTCCTCTAAATTGAGGTGGTCTAGGGAAGAGTTGTATTCCAAAATAGAGCCCCTCCCCCCTCGCCCAACCCCCGGCCTTCCATCCCCCCCTTTTTCCCTCCAAAATGTGCCATTAACCACCCATCTCCTCCCAAACGTGCCACCAACCACCCATCTCCTCCTTGCTCCTCCTCTAAATTTTAGGAGGTGCAGGGCAGAGTTGTATTCCAGAATACAGCCCTCCCCTTGAGCTCGAAAAAATGCAAGATTTGGAGTCACTATCTCATTTTGAGTTCCGAAAGCCGCCTCCTTCCTGTATTCCAGAATACAGCCCTCTAGAGCTCGTATTCCAGAATACAGGAAGGAGGCGGCTTCCGGAACTCAAAATGAGATAGTGACTCCAAATCTTACATTTTTTCGAGCTCTAGGGGAGGGCTGTACTCTGGAATACAACTCTGCCCTGCACCTCCTAAAATTTAGAGGAGGAGCAAGGAGGAGATGGGTGGTTGGTGGCACGTTTGGGAGGAGATGGGTGGTTGGTGGCACATTTGAGAGGAAATGGGTGGTTAATGGCACATTTCAGAGGGAAAAGGGGAGGGGGAGGGGGGAGGAGGTGTGGGGATGCTTTTTTTTGTTGGGGGGGGCAGGGGGGATGGAGGTACAGGCCATAAATGGGAGGGGTGGGGTGTGGGCGAAAGGGGCGGGGAATGGAGGGGGTGGAGCAAGTTGGGGGGGGGGATGGCAGGGCACGGTGGGGTTGCATAGCTTTTTTGGGGGGGGGGGAGGGAGGGAGGTGGGTTAAGTTGGGGGGGAGGGGTGGGGAATGGAGAGGGTGGGACAAGTGGGGGGGCGAAGGGTCGGGGCGGGGCGGGGCAGGGTGGGAATGCGGGGGTGCCGAGTTTGTGGGGGGGAGGGGAGGGGAGGCAGTGTAGTGCTGGGAGGGAGCCGTGTGAGAGGGGAGCAGGCCGGGAGCAGAGGGGGGTACAAGGAGCAGTTGGGGGGGCGCAGGGGGAGAGGAGGTGCAATGTGGATTGTGGGAGGAGGGGGTAGGGCGGTGGGGGTGATGTGGGGGTACAAGGAGCAGTTGGGGGGGCGCAGGGGGAGAGGAGGTGCAATGTGGATTGTGGGAGGAGGGGGTAGGGCGGTGGGGGTGATGTGGGGTGGGCGGAGGGAGCGCAGGGGGGGTTGGTGTGGTGGGGAGCAGGCAAGACTTTGATTTTTAATGAGTTCATAAATTTATATTACAAAAGATATATTCATCACAAAAGCAACTGATCTTTCCAAAAAGTAAATGTGCTTTTCATGATTTACACGAAGAGGATGAGATCAAATAAGAAATATCACTGTGTTCAGTGCTTGCTTTCCATAATTAGTGATTTGTATGCTTTTTAGTTATTTTTAGCATACATGCAGAAAAGCAACCATGCTTAATTTGGCATGGTATGCTATAAATAACCAAAAAATATGCAAATCTTTAATTGTGGAAAGCAATCACTTAACAAAGTCAAATTTCTTATCTGAAAATAGATTCTTCATTAGGATCTCGTCCTCTTAGAGAAAAGCAAAGAAAGCACATTTGCTTTTGAAAAGCACTTTTTGCTTTTTGGAAAGCGCGATTGTTTTTGTGATGAAAATCTTTTCTCTAATATAAATTTATCATAGATCTTGTCAAAAGCGGTCATAAATAAAAAAACACATGGTGAAAAGTATAATTGATGACGTTCACCCCCTGTCCCACATTATCTAAAGATATTTTTTTGTTATAACAATGTTTTTGTAGTATTTATATCTTAAGAAGATGTGAACATCTTTGTTTTTTAATTTTTAGAAAATAACAATGATTTTAATTCCTAAAATTTTGATTTAAATTGAACTCTCCATTGATTGGTAATAACAAATGATTGTTTTAGACCAAATTTGTAAGCTTTTTTAAGATGAAAATTAATATTTGTCATGAAAGTGACCAATTTTGAGTGGAGTTTGGAACTTAAAAAAGTGTCTGAGCCATTTGAAACAAAAATGTCATTAAAACTGTCTAAAATAAGGTTACTAATTTTTTTCCACATAAATTATTAGTTTTTTTTCACATTTTTAGGTGATTTTAGGTGTTTTTTTGGAGGGACCAAAACTACACCTCACGCCCTGTTGTATTTTGAAACGGTTATATGTTAATAATAGACCTAATGTCATTTGTATTATTTAGATTTAAAAGGTAGGGTAGAAGGTCATTGCACAGTACGTAGTCGTGCCCTCCTTAAAAACTTTTAGGGAAGAGACAGTTGTCTTTTGGATTAACACATCCCTTGAGAGGGCTATCATCACCCAGCAAGCCTCTAGGTCCTTGTACTCAAATGCCACAGTAACTTTTGGTTCTTCCAACGCTTCCTATGTGTATGGCATGTACCAGTGCGCCGGGGAGACCTCTCCTTTTTCGATTGCTATGTTTGTGTTTTGCCAATTCTGGGGACTTCTGCGTGTGGTCCAGCAATGGGCATGCGAGTGCAGTTGAAAGGTTGCTACGTGTGCTATGAGAACTAAAACTTCCTGGAGGTTGTTGTGGAGGACACTCTGGTGACATCAAATTGCTCTACCACGTGCAGTACCAACTCGCTCTACCAAGCCAATCTAGGCACCGTGCTCAACGCCGCCACAAAGGCTGCCCCCGCTCACGCTGGCTTTGGCTTCAACGAGTCTAGCGTGGGCAAAGGTGGTAGTGGAGAGATGGAAAAACTCTCTCACTTGTAGCAAGAGTAGTATGATCCACACTTAGCTCAATCCAATGGGATTTGCATCCCTTTCGGAGCTAGGGATTCAACCCGTACCGGTGCACAAAAGCTTATCCATTTGATGGAGAGAATGCTAAGAAAACTACTACTATTGACATAGACTCAACACACACTCAAGCTCAATCTTGCTATTGCTCACTCAACTCCACATTCCACTCATCCATACATCCAAACAAGAAGAAAGCTTAGCTATTGCTTACACAAGATCAAAGCATTCTTCATTCTCAAATACTCATTTCCCTAGCATGCACACAATCCTTGAAGCTATCAATAAGACACATGCATACTAGAGAATTGACATGAGAAGAGAGACAAATATCAACTCATTGCATTGAATTAACAAAAGAATAGAACTTACAACAATGTAGATGGGGAGAGAGAAGAGCTTGCACCTCTATGGAAGAAGAGGGAGAGCTAGTCTCAAGAGAGCTCAAACATGAGTTTGCCCAATGTGTCCATGCTCTCAAATGAGCCACCTTTTATACAAAAATTCTAGAACTCCCAAAAGTTCCCATGTGGGATTATTGTCAAGCCCTCTCCCACATTCATCTACAAAGTGGAACTCTTTACAAGAGCCCTAAGTATCTTTTTTGTTGCATCCTTGTATTAATCTTCATTTGTCATGCAACACTCCCCCCTTCCTATTTTGCGCACGTCCTCGAGCGCGGTAGTAGCAAGAGCTGCAACAAAAAAAAAAAAATGGATACAAGTAAAGTCTTTTATTGAAAAAAAGAAAAGAAAAGAAAAGAAAAACCAACAATGATAATTTCACACGTGAGCATATAAGTGCAAGGCTGATTAAAGTTTTAATGAGTACTAAAATAGGTGAGTAAAGACTAGTCAAAGTGAGACTTAAGTGGTAGATAATGCTATGCAAAGGCAAGTGTGCTTTGTACACTGCCGATTATGACCGCAGTCTCAATGTCCTACAAGTATGTAAGTTATTCCTAAGTGGCAAACCTACTCCTAAATATGAGCAAAGGTGATTGGAACTCTCTCTTTTTTTTTCTTTTTCTTTCTTTTTGATATGTGTATAGAAGGTGATAAAGATTAAGGTTCTATCCCAAAGAGACCCAAGCAATGGCCAAGAGACCTCCGCCAAGAGAATCTAAAGACCGCTAAGTATCTCAAGGGCGACAGACCCTTTTTCTTTCTTTTATGACCTAAGGAGTACCCCATGAAGATGAGGGCATCGGTCTCGAGGGCCCATAGTGTACCCCAGAGTCCTACCAACATCCATCAGGATGATAGATTCCTCAAAGGTCTTTTTCTGAAGCTTCTAGACATCAGTGTTCACCCCATGGAAACCAAGGCATCGGCCCCAAGGTGCTACGACAACCCCAGGTCCTACCAAGCATTTCTCATGGCTGTAGACACATCATGTCTCAATTTACTTTGTATATATATGTTTTTTTAGGGTATAATTTTTTTATAAATTTTTATTACTCCTAGCACCTAGCTCATATCTAAGAGGTAGCTACCACTAGGGATAACTAATATACCTTGAAAGCATAAGAACTTGGCATATTCCCTTAGTATATATCCTACACTGTCTTTAGATAAAAATATCTTTTACTAAGTCTTCTAAGACTCTAGAATTCTCTCACCATATTTTAACAACTAATCAAAAACTTAAACCAGCCAACATTGTGTGAACATGCAAACCATATATTCGAAAGATAAGAGCACATAAAGAAATAAAGATTAAGATTTGAATACACCTGTTGTAGTGCCCTGTTGATGTTGTTCGTTTGCATTGATGAATTGCTGATTTTGTGCAGATTGCTCCTCCTTGATCTTTGTAGGCGTAGCATGTCTCCCCCCTTCCTAATTTGAGTGCACGGTAGGTGGACTATTGGGGCGTGTTTGATGCTCTTGTTTTAGCGAAGATCTCTGCAAAATTTTTATTAACAAACAAGAAAAGAAAAGAAAAAAATAAAATTTGCCATTGGTGCCAAACACCGAATATAGCCGAGGGGAAAAACCCAGTGGGATAAAAGTGCCCTGGCTTGTCGATCTTATTGTGGAGTCACTGAACTTACCCTTGCGCTGGTGGTGGATCCGTGTCATAAAGAACATAATTCTCAAAAGGCATAAGGAACCACACTATTCGAACATTGATCTACCAAAGAGCTTCATTTGTAGTGTTAATGCCTTATCTTTGGTTTTAGGTATGTCCTTCTTGGGTGGGAATTTTATCAATTGTCTTGGAATTTGAGCAAGATAAGAGGATTTAGGCATTGAAGTACCAAAATCTATGCTCAAATGAGACTCCTTTCTACTTGTCTTAGGTACACATGTTGATGGTTGAATTGGGTAATAAGGAGAAATTGGGACAACCGGTGTTTCAAGACATGTTTTAGGAAGATCAACACAAGTAGATTTGTAGGTGCTATCACAGCACCTTTCCTTTCTTGAAGAGTTTGTGTTGATTTCTTTTGCACCCACTGATATGGAAAATCAAGTGTGGCTTTTGGAATCTTTCTGAAACACTCTGTTACCCCTAGCAAAGCATGGCATTTTGGAAGCCAAAGTGCTGTTGCACCCTCATAATAGCCTTGTGCTTTAAGAACATGTTTTGGGACCCATCGATTAACAATCCGAGGTTTAGGCTTGGAAATGATGTGCTTCTTAGGAGGCTTAGCAACTGGACTAGATGGTACAAGTTTGTACGCATCTTTGGGTAGCCACATTGATAATTCCTTCTTACCTGGCCTTCTTTGAGCAGCAACTAGAGTAGTTGGAACATGCCAGCCATGGCCCTCACTTGAGTACTCATCAATTATCCACATCATTTGTTTTGGAGCTTCAAGAGCAAATTTTGATTGTGGTTTGGATAAGGTAGAAACATTACCCCTTTGACACGATAAAGCTCGTGGAGTAGCCGAGACTTCCTTAACATGCAATGCTGTTGTGGATGCATTCCTATAGTACAAATCATCTAGAAGGGCACGTGGTTGTACCATTCGTATAGGAATAATATCATATCCATCTGAGTCATAGAATTGAATTGGCTTCGGTAAAGCACATGTCGATAATGTTGCAAGGACATGACTCCATTCTAGTGGATCAATTAAATGCTCAGGGAAGGGTTGTGGAATGTATGCCTCGTCTGATACACTTCGATTACCCTTAAGTCTCTCAGTGTTGAAATCCCTACATGAGGCTCCACACATCCATAGATCTTCTCGCCCATCTGACAATGTAACTCTTGAGCCCTCAGATGAAGCAGAATCAAACTCATCTATTGGAGACCTTGTTACATCACGATATGAGTGATTCCTTAGGTTGACCCTTGTGATAACAGAATCATGTCGGAGGTATAAATAATTGTATCCCCAATCTTGAATCATTTGAAATTGTCGCATGAATGGTCTACCCAATATCACTTCGTAGTTTGGATGTTTTCCAAAATCCACTACTGCAAAGGTGTGCTCATATTCAATCCCACACGTGGTGACCAATATGTTCTCAAGCAACCCAAGGGGATGTTCTAAGCTTCCATCTGCTAGCTGCAAGCGCATCCTGGTACTCCTAATAGCTGGTTTGCCCCATTTTTCCCAAATGGACCTTGTCACAATGCCCACTCCCACGCCACTATCAAGTATTGCAGTTGAAGATACTTTTCGCACTTCTAATGGGAGGGTAGCATTTCCCTGATCGTCCTCACAAAATTTTCCTACTTTGTTGATAGGAACTGGCATTACATGCTTTGTCTCAGGGTGTATAGTACACTCATGGTGACCCTTTTGTAGCAATACCTGCTCTGTCAAACATGTGGCAATATCATTCCACAACTCAGGTCGACTTTTTATCAAATCAAGCAATGGTAAGGTACAAGCCACTGGTGCTAACAAAATAGCTTGCACGGTACTCATATCCTTCTCCTTTGTCAACCTTTTATGCATGGAGGGTATCCTCAAGGTTTGAGAACAGTTCTCATATTCTCCCAGATATGATGGTAAGGTTTTCATTGTATGCTTACTTCTAGGAGAAATAATTTTTTGAACTTCCTCCTGGATGCTTGGGTGTCCAAAGTTGTTTTCCGTGCCTCTGGTAAAATCCACCTCAGAGAATGGAGGCGAACTAATAGAAGACATGTTCTCATTAACTTTCTCATGAACTGCGGCCCACATCTCATTTGCCATGTCCTCATTAGCATCAATAACTTCATCATTGCATGGGAAGACAAGGCTAGGTGGTGGCAGATTACCCCCTGTCAATTGGGTGTCAATTGGTGCAGACCTTTCGCTATGAGCTTGTGAAATGAGCTCACTTTTCATTTCCCGACTTGATGACACTTCTGGTATGGTTTCTAATGTTGGCTTAAGAGAGGTTGGGCCCCGAGGAATAGGTGGTGGTGGTCCCTCAAGTATTGACTGAGCTTCCCTAATGAGTTGCTGATGTACAGCTAGATTGATCTTCTCCTCACGAGGGTTTGGGTATTCTTGAAGCTTCTTGGGTAGCTCAGATAAAGCTGCAATGCGACTTCTATGAGCATCAATGATGGCATCTAGAGTCTCATTCACTTTATCCACAAAAACAGAACCCCCAGAACTATCCTCAGTCGTACTAGCCTCATCTTGTTTAGCACTAGGCCCAGGTTGAGGTTGATGTTCCTCATGCACCTCTTGGGATGTGAAAGTTTGATCCCTCATGTTTTGTTTAGAGGTTTCCTGAGAACTAGTGGATGCACTTTTAGTTCGCTTGTTTCGGTTCTTTTTCCTCCTAGTGGTTTTTTTTCTACTGGACTGTAGGGTCTTGTCCACTAGATTTGTCTTTGCATCCCTAGTTCGAGGTGTCTCATCAGTTTGTATTTCAGCATTTCGTGTCTGTGATCTAGTCATGACTCTAAGTGGCACGACATCCTCATTCTCAGATGAAGGTGGTGATGGAACTGCCTCAATAAGGTTGAGTGAGACCTTTGGTTGAGAGGTGCCCTCCTCATGTGGTTTTAGCAGACAATCCTTTGGGAAGTGTTCTACACAACACCCTAGACAATATCTTTCAATTGGTGGAAACTGTTGTACTGTTGTATTGGATCGAGATGCTTGCCTTGAGCGATGTGGACAATCACGAGCCCAATGGGGTTCTCCGCACTCATAACAGGGGCCCATTGGTTTGGCCTCTACTTTCCTTGGCTGCCATTGACCTGAGGGGCCTGGAGTCCTAGGTTGGTAGCCGCCTAGCAACATTAAAGAGTTTTGTTCCCCTGGTTGAACGTCCCAGTGCTGGGCTTGGGTATGCGGGACTTTCAAAGATATTTTCTGTGGATGAATATGATACATATTCTTCCTCCACATAGCCTGGGTTTACCAAGTCTCTACACATATTTGAATTGTCGTAGTCAACAACCCTCACAGGAGCAGTCCCTGGAGCAGGAGGTTGAGCACCAAGAACAGGTCGTGCTTGCTCTTGTGTCATCGGTGGCTTACGTTCAAAACTAGTATACTATTGATACATTTGTGGAGCCACTCCACCCCTTGGCTGCTCACGTTCCTGTCTCATTCTCGCAATGCGAGTGCATTCCTGTGTGGTGTGGGTAAAGTTCCAAGCACAGGCTTGACACCACTTCTTTGTGGGTTGGTTTGTGACTAGAGGAGAAAAGGTATTACAGTCCTCTATTTTTTGGTCACCGCCACATGCTCCACAAAGATGAGGGCCTGTAGGAAGTACACTCCTCATTCTCTGCTCTGCTGTTGTTGTGGCTGCATGGGTGGACGATAGGTCTGTCCCAATCTCCTTAGTACTAGGTTAGCTATCTACTAGCGCGCTAGACCCTAAACTTTGGTCTCATCACCCCACTGATCTCTAGGTTTCACCTCTGGGCCAGAACCATCTTGGAACTCGAAGTTATCGGTGAAATCCATAGCATCATGGCAACACTCATTGAAACTTGTATGCTTCTTCTCATAGAGATGTGTATGCAGTGTCGAATTTTTAAGGCCTTTTAAGAAGAGAGAAATTAATCGACTTTGGGCGGGCTTCTCATCTTCTGGGCAACGATTAATGTACTGCTTCATTCTATTTACACAGTCTCTAACACTCTCGTTCTCGCCTTGCTTGAAAGAGTAGATGTGTGCTACCGTGTCATGTTGTATTCCCATCAAGGAAAAAGCAGCAATGAATCTCTCTTCCAAAACTCGCAAAGAAGATTTGTCTGAAGCCTCTAATGCCTGAAACCAAGCCAGGGCTTTTCCCTCAAGAGTGAGTCCCCAAAGCCTTCAATTTGAGTATGCTTGTCAGCCACTTGCTCAGCTCGAACTGCTTGCCTAAATGCTGCTACATGGTCGTATGGATCTCCCGACCCTTCATACTTCTTTACCAGTTTCTGAAGAGTTGATGGCCTTACTTGTCGTGAATACTCATCATAGGGCCTACGGCCTCTCGCTCTTAGTGGGAATTGTTCCTCTCTTTGGAAAGATGGTCCACATGTATCCAAAATTGGTGTGGGTACCCTATTACCAGCCTCACCAAACCCCTCCAAAGATCTTGTCACCCTCATTTCAGGATGTGCATTAATAGGAGGCCTAGTTGGCTCCCCTACCCTCCGATTGTCATAGTGAGAAAGATGTTGGTGTGATGTGACGTGTGGTCGCACATTTGGTGTAGGACGATATCTTGGTGCTAGAGTTGGGCTACTAGCAGTGGTCCACTTAGATGTTGAAGGTCCCTCTCTAGTGAACTCTCGTAGGGGAGGAGCAACAGTTTCTCCAAGAAAGGCTGTCTCTCGTGGTTTGGCTGTATTTGTTGAGAACACTTCCATAAATAATGGTTGTCCTTTCCACGTGAGTTCCCTAATCTCTTTCCAATCTAAGGTTCGGTATTCATTGGCCCATTTATCAATTATTCTGTTCATGTGTCCTGCAAGCTTCTCAACTATCACCACATGAGCTAGAGGAAGATCCAGCTGTGGCAATCTAGTTGTGGCATAATATCCCTCTAACGAGTCCTTATAGACCTCTTGAAGTGGGTCATCCTGTAAGACCTTTGTCACTGGAATTTGTCGTTCAAACTCCCATTGGCTTTCAGCCCCCTGATCCATTTTACTCTTGCCTTTCCTATCCCTTTCCAAATTTAGATCTACAAGAAGTAAATCATCTATGGGGGATGGCTTTGAGGACCTGGGCATTGGATGGTCCAGGCATGTCCGGCTCAATGAGCCAGTCATCTCTAAACTCCCTTGCTCTGGAAAGTTCTGATAAGTTTAAGAACTCGGTTTTAGAGAGCTCCCCTAATTTGTCTACCTTTTCTGGATGGTAGGTGACTTCGTAGCGAACACCATCTCCACCCATGTACATGTTACCCTGGTCATTGACTAAAGGTGCTCTATCAAGTTCTGAGAAAATGTCTGCGATCTTAACAAGATACCGTTGTTGTGGGTCCCTAAAGATCTCAGCTCCTTGAGAATTTGTGTAGACATATTGGAGTCTCACATTGAGTGTCAACCCCATGGTGTCGGCTTCAAATGGATTAAAGGATCTTGAGGGTGTCCTATTTGGGGCTATGGGATGACTATTTGTCGGCCCTAGATTGTCCATGAACAATGAACTAGTTGTTCTAGAGGAAAGGGTATCGGATTGGGATTCAGAAAGGGTTTCAACAATATCTGCCAAATTGCCTACCGATTGGGTCCCACTTTCTTGCGTAGGTACTCTAGAAGGTGCCCTAGGCCCTATGGCAGAATCTACAAGACGTCCCGACTGCAAGTGCATAAGGTCAAAATTTTTTTAGTTTTTTATGTGTTTTTGTTTTGTTTTGTTTTTGTTTTTGTTTTTAAATAAAATAATATATATATATATATTATTTAACCTACCTAATCACTAAACGTAACTAAAAGGAGTATGTGTGTGGCATAACTATCTATCCTATTTTTTTTATTTGATTTTTTTTAAATGATTTTATGATTTTTATTTTTTATATTTTTTTTAAAATTTACACAAAAATTATGAATCACACTAAAAAAAATACTAAGTATGCACAAAGTTACAAAAAATTAAGAAATGCAGGTTACACTAATTATGCAAAAAATTAAAAATGAATAATTATAAAATATGCAAAAAATTAGACTCCTAAAAAAACACTTAATTTATGATTTTTTTTAAAATTTTCTTTTGTTTTCTTTTGTTTTTTTCTCCTTTTGTTGGTTTTCCTTTTTTTTTCTTCTTTTTTTAACTAATAAATTTCGTGCCAAATATAAAAATATGAATTTACTAAGTATGCAATAATTACAAAAATTCTAAAAAAATAAAAATAAAAAATGCAAGCTACTTTAATTATGCAAAAATTTAAATAAGGAACAATGGATTCAAAAAATAAAAATTGTTTTTTTTTGAATTTAATTGTTTTTCCTCTTTTTTTTTAAAATTTTTTTTACTATCCTCCTTTTTTTTTCTTTCTTTTTTTAATTTCTTTTTTTCTAAATTTAATTGTTTTTCTTTCTTTTTTTCTTTTTTAATCTCTTTTTCTTTTCTTTTTTTTTTAAAATATTATTTTTTGTTTTTTTTAATTTAAAAATACAAAAAAAACATTAAAAATAAATACTCTCTATTCTCTACATTTTCAATGATTTGAGATTATGGTCTACACACTTGCTAATCTAGATTTCTTAATGATGTTTTGATTTGTGAGCTGTAGAGTGCTTGTGATGAAGCTTGTGCATGAAATAATGTGTAGTTGAGGCTTGTGTGATAGCTCTTTGCATATTAGGTTCCTTGCATAAGTTGCATTTGTGTGCTTAAGTGTAGCCTAATCTTGATGCTTTGATTATGTTAGATTAATGTGTTGATTGTGTTAGATTGATTGCTTGAGTGTTGAAGAAGGATTGAGTAGGACTAGAAGTCATTAGTGTGTGGTTAACTCTTCTTCTCCCATTCGGGATAGCCTCTATGCGCTAACCGGGTTGCATTCACGGATTGACAAGTGTGTGGGTTGGAGTGTAGCCTCCGCTATGCTATGATGTCCCAAACAAAATACAAAAACAGAAAGTACTTAAATTCTGATTAATGGCGGGATTACTCAACCGCAATGGGGTTTAAATTTTTTCTTGCTTCTCATAAAAAAAACGAAAACACACAAGGCACCCTTGAGATCACACACTCAATGCCCTAAACCTCAAAACAAAAAGAAATAGTGGTAGTAATGCAAGCTTCTCAACCGGTTTTGAGTCTTCTCCCCGCCGGCAGCAGCAGCAGCGGCGCCAATGGAGAGACGGAAAAACTCTCTCACTTGTAGCAAGAGTAGTATGATCCACACTTAGCTCAATCCAATGGGATTTGCATCCCTTTCGGAGCTAGAGATTCAACCTGTACCGGTGCACAAAAGCTTATCCATTTGATGGAGAGAATGCTAAGAAAACTACTACTATTGACATAGACTCAACACACACTCAAGCTCAATCTTGCTATTGCTCACTCAACTCCACATTCCACTCATCCATACATCCAAACAAGAAGAAAGCTTAGCTATTGCTTACACAAGATCAAAGCATTCTTCATTCTCAAATACTCATTTCCCTAGCATGCACACAATCCTTGAAGCTATCAATAAGACACATGCATACTAGAGAATTGACATGAGAAGAGAGACAAATATCAACTCATTGCATTGAATTAACAAAAGAATAGAACTTACAACAATGTAGATGGGGAGAGAGAAGAGCTTGCACCTCTATGGAAGAAGAGGGAGAGCTAGTCTCAAGAGAGCTCAAACATGAGTTTGCCCAATGTGTCCATGCTCTCAAATGAGCCACCTTTTATACAAAAATTCTAGAACTCCCAAAAGTTCCCATGTGGGATTATTGTCAAGCCCTCTCCCACATTCATCTACAAAGTGGAACTCTTTACAAGAGCCCTAAGTATCTTTTTTGTTGCATCCTTGTATTAATCTTCATTTGTCATATGCAACAGGTAGCACAGCCTATGCTCTTGCACAGTGTGTGGGCTATCTCACCCCCTCCCAATGCCAAAGATGCCTCTCGCAAGTCTCAGACTACACCAGTTTCCGCAAGAACGCAGTAGCCGGCCAGGCCTACTTCATCACCTACTACTATCTCTTCGACAATACACCCCTCCTCTCACCACTATCACCACCACCCACCCATCGCTAGCTCTCGCCCCCCCAGCAGCATCTCGCCGACCGGCACTATTGGCTTCCCCTATACCCCCTCACAAGGTACGGCCCTGTAATATAGCATAGCTCTCCTAATTCTCAGAAAATCCTAACTTCCTTGTTGCTTCTTTATACTCCTCATATAGTACAAAGCAAAAAACGAAGCACGGTTGGGGGGAAGGGGGAAAAGAAATTTGAATTTCAGAAAGCGAACTAGCCTCCGCAGGTGAGGCTCAAACTTTTGTTGGAGGAGCCTACCCTCCTAGCTAACATATGCAAACTAATATATTATGCAAGTGAGGATGATAACTCTAACTGGAGCCTCCTAGCAAACTAAAATATGATGGTTAGGCTAATGGAGCCTCCTACTAACAAGCTAGCATATGCAGGCAAGGCTCAAGCTTTAGATGGAGCCTAGCCTCCTAGCAAACTAGCATTGATAGGTGAGATTCAAACTTTGGTTGGAGCTTGAACTCATGTTGAGATTGAATTACATTTATTTGTGTACTACCACAAAAACATTGCTTCAATCTTTCTTATTGAGATCTTGATTTTCTCAGGGATTGCAAGGTCTAAAACAAGGTGCTTCAGTGTTTCTCATTGATGGTTCTGCAAGGAAGGCACGCGGGGTTATTCATTCCATTGATGCATCTCAAACATGTGGTTTTCAATTCATTGGTGAGACATGTACAGCAATACATGTTCAACAAAGCTTTGATGACACATTTCTCATTCCATTTGCCACAATGGATGTAAGAACAATGTCTCAAGCAGTTGGAAGCATCATCAAATGGCCATTGGTCAGCCTTGTTATGGACAAAGACATTACTAATACCAAAGAGGATGATTTTGCGGAACTTCTTGTTGATCAAGAAGATCACTTTATAGATAGGGAGAGCTGGAAAGAGAAAAGTGTCATCCTCTGGGATGACAACAGATCTACAAAACTTGGCAATGGAGTAGTATTGCTGGTCCACCCATACGAGGCTATAAATTGTAGAGAACTAGGGGAGAGTAGCTTGGGTGTCATTATAGAAGGATCTTTGCATCCGAGTTCAACTTGTGTTTCAGGTTTGAATTTGGTTAGTTGGCAGATCAGGCAACTCACATTTGAGAATGGTGAACCATTAGTGAAGGACACAGAATCTTCCTCTATTGATGAGGGTATTCAAGATCACTTCATGCCTAAACAATTCAAGTGATGAAAAAGAGGACGATGATGTAGAGGGAAATGATGGTGATAGTTCTGATGAGACAAACACCATGATGCCATGATCACTGACTATGATATCATTGAAGGAACAAATAAGAAAAGGAGCTATGTCCATAGGGTAAGGGTAATGAAAAATTACGATAAAACCCATGGAGCTAGCAAAAAATGTGATGTTGCAAACATTCACAACGTCACAACCATTGATTGTTTGCGAGAAGCGATGTTGTCAATTTGGAGATAGATTCAAAATCATGCAAGCTAGGGTACACTTTTGGGGACAGAGCTATAGTACACGATACACATTTGTACTGGATTGCATGGGCATGGCCTATAGATGAGGTCAAGATGACGAGTGCTTTGAGTTCACATTTGATGGGAAGAAGGTTTGTAGTAAAGCATGGTATGTAATGCATGGCATTGGTAAGTCAACGTTCTATAGGCTCAGAAAGATTTCTCATTCCATTTGCCACAATGGATGCAAGAACAATGTCTCAAGAAGTTGGAAGCATCATCAAATGGCCATTGGTCAACCTTGTTTTATGGACAAAGACATTACTAATACCAAAGAGGATAATTTTACGGAACTTCTTGTTGATCAAGAAGATCACTTTATAGATAGGGAGAGCTGGAAAGAGAAAAGTGTCATCCTCTGGGATGACAACAGATCTACAAAACTTGGCAATGGAGTAGTATTGCTGGTCCACCCATACGAGGCTATAAATTGTAGAGAACTAGGGGAGAGTAGCTTGGGTGTCATTATAGAAGGATCTTTGCATCCAAGTTCAACTTGTCTTTCAGTTCTAAATTTGGTTAGTTGGCCGATCAGGCAACTCACATTTGAGAATGGTGAACCATTAGTGAAGGACACAGAATCTTCTTCTATTGATGAGGGTATTCAAGATCACTTCATGCAAAAAAATATTGACAGCCTAAACAATTCAAGTGATGAAAAAGAGGATGATGATATAGAGGGCAATGATGGCGATAGTTCTGATGGACAGACACCATGATGCCATGATCACTAACTATGATATCATTGAAGGGACAAAAAAGAAAAGGAGCTATGTCCATAGGGTAAGGGTAATGAAAAATTATGATAAAACCCATGGAGCTAGCAAAAAATGTGATGTTGCAAACATTCACAACGTCGCAACCATTGATTGTTGTGAGAAGCGATGTCAATTTGGAGATAGATCCAAAATCATGCAAGCTAGGGTACACTTTTGGGGACAGAGCTATAGTACACGATACACATTTGTACTGGATTGCATGGGCATGGCCTATAGACAAGGTCAAGATGACGAGTGCTTTGAGTTCACATTTGATGGGAAGAAGGTTTGTAGTAAAGCATGGTATGTAATGCATGGCATTGGTAAGTCAATGTTCTATAGGATCAGAAAGAATTTCTTGAATGGTGCATGTAATGTCAATCATAGCAATAGTGGGATAATACGGAAGGGCATGACACATGTTGAGATGGCAAAATCAATCATACAGGGCTTCATAGATAATAATGCCGATCAAATGCCACATAGGTCAAGGACAACTATGCATGGAGCCCGCGAGAGACCCAATGTGTTCTACCAGCAATGTACAAACAGGTGGACATATTGCATGAAGTGAATGACACACTTGTCTCATTCGAATACCGGCCCACTGTCACAACCATCATTCTCAAGATTGTGGAACACAGAGTTCAAGACAGTTAGTTTATCAAAAACCATCACCTTCTCAAAATGCGACATTTGTACGACAATTAAGGTCAAGTTGGAATCAACAAAAAATCAAGAGGAGCGTGCCAGATACATGGCACAAAGAAGGGGGCACACATGTTGTAGCAAATGAGTTGTAGAAATCTATACTATGCTTGGAGGAGCTCTTCCAAAATGAACCCAAACAGGTATTTGTGTATTATACATGAAAAGATGGACCAGAGCAAGACTGCCATACCACAAATTAAACCAGTTCCTAAATCTCTCAATGGGGTTGAGAGGCTTCCAGTATCCTTAACAGGAATGCTCACTCATGGACATGGACAAACAGCTTATGGTGGCCACTTTGCCTTGGGGTTATGGCCAAGTGATCCTAACTTCACAATTTCATCTCTCAAAATGTTTAAGAAACTTAGAAAGAGGAGAGCAACACATGTATGGTGACTTGAGCTCACAAAACTCAGATGCAGAACCACGAACAGATCTTTTTGATTGTGTTTTGTCTACTATGGCCCTATATCAGCATATGGAAGTGCTGAAGGAGAGAAACACATATTGCAAGTAGAGCATTAAGGATGCAGATGGAAGTGCTGAAGGAGAGAAACACATATTGGAAGTAGAGCATTAAGGATGCAGATGCAGAGACACATGTAGAAAAAAATGTGGATACAGAGGAAAATTATTCTTCACATATGCAGTCAGTCTTTCATAATACTAACACACATGTGCAGGATAGGGGCAATGGCAATGCCTCAAGTTTAATGCCATCAAATTCAAGGACATTTTTCAAGAGATTGCCAAGGACGTTGTTGCAACTTGACAATTGTGGTTCTGAAAATAAGAATCGTTATGTATTTGCCTATCTATCGCTATTGGTTGCACGAGGAGTGTTTGACATGGTTGCACGAGGAGTGTTTGACATGGTGCAGCTTGGTTTTCTTATGGTTGGTCATACTCATGAAAATATTGATGCATTGTTTAGTCGCTTCTCTGAGAAGTTGAGGAAACAAACCATTTTCACATTTCCACATTTGATGAAGATCTTTAATGAGTGTGTTAGCATGCATCTAGCACCCTTTCTCCTACAAAAAGTGGCAGACTTCAAAGGCTTTGTCAAGGGATGCTTACATGATGGAGCTAATAGCTTGATTGGACATTCAAAGCCATTACAATTCAGGTTTTATATGAGTGATGGAATACCTTTGATGCAATACAAAGTACACCCCAAAAATGTTGATTGGTTAACCAGAAAGCGGTATAGAGTTATGGAAGAGAAATGACCAGGGGGAGGACCCAAGCTTCCTGCCGAAAGTATTGCCACCCTTTGAGTATGTTAAGGAAAATGAGAAGGTTGTGGAGGTCTTAAAAAAACATGTCAATTGGTGGAAAGAGCAAGAGAAAGGAGACCAAAGTGATTATGCTAAGTGGATCAATCCGGTCCTTGCCTATTGGGAGATTCTTATGCTAAACATGCAAATCCCTAGTGCAAGGGAAGACATTGGATTTCATGACTTTTGGCCAAGGAGTGTATGCAAAAAAGCTGAGCCTCTTAACCTTCAAGTAGAGGATGATGTAGATGAAAGGTTTGATGTAAATGAGGACCATTATTGTGGTCCAATGCGCAACAGACCTATTGAAGAGTTCAACCCGACTCTTGATGTCACTAAAGGAGATTTTGTGCTTGTACAACCTTGTGATGCAAATTACCCAATATGGTTGGGAGTGACAACAAGTGATGTTGATCAAAACAACAACTCGATAAACTACCTACAAGTTCAGATACAATATTGGGGACCAATTTCAAAGAAGAAGAATGCAAGTGATGTGGAGGTTTATAAGGATTGTTGGAACAAGTATTGGTCAGAGAACAGAAATGATCCTCAGCGCGTTGGGAGAAGACACTAGCTGCATCATTTGGGCATGGAAGCCCAAGGGTGGACGACTTCCAGAGAAAATCAAGATTCCAAAGGCTATAATACTCAAGGCCAAACAGAAATAATCGAATCAACATGAAAGTGAGGCACCATCACACGCCAGTGCAGTTGAGCAAGAATGATTTGTTAGCATATGGGCAACTAGCTTCGTAATCTTTTAGAAATGTTGTATGAAGCTACCAAACTCATAGTTCAATCATTATTCTGATTGTAAGGCTTTCTTAAGCTTTTAGATTTATGGTTCACCCATTGTTCAAGAATTTTGATTCAATACAGATGGTGATCTTTTTAATTCTATCACCTAGTCTTTCTTACAACTTAAAGTTACATTGAATATCCTTTCTTTGTTAAAGTTTCTGTGTTTGATGGTCAACTAGAGGCTATGTGATATAAACAAACTTAATTCTTGGTGTGCATGTGTGTGTGTGTTTGTGCAGGCAAATTTACATCCCACACCAACATCATATATACTTGTTACAAATGTACAATAGTACATAAATCATATCGCATTATTCAAATGCTTGTTGAGAACATCCAATAATAAATCTTGCATATCGCACAGTAAACATTGTATTGGATCTAACAAAGAATTGTCCCAAAATTGTGCATATTTTCCAAAATTCCTAAATTTGAGTTTCTAGGTGGTCCATGTGCATGCTTGTGTGATCTAAACATTCTTCACTTTCATGATTTTAGGTTTGGACATATAGCAGCATGTGGGTCTATGGACCTCTTTGAATCAAAAGGATTGATGATATGCAACTTACTTGTAAGATTCCTCCCCAGCCTCTCAAAATGTCCAGCATATTCCCTTGTAATCAATTCCCTCTTCAGAAATATAAGAGATCTTGTCTCTGCCTGTTTTGGCATAGAGAGAAAATATTCTAGAGAGAGAATATTCAAATTTTGAATATTTTTGGATAGAAAAATATCTCATCTTATTAAAATGAATTCCCCTGAAACAGAAATTTAGAAAGAATTTTCCAATGTGCAATTGGAATTAATTGGAAATGGGTATAAAGGACCTTAGCCTAAGGGTCTAGATTTTCAGAAATTTTAGATTATGGTCCAATTAAGGTTCCTTTGGGCCAATAGCATCAATCCATGTGTAGGGAGGAGATAAATCCAATTTTGTAAAAGAAGATACCCAAAAATGAGTAAATGCTCACATAAGATGAAGAGTTGACTATGTACAAGGTTTATTAGTAAGAAACTATGAGTAATATAAAAAATATGAGATATTTTGGGTATCCAAAAATGAGTAAATGCTCACATAAGATGAAGAGTTGAAAATGTACAAGGTTTATTAGTAAAAAACTATGAGAAATATTAAAAATATGAGATATTTTGGGTATCCAAAAATGAGTAAATGCTCACACAAGATGAAGAGTTGAAAATGTACAAGGTTTATTAGTAAAAAACTATGAGCAATATTAAAAATATGAGATATTTTGGGTATAATGATTCTATTTTGACACATATAGGAAGGGGAGTTCTTTAAAGGAGGTGCATATTTCACATGCTTGAATGAGTTTTAAACTCAAAATTAATGTGATATTTTTATCTCTCCTCTCTCTTGAATCAAACCAAATCAAAATGGAACCAAACTGAATAAAAAAGGAACCAAACTAGATCCAAATCTAGTTCAAATTCAACCAAACTGAATTTGAAAAATTCTAGAATTTAGTTAGCTTTGGTTAGAGCTTCCCTCTCCTATAAATAGAACACGAGTCCTTTGAAAAAAATAGAAGAATTTTACTATACTAGAGTTATGCTGAAATAATGCTAATTTTTACTATTCTCTAAAGTTCTCTCCAAATTGAAGAAATTGGAGCTTCCCTCTTTCTTCAATCCCCATTGGTGGCTCCATCAACATACTTAACCAATTGATTGGTTGGGAGCCTCTACCGTGAACAAATAATCAAGCAATTTGTAAGGTAATTAGTGAATTTTGATCATTTTCTATAATTTCTCAATGTTTCTCTCTTCTCAATGTTTCTCTCTTCTCAACCCCTCTCAAGCTTGAGAAGCTTAATTGGAATGGTTTTTGAATGCTATTGAAGTTAATTGATGAATGGTAGTGAAGAGTTATATAATTTGATGAATGCTATTGAAGTTAATTGATTAATGATAGTTAAGAATTATATAAATTTCCATTTATGCTTAATTCTAATGGTTTTTATGTAATTTCTCTCTCTCACTTAAGAAATGGTCATACTCATGACCCATTCTCAATCCAAATGAAGCTTTTCATAAAGCTTTTCCTTAATCCAAGATTAATCTATGCTTGAGTTCAAATTAATGGCTTTTTTCTATGCTTTTAGTTTATGTATTTCATGAATATTGATGATTCAACCCATTATTGGGTTAATGATCCAATTAGGGATCATTCTAATCATTTTCATAATGATAAGCTTTATCCTTCAAAATAAATTGAGATTTATCAGTCATAGTAGCGGAGCTATGGCAAAATTTTTATAAAAATTACACAAAATAATTTTATTCAAAGCATGAAAAGAGAACTTCCTACCATATTCTAGGAATTATCATCCTAGATTAATTGAAAGAATTTTATTGTAATCATGGAGAAATTGATTTTTATTGTAAAAGTGTTACTTTAATCATATTTGGATTTCATGCATAGAGGTATGCATAAAAATTAATTATTTTATTATAAAAGTGTGACTTTTATCATATTTGGATTTCATGCATAGAGATATGCATAAAAATTGATTATTTTATTATAAAAGTGTGACTTTTATCATATTTGGATTTCATGCATAGAGGTATGCATAAAAGTTGATTATTATATTATAAAAGTGTGACTTTTATCATATTTGGATTTCATGCATAGAGGTATGCATAAAAGTTGATTATTTTATTATAAAAGTGTGGCTCTTATCATATTTGAATTTCATGCATAGAGGTATGCATAAAAGTTGATTATTTTATTGTAAAAGTGTTACTTTTATCATATTGGATTTCATGTATAGAGGTATGCATAAAAGATATTCTTTTTATACTAAAAGTGTGATTTTCATCATAAATGGATTTTATGCATAACTTAGATGCATAAGAGAAATTCTTTTATTCTAAAAGTGTAATTCCTACCAAATTGAATTTATGCATAAGAAGATGCATAAAAGATTGATTTTTAAATTCAAAGTGTCATTCTCATCTAAATTGAATTTATGCATAGGAAGATGCATAAAAGAATGGAATTTCAATTCAAAAGTGTTATTCTCACGTCCAAATTGAATTCATGCATAGGAAGATGCATAAAAGATGGATTTTTAATTCAAAAGTGTCAATTCTCATCTAAATTGAGTTTATGCATAGGAAGATGCATAAGAGATGGAATTTTAATTCAAAAGTGTCATTTTCATTTAAAATGAATTTATGCATAGGAAGATGCATAAAAGATTGATTTTTAAATGAGATGTGATAATATGTGATAAGATGCGTATGGGGAGTGATAGGATGTGAGAAGAGGTGTATGAGATGTAATAAGATGTGTATGGGAAGTGATAGGATGTGATAAGAGGTGTATGAGATGTGAAAAGATGTGTATGAGATGTGATAAGAGGTGTATGAGATGTGAAAAGATGTGTATGAGATGTGATAGGATATGATAAGAGGTGTATGAGATGTGATAGAATGTGTTAAGATGAGTTAGGATGTGTTAAGATGTGTATGGGATGAGGTAAGGCGAGAATGGATGTGATGTAAAAGATTAGATGTGAAGGCATATATGAATGGGAATGTGGAAATGGATGTATGTATGTATGTGGATGTGTGGATGTGGAGATGGGAGTGTGGATGTATGAATGTGAAAATGGATGTATGCATGAAGATGTATATGCATAGATGTGAATGTGGATGTAGATGTGGATGTATAGATGTGAATGTGAAATGTGGATGTGGATGTATGTATGTATGTGGATGTAGATGTGGATGTATAGATGTGAATGAGAATGTGGATGTGGATGTATGTATGTATGTGGATGTGTATGTTTGAATGTGGATATGTGATGTGGATGTATAAATGAGGATGTGAAAATGGGAGGTAAGCATGTAGATGTGGATGTATGGATGTGAATGCTTGAGGCTTAGACATGATAGTATTTACCTTATAATTCCAAGTATCATGACTAATCGTATATACCGAGGGTATAACTGCAGCTCTTTACCGACAGTATATACGAGTTAATCTAAGACTTGAAATTATAATCATTAATGCTATCTAGTTGATGAATTCGAATGTGGTTGATATGATTTTTAATTCTGTTTGGGAACTGTTGAATTGATTTGGATTCTGATTGAAAAATGATGATCCCTGAAAATGGGTTGAAATGTAATAAGCTGAGCGAAACCACAATGTGGATGATTGGGACGAGTCCCTGTAATGATAAATGATGATAATGATTTCAGCAAATCACTATGAGATTAGTGGATTGTGCTGTCAAATTGCTACTATTAGCACTTGACCGTTAGATCAAGTTAAGGGATGACAAATTGAGAACTTACTTGACTGAAATTCCCGTGGAGGAAGGTTCAGAAGGAGATTTTTCGGTCTAATGGACCATTATCATGTTAAAGATATGAATGATATGATCTGAATGAATTGTTATTTAATGATGAGTTCTAAGGGATATTTATCCCAGTTTGGGTTGACCAGAATATAAGGAACCCCAGAATAAAATTGGATCTTAAGAAAAAGAGTTGTCCTCTACCTTGCGAGATGAGGACATCTCGCACTTTTTTAAGTGGGGTAGAATGTAAGATTCCTCCCCAGCCTTCGAGGTATACAGGAGTAAGAATCTCCCTTTTTTATTTTATAATTATTCCCTCTCTAAAATAAAAGAAAGATTCTGTTTAAAAAAGGAAGACCCTCTCCCTAGAATACTTCTCAAGAGTCACGCCTATTTTAAGGATTCAGAACAATGAGTTCAGAAGTGAAAATCGGTGTTTTCAATACCAAGGTTTTGGTTTTCATTCGAGTACGGCCCAAAAGAAGTTCTTTACCTCTTGGGGAGTATAAGAAGTTATCCCCGAGATATTCTGAGCCTTATATCTGAATTCAATGAAAGTAGGTGACTCAGCCTACAAGCTTCTTTTACCTCCTCATCTCAAAGTTCTTAATGTATTTCATAGAAATATGTGCCAAACCCAAATCATGGAAAGATGGTAAAACTTCAGTGGGGCAAGATACCGTTGGCTTCTAAGTTACGCTAGTTCCTTCCTTTATATAAGTCGTAACTTTTACCTGTCGCTCACAGTAATCTTACTTCCATCGATCTCCCTTCTTCTTAATCTCCTTCATGGCTTGGCAACAGGAATTAGTTTTATCCATGATGATTTCTCACCTTCAAGACGCAAGCGAGTCTGTGAAGAAAGATTTTATAGAACAGTATGAGCGCTCACTTTTTCCTCACCTAGGAACTTCTGTAGCTCAAACCAAATGGCGAACCTATCAAGACGTAACTAGGGTAATACCGTGGGGTCAACAGTACTTTCGTAACAATGTCCGCTTGGCCATGGTTAATGAAGCTTTGGGTTTAGGTCCCCGATACTACTGCGTCATGAGATCAAGGCATATTGGGTTTTCTGAGCGGGTCTTCTTACTGGCATGTTTTCTTCCTCATCAGAAGATATGCCTTTACCCCATTTTTGGCTTGCCTCTCAGAGGTCCTTTTGTTAGATCACCTCATACCACTGAGATAGGTGCGGCAATAACCAACAGAATTATTCCCATAGATGAGTTACCTTACGTGCGCAGCTTTGTGAGAGTGCTGCTTTTGTGATCATATGATGGACGGACTTATGGAAGTGTAAAGAGTTCTTCTATCTTTACTGTATATGTTCCGAGAATGAATAAAGTTTAAATCTTGTTCTTGTCTTGACCCTTACTCTCTTTGAGACTTTTTTATTTGGTGGTTAATCTTAATTAAATTTTTCTCTAAGTCTCATATTCGTGCATCTTGCGAAATTATCCTAAGTTTGCAAGATGAGGACATCTCGCATTTTTCAAGTGGGAGAGAATGTAAGATTCCTCCCCAGCCTCTCAAAATGTCCAGCATATTCCCTTGTAATCAATTCCCTCTTTAGAAATATAAGAGATCTTGTCTCTGCCTGTTTTGGCATAGAGAGAGAAAATATTCTAGAGAGAGAATATTTAAATTTTGAATATTCTTGGATAGAAAAATATCTCATCTTACTAATATAAATTCCCCTGAAACAGAAATTCAGAAAGAATTTTCCAATGTGCAATTGGAATTAATTGGAAATGGGTATAAAGGACCTTAGCCTAAGGGTCTAGATTTTCAGAAATTTTAGATTATGGTCCAATTAAGGTTCCTTTGGGCCAATAGCATCAATCCATGTGTAGGGAGGAGATAAATCCAATTTTGTAAAAGGAGATACCCAAAAATGAGTAAATGCTCACATAAGATGAAGAGTTGACTATGTACAAGGTTTATTAGTAAGAAACTATGAGTAATATCAAAAATATGAGATATTTTGGGTATCCAAAAATGAGTAAATGCTCACATAAGATGAAGAGTTGAAAATGTACAAGGTTTATTAGTAAAAAGCTATGAGAAATATTAAAAATATGAGATATTTTGGGTATCCAAAAATGAGTAAATGCTCACACAAGATGAAGAGTTGAAAATGTACAAGGTTTATTAGTAAAAAACTATGAGCAATATTAAAAATATGAGATATTTTGGGTATAATGATTCCATTTTGACACATATATAGGAAGGGGAGTTCTTTAAAGGAGGTGCATATTTCACATGCTTGAATGAGTTTTAAACCAAAATTAATGTGATATTTTTATCTCTCCTCTCTCTTGAATCAAACCAAATCAAAATGGAACCAAACCGAATCAAAAAGGAACCAAACTAGATCTAAATCTAGTCCAAATTCAACCAAACTAAATTTGGAAAATTCTAGAATTCAGTTAGCTTTGGTTAGAGCTTCCCTCTCCTATAAATAGAACGAGTCCTTTGAAAAAAATAGAAGAATTTTACTATACTAGAGTTATGCTGAAATAATGCTAATTTCTACTATTCTCTAAAATTCTCTCCAAATTGAAGAAATTGGAGCTTCCCTCTTTCTTCAATCCCAATTGGTGGCTCCATCAACATACTTAACCAATTGATTGGTTGGGGGCCTCTACCGTGAACAAAGAATCAAGCAATTTGTAAGGTAATTAGTGAATTTTGATCATTTTCTATAATTTCTCAATGTTTCTCTCTTCTCAACCCCTCTCAAGCTTGAGAAGCTTAATTGGAATGGTTTTTGAATGCTATTGAAGTTAATTGATGAATGGTAGTGAAGAGTTACATAATTTGATGAATGCTATTGAAGTTAATTGATTAATGATAGTTAAGAATTACATAAATTTCCATTTATGCTTAATTCTAATGGTTTTTATGTAATTTCTCTCTCTCACTCAAGAAATGGTCATACTCATGACCCATTCTCAATCCAAATGAAGCTTTTCATAAAGATTTTCCTTAATCCAAGATTAATCTATGCTTGAGGTCAAATTAATGGCTTTTTTCTATGCTTTTAGTTTATGTATTTCATGAATATTGATGATTCAACCCATTATTGGGTTAATGATCCAATTAGAGATCATTCTAATCATTTTCTTAATGATAAGCTTTATCCTTCAAAATAAATTGAGATTTATCAGTCATAGTAGCGGAGTTATGGCAAAATTTTTATAAAAATTACACATAAAATAATTTTATTCAAAGCATGAAAAGAGAACTTCCTACCATATTCTAGGAATTATCATCCTAGATTAATTGAAAGAATTTTATTGTAATCATGGAGAAATTGATTTTTATGTTATGCATAATTGATGATTATTTTATTGTAAAAGTGTTACTTTTATCATATTTGGATTTCATGCATAGAGGTATGCATAAAAATTGATTATTTTATTATAAAAGCGTGACTTTTATCATATTTGGATTTCATGCATAGAGATATGCATAAAAATTGATTATTTTATTATAAAAGTATGACTTTTATCATATTTGGATTTCATGCATAGAGGTATGCATAAAAGTTGATTATTTTATTATAAAAGTGTGACTTTTATCATATTTGGATTTCATGCATAGAGGTATGCATAAAAGTTGATTATTTTATTATAAAAGTGTGGCTTTTATCATATTTGAATTTCATGCATAGAGGTATGCATAAAAGTTGATTATTTTATTGTAAAAGTGTTACTTTTATCATATTGGATTTCATGTATAGAGGTATGCATAAAAGATATTCTTTTTATGCTAAAAGTGTGATTTTCATCATAAATGGATTTTATGCATAACTTAGATGCATAAGAGAAATTCTTTTATTCTAAAAGTGTAATTCCTACCAAATTGAATTTATGCATAAGAAGATGCATAAAAGATTGATTTTTAAATTCAAAGTGTCATTCTCATCTAAATTGAATTTATGCATAAGAAGATGCATAAAAGAATGGAATTTCAATTCAAAAGTGTTATTCTCATCCAAATTGAATTCATGCATAGGAAGATGCATAAAAGATGGATTTTTAATTCAAAAGTGTCAATTCTCATCTAAATTGAGTTTATGCATAGGAAGATGCATAAGAGATGGAATTTTAATTCAAAAGTGTCATTTTCATTTAAAATGAATTTATGCATAGGAAGATGCATAAAAGATTGATTTTTAAATGAGATGTGATAATATGTGATAAGATGCATATGGGGAGTGATAGGATGTGAGAAGAGGTGTATGAGATGTGATAAGATGTGTATGGGAAGTGATAGGATGTGATAAGAGGTGTATGAGATGTGAAAAGATGTGTATGAGATGTGATAGGATATGATAAGAGGTGTATGAGATGTGATAGAATGTGTTAAGATGAGTTAGGATGTGTTAAGATGTGTATGGGATGAGGTAAGGCGAGAATGGATGTGATGTAAAAGATTAGATGTGAAGGCATATATGAATGGGAATGTGGAAATGGATGTATGTATGTATGTGGATGTGTGGATGTGGAGATGGGAGTGTGGATGTATGAATGTGAAAATGGATGTATGCATGAAGATGTATATGCATAGATGTGAATGTGGATGTAGATGTGGATGTATAGATGTGAATGTGAAATGTGGATGTGGATGTATAGATGTGAATGAGAATGTGGATGTGGATGTATGTATGTATGTGGATGTGTATGTATGTGGATGTGTATGTTTGAATGTGGATATGGGATGTGGATGTATAAATGAGGATGTGAAAATGGGAGGTAAGCATGTAGATGTGGATGTATGGATGAGGATGTGAAAATGGGAGGTAAGCATGTAGATGTGGATGTATGGATGTGAATGTAGATGTGGATATGGATGGATGGATGTGGATATGGATGTGAATATATGATATGTGATGTGAAGGAATCTGAAGTGAAGAGATGGAAAATGATGTGATTGGATGTGAATATATGATATGTGATGTGAAGGAATCTGAAGTGAAGAGATGGAAAATGATGTGATTGGATGAGTACACATATAAATGGAATGTGGAATAAGTAATGCGGATTAATGAGGGATAATGTGGAAAAATTAGAGTTAATATAGAAACTGTATTTGTAAACTGTTTGTAAATGCTGTTTGTAAATGGCTGTTTTATGTCAAGA
Source organism: Cibotium barometz (assembly GCF_041138505.1). Classification (NCBI taxonomy): domain Eukaryota; kingdom Viridiplantae; phylum Streptophyta; class Polypodiopsida; order Cyatheales; family Cibotiaceae; genus Cibotium; species Cibotium barometz. Next base: position 11,904,941 of record NC_141111.1, on the reverse strand, counting down.
ATGCTGGGGAAGCATTTTGACTGTCTTGTGATTAAGGTCGTGGAGACCTAACTGATAAAGTTGCAACTGCTGAGACGGAGAGTCAATGGAGGACATCTCCCGTAGCAAGGTCGATCGACCAGCCTCGGTTCGATTTAAATGGTGAGCTTCCGGTACGGTGGATGAGGGACCAAGGAAGCGGCCTATGAGTGAAGCGCTAGGCCACCTACGAAGGATCCTAGAGGGTGCTGACCATACGGTGCTCGGGCTCTGGGTCACCGAAGATTCCCACACGTGCGTCGTGGAAGATATTGGAACAAGGAGTAAGAGTTGTTTTCTGAAACCGGGCATGGATCTGGTTGATTGACCTTGCTGGTCCTCAACGGATGAGTCCATGGCCCTTTTATATGGATCTGTGGGTTGATCTTGCTGATCTTCCACGGAGATTCCATTCTATTGTATGATTATATTGTCGGTTACTATGAGCTAGGAACTATGGAAAAGGCCCCTGACACGTGGTGAGCGTTCTGGTTGCCAATGATGCCATAAGTATACCGATGAATGAATGACTGGGAATAAGGATTCAACCAGAGACTTTGAGGATTGTCATCAGTGACATAATGGTTTCATTAAAGGATTGTTTTAAGTTAGCTGATGCTAAGAAAAAGGCAATTTCATATTGGGTATGTAAGTGGTGTGACTAGTTTTATGTTTGCATGAACTTCCGGCTAGGGGGCCTTGGAACTCTTTTCCTTGGTACCCGGGACAAAACCTAACCAAATTCTTAATTGGATCCCATCACTACAGTGGTTGGGCGGTTGGCTAACCCATGGGACTGGATGGAGGATGAATTCGAATGTGGTTGATATGATTTTTAATTCTATTTGGGAACTGATGAATTGATTTGGATTCTGATTGAAAAATGATGATCCCTGAAAATGGGTTGAAATGTAATAAGCTGAGCGAAACCACAATGTGGATGATTGGGACGAGTCCTTGTAATGATTAATGATGATAATGATTTCAACAAATCACTATGAGATTAGTGGATTGTACTGTCAAATTGCTACTGTTAACACTTGACCGTTAGATCAAGTTAAGGGATGACAAATTGAGAACTTACTTGACTGAAATTCCCGTGGAGGAAGGTTTAGAAGGAGATTTTTTGGTCTAATGGACCATTATCATGTTAAAGATATGAATGATATGATCTGAATGAATTGTTATTTAATGATGAGTTCTAAGGGATATTTATCTCAGTTTGGGTTGACCAGAATATAAGGAACCCCAGAATAAAATTGGATCTTAAGAAAAAGAGTTGTCCTCTACCTTGCGAGATGAGGACATCTCGCACTTTTTTAAGTGGGGTAGAATATAAGATTCCTCCCCAGCCTTCGAGGTATACAGGAGTAAGAATCTCCCTTTTTTATTTTATAATTATTCCCTCTCTAAAATAAAAGAAAGATTCTGTTTAAAAAAGGAAGACCCTCTCCCTAGAATACTTCTCAAGAGTCACGCCTATTTTAAGGATTCAGAACAATGAGTTCAGAAGTGAAAATCGGTGTTTTGAATACCAAGGTTTTGGTTTTCATTCGAGTACGGCCCAAAAGAAGTTCTTTATCTCTTGGGGAGTATAAGAAGTTATCCCCCCAGATATTGTGAGCCTTATATCTGAATTCAATGAAAGTAGGTGACTCAGCCTACAAGCTTCTTTTACCTCCTCATCTCAAAGTTCTTAATGTATTTCATAGAAATATGTGCCAAACCCAAATCATGGAAAGATGGTAAAACTTCAGTGGCAAGATATCGTTGGCTTCTAAGTTACGCTAGTTCCTTCCTTTATATAAGTCGTAACTTTTACCTGTCGCTCACAGTAATCTTACTTCCATCGATCTCCCTTCTTCTTAATCTCCTTCATGGCTTGGCAACAGGAATTAGTTTTATCCATGATGATTTCTCACCTTCAAGACACAAGCGAGTCTGTGAAGAAAGATTTTATAGAACAGTATGAGCGCTCACTTTTTCCTCACCTAGGAACTTCTGTAGCTCAAACCAAATGGCAGACCTATCAAGACGTAACTAGGGTAACACCGTGGGGTCAACACTACTTTCGTAACAATGTCTGCTTGGCCATGGTTATTGAAGATTTGGGTTTGGGTCCCCGATACTACTGTGTCATGAGATCAAGGCATATTGGGTTTTCTGAGCGGGTCTTCTTACTGGCATGTTTTCTTCCTCATCAGAAGATATGCCTTTACCCCGTTTTTGGCTTGCCTCTCAGAGGTCCTTTTGTTAGATCACCTCATACCACCGAGATAGGTGCGGCAATAACCAACAGAATTATTCCCATAGATGAGTTACCTTATACGTGCGCAGCTTGTGAGTGCTGCTTTTGTGATCATATGATGGACGGACTTATGGAAATGTAAAGAGTTCTTCTATCTTTACTGTATATGTTCCAAGAATGAATAAAGTTTAAATCTTGTTCTTGTCTTGACCCTTACTCTCTTTGAGGATTTTTTATTTGGTGGTTAATCTTAATTAAATTTTTCTCTAAGTCTCATATTCGTGCATCTTGCGAAATTATCCTAAGTTTGCGAGATGAGGACATCTCGCGTTTTTCAAGTGGGAGAGAATGTAAGATTCCTCCCCAGCCTCTCAAAATGTCTAGCATATTCCCTTGTAATCAATTTCCTCTTCAGAAATATAAGAGATCTTGTCTTTGCCTGTTTTGGCATAGAGAGAGAAAATATTCTAGAGAGAGAATATTCAAATTTTGAATATTTTTGGATAGAAAAATATCTCATCTTATTAAAATAAATTCCCCTGAAACAGAAATTCAGAAAGAATTTTCCAATGTGCAATTGGAATTAATTGGAAATGGGTATAAAGGACCTTAGCCTAAGGGTCTAGATTTTCAGAAATTTTAGATTATGGTCCAATTAAGGTTCCTTTGGGCCAATAGCATCAATCCATGTGTAGGGAGGAGATAAATCCAATTTTGTAAAAGAAGATACCCAAAAATGAGTAAATGCTCACATAAGATGAAGAGTTGACTATGTACAAGGTTTATTAGTAAGAAACTATGAGTAATATCAAAAATATGAGATATTTTGGGTATCCAAAAATGAGTAAATGCTCACATAAGATGAAGAGTTGAAAATGTACAAGGTTTAGCAGGACAGATATGTGCCACCACATGCTAGAGTTACAGGTGTACAGAGTGACCCGTAGGCATTGCGGAGATCCCAGAGAGTCAGATATCCTGTTGTTGACAGATTGACATACAGAGATTTTGCTATGCACTATGCATATATGACATCTATGGTGAAGCATGTGGAACCTACATGCTATACAGAGGCTATTGGAGAGCATGTATGGGAAAAAGCAATGGATGTGGAGATGGACGCATTGGTCCATAATGATACATGGGACTTGGTTGTATTACCAAAGGACAAGAATGTTATTGGATGTAAATGGGTTTACAAAGTGAAGTGCAAATCTGATGGTTCTATTGAGAGACACAAAGCAAGATTGGTAACCCAAGGATTGGATTATGATGAGACGTTTAGTCCAGTGGCTAAGATGGGCACAGTGAGAGCAGTCATTGCTATGGCTGCAGCTAATGGCTGGGAAATGCATCAGATGGATGTCAAGAATGCATTTTTGAATGGAGATCTACAAGAGGAAGTATACATGGCACAGCCAGAAGGGTATGTACACCCTAGATATCCCACTCACGTATGCACGTTGAAAAAGGCATTGTATGGTCTAAAGCAAGCACCTCGTGCTTGGAGTGATAAGATGTGCAGATATCTTATCTCACTTGTTTTCAGATTTCTACAGCAGATTCTTCACTCTATGTGAAGAAGACACAGCATGGGATTGTTTTACTAGTCATCTATGTGGATGATTTGATTATCACATGTGATCATAGTGCAGATGTGATGCATGTCAAGAAAGCTTTGAGTGGGCAATTTGACATGAAAGATCTTGGTGAGTTGAGATATTTCCTTGGCATTGAAGTGGTGAAAGATCATGCAGGTACTTGGTTAGTACAGCGCCAATATGCATTGGATATGTTGGCAAAGTATGGCATGACAGGGTGTAAGCCTATGAGTACACCATTGGAGCAAAATGTGAAGTTGCGGGCTGATTATGGCGAGGAATTGGATGATCCTTCTATGTACAGGAAGATGGTTGGTAGTCTCATATACATGACTATCACACGCCCGGATTTGAGTTATGCGGTGGGGCTAGTCAGCCAGTTTATGCAGAGCCCCAAGAAACCACATTTGGATGCAGTGAGACGCATCATGAGATATGTGAAAACCACAGCACATTATGGTTTATTTTATGAGAGTGGTAAAAGCTTGGACATACATGGCTACACAGATGCTGATTGGGCAGGTAGCGCATATGACAGGAGGTCTACTAGTGGATATGCTTTTACACTTGGAAGTGCCGTGGTGGTGAGTTGGAGTAGCAAAAAGCAACCTACAGTTGCTTTATCCCCAGTACAGAGGCTGAGTACAGAGAGGAGCAGCCATTGCTACTTGCGAGGCTATATGGTTAAAGAGTCTCTTGGCAGATTTATGTGAGCCTCTTGATGGCAAAGTTGTCATTCACTGTGACAACATGAGCAGTATACAGTTGGCAAAGAATCCAGTGTTTCATGTGAGGACCAAACACATAGAGGTCCATTATTACTTTGTCAGAGAGAAGGTGCTGGATGGTACAGTTGATCTTCACTATGTGAAGACTGATGAGCAAGTGATATCTTTACGAAGCCACTTAGCAGGGAGAAGTTCAAGTACTTTCGGACTATGTTGGGAGTACATGGGATGAGCTTGAGGGGGAGTGTTGAGAGTCTTGATATCCCAAGCTCATCTACATCTTCATCGGCAGTACATCATGAGCTTGAGAGGGGCTGTTGAGATTCAAGCTCGATGTCAGTGTGAGCCAGCTATGCTATGTGCTGGCAGATAGGTAGGAACATGTGTGAGACATAAATAACCGCGTGTCCAGCTGGTCATAGTGTGTGGACATTAGCTAGGGTTAGTAGAGTGTGGACACAACTCATTGTGTGTTGTGTGGATTATGGATTAGTGCATTATGCTTTGTGTGAGAGTGGACATGGCTTCTCTCTATGGTTAGGGTTTGCAATATACATTAGGGTTTGCTCCTGTGTGTGTGTCTCCTCCCCCCTCTACCAATCTTTCAACAACCCAATCACTGCAAACACCTAAAATCTTTGTGTATGCATCGTTGGTGATGTCGTATTCAGCAACAAGATCTTCCCAATTCTTCATCATACTATTGCTAGCATGAGTTGAGGCATTGAAGAGAGAAACTAGCTCCTCATGGAGCACCCTATCTTGCTTGATTTGCTTTGCCCTTGTCTCCATGTCAACAACATCCTCTTTGTCCCATTTGTTTCTAAGAAAGACGATGTGTCCATCATTAACTTCCTTTTGTAATGTGAGGATGTCCCCATCCTTTAGACCCATAAGGCAAAGAAAAGTTGCGGGAGAAGGCTGCCTTCCCTTCTTTGTGGTGGTATCCTCTTGAGATGAAAGCTCCCCCTTTGAGTATCTCTTCATGATGGTAATCCAACCATCAAATATCTCTTGTGTGCTCACTATCATATGACAATCACGTGATGCACACTTTTCTCCAATGTATTCTAGAAATCTCTATCAAAAATAAAAATATGAAATGAGAAAGAAAACACCAAATGCATCTTGAATAAGACAAGCTAAGGTTGTACATCATTACCTCCCATGGTACTCTTTGAGGACTACCCTTTGGAAGCCCTTGTTGAGGTTTTGGTGGAGACCCAAATGCTATCCATTGATCCCTTACTTGTTGAAGTTGCTCAAGATAAGGACCATTCTTCATAACATTGTGGGATTCCATATTTGTCATCCTAGAAAGCTCAATACACATTTCAGCAGGACAGTCCACCAAGATTCTTGCATTCCTTGTGGCATATAGATGTTTGGTTGCTAGGAATCGATGAGTGCTACTTAGGATATAGATCTTTGCCGCATGGATTGAGTGAAGACTTGATATGATCCAATAGGAGTAAGAATGTAGCTTATCCACTTCCACCTCGTCACGATGCATGGGTCGCTTCACATCACTCTCCTCCAAAAAGGGCATGAGGTATGCTACTGTTGCTGGATTCATGGGATTCTTTACAAAAGATGATGTCAACTTTTGCACATAATCCCAACAAAGTGTTCTATAGGCATATAAAGGTGGTGCCTCATAGCATCTACCAACATCAATAGGAAACTGTGTGGTTGAGCCAAATGGAAAGTATTTTTCAAACATGTGAAATCCTGAACCATCCTTTTTACCCTTCTTCTTAACCATGTTTGGAAAGTCAAAGGTTATTTCAACACCCTTGACTTCAAGTGACACCAAAGGTGTTGCTTGGATTACTTGTGCCTTTGAAGATTGGTTTGTGTTGTGGTTTGTGTTGTCTAGGGGAGTGTTAGGAGGTACACTCACACCAAGAGCCTGTGAGTTTGAAGCTATTGATTGTGCTTGTGCATCTTGAATCTTTGTGTTGTGGTTTGTGTTGTCTAGAGGAGTGTTAGGAGGTACACTCACACCAAGAGCCTGTGAGTTTGAAGCTATTGATTGTGCTTGTGCATCTTGAATCTTTGTCCTCTTCTTTGGTCGAACACCATGTTTTGTAGGAAAAAGAAGTTCACTATGCTTGATAGACTCAAATGTAGCTATTATGTCCTGTGTGCCTGATATCTCCTCTGGGAGGCTCCAACCCATTGCTCTCAAAGAGTATACTTCATCCTCTTTTATATGTGTAGATTGAAAAGATAAGGGATCCAGGTTGTATTCAATGTTCTTTCCCTTGATCTTTACTACAATACACGGGATCCCTTCCTTCCCAGCACATCCATCCATCAACCCCTCAATGATCCCAACTTGATCATATGTTGAATCCTCAAGCTTTGAAGCATATAAAAGGACATTGTTTGCCCTTTTTCCTTCTTTGTCATAAACATCCATAAACCAAGGCCACACAAAATCCCCACTCACTCCATCAATGATTTGATTCTCCTTCCTTGCCGAAGTAGATTTCTTTGCCATTGAATAAACCTACATAAGTACAAAAAATAAGATATATTAGAAACAAATCTCAAGTTTTGACCACATGGCCAAAGCTTTACTCATCAATAGTGTTATGATTACCATATGCATGCATAGGATTTGACCAATGTATGTCCAAATATCATCATAGAAAGGGTTTAAGTTAGAATTTAACCATATGGTAAGATATTGCATTGAATAAACCTACATAAGTACAAAAAATAAGATATATTAGAAACAAATCTCAAGTTTTGACCACATGGCCAAAGCTTTACTCAATAGTGTTATGATTACCATATGCATGCATAGGATTTGACCAATGTATGTCCAAATATCATCATAGAAAGGGTTTAAGTTAGAATTTAACCATATGGCAAGATATTGCATTGAATAAACCTACATAAGTACAAAAAATAAGATATATTAGAAACAAATCTCAAGTTTTGACCACATGACCAAAGCTTTACTCAATAGTGTTATGATTACCATATGCATGCATAGGATTTGACCAATGTATGTCCAAATATCATCATAGAAAGGGTTTAAGTTAGAATTTAACCATATGGCAAGATATTGCATTGAATAAACCTACATAAGTACAAAAAATAAGATATATTAGAAACAAATCTCAAGTTTTGACCACATGGCCAAAGCTTTACTCAATAGTGTTATGATTACCATATGCATGCATAGGATTTGACCAATGTATGTCCAAATATCATCATAGAAAGAGTTTAAGTTAGAATTTAACCATATGGCAAGATATTGCATTGAATAAACCTACATAAGTACAAAAAATAAGATATATTAGAAACAATTCTCAAGTTTTGACCACATGGCCAAAGCTTTACTCAATAGTGTTATGATTACCATATGCATGCATAGGATTTGACCAATGTATGTCCAAATATCATCATAGAAAGAGTTTAAGTTAGAATTTAACCATATGGCAAGATATTGCATTGAATAAACCTACATAAGTACAAAAAATAAGATATATTAGAAACAATTCTCAAGTTTTGACCACATGGCCAAAGCTTTACTCAATAGTGTTATGATTACCATATGCATGCATAGGATTTGACCAATGTATGTCAAAATATCATCATAGAAAGGGTTTAAGTTAGAATTTAACCATATGGCAAGATATTGCATTGAATAAACCTACATAAGTACAAAAAATAAGATATATTAGAAACAAATCTCAAGTTTTGACGACATGGCCAAAGCTTTACTCAATAGTGTTATGATTACCATATGCATGCATAGGATTTGACCAATGTATGTCCAAATATCATCATAGAAAGGGTTTAAGTTAGAATTTAACCATATGGCAAGATATTGCATAGAAATATTAGGTTTTGACCACATGGCCAAAACTTTATTCAATAGTGTTATGATTATAATATGCATGCATAGGATTTGACCATATGGCAAAAACTTTTCTCTTTCTAGTTTTACTCTGAGAAGGAATCTCTACCTAGCCTTGAGGCTTTTCCATATACAAGTGATCTTAATCCATATACAATTTCAGAACACATAAAGAACCATCTTTGTAAGCTAGGTGCTCATAGATTTTAGCTATAATTTCATGCAACAATCAAACACAGGTGAGCATGGATTGTATCCATACTCTCATGCCACAATGAAAGGTTTATTTGTAATGCCAATTTTCATGTAGACATGGTCATAGGTTCATCATGGACCTATTATAGTGGAAGTGGCCAATTGATAATTCATATTCATGGGCTTTTGAAGAGATGTCTTCTATAGAATTTGACCATGTGGAAAAAACTTTGCTTTGTTTAGTTTTACTCTTAGAAGGCACCTCTACTTGGCCAACTTCCTTGAGGCCTTTCAATATACAAGTGATCTTGTAATTAAGATGATTGAAAAAGAATTTTAGAACAGAAAAAGAACTATCTTAGTAACCTAGGTGTCCATGGATTTTAACCATGATTCCATGCAACAATCAAACATAGGTGCTCATGGATTTTAGCCATACTATTATGCAACATTGAAAGAATACATGATTTTCTTACTTTTTTCCCATAATTTCAAATTTTGTTTGACATGAAATAGAGAGACAATGTGCTACATGTAACAATTGAGATACACAGATTTGACCACAAGGCAAAAGCCTATGTGTCCAAAATGTTGAATGTAATAATTATAAGGTAGAATTTGACCATATGAACAACTCTTGTGACAATGGAGAGCACTAATGTTAGAGATCACTAATGTTAGAGATCACTAATGTTAGAGATCATTAATGGATATACAGAAGTGAGCATGGATTTTATCCATACTCTCATGCCACAATGTTTGGTTTTTTTGTAATACCAAATTTCATGTAGACATGATCATAGATTCATCGTGGACATATTGTCATGAAAGTGGCCATTTGATAATTTATATTCTATGTGTAGCATGGGTTTTTGAAGGAGATGTCTTCTATAGAATTTGACCATATGGTAAAAACTTTGCTATGTTTGGTTTTACTCTTAGAAGACAACTCTACTTGGCCAACTTCCTTAAATCCTTTCAATGTACAAGTGATCTTGGATATAAGATGATTAAAAAAAATTAGAACACAAAAAGAACCATCTTAATAACCTAGGTGTCCATGGATTTTAACCATAATTCCATGTAACAATCAAACATAGGTGCCCATGGATTTTAGCCATATTATTATGTGACATTGAAAGTATGCATGATTTTCTTACTTTCATCCGATTTTAGTCTGTAGAGACACAACATGTTACGTCTAATAGTTGAGGTACAAAGATTTGACCACAAGGCAATATCCTATGGCTATTTCAGAAAGAAGCTTTCATATTGACCATGGCTTTTGGCCACACAGTCACTTTTGTTTGAAGCATCATATAACCAGAAGTATATTTTTGTTACCTCTTTTGTAAGCACAAGTATATGTGTGTCTTGAAAAAGTCATTTCATGTGAAATGCATACATATACAGAGAATTATTCTACAATGTCCAATTAGTCTCTATTGTGCTACATGGATAGATCACTATTTTCTGCATAGCGAGTGATTACACATGTGCAAGTAGTATATAGAAGTACGCTTATACAAGCAAGGTCAACGCAGCATACAAGAAGAATCAGCAAGACAGAAGCATTCTCAAGGGACAAGGTCGCATCTTTGCCATAACAAGAGTGTTGAAGAACTGATCAAGGTTAGTTTCATACTTGTTTTCTTATTTCTGCATTGTTTGTTTTTTCAAGTAGGCTCTTAGTCAAGAAACATTCTCGATTTTAAGAAAACTGGGTGTGAAGTTAACCATATTTTTATTTTAATGTCATGAATGTACTATATGATCTCATTTATCTTACTAGGCTAATTATGATTAAGAAAGATTAATTATGCAATTAAGTATTATGAACCAGAAAATCAAGAAAACAAAGAACGTGCATGAGGCAAAGAGCCTACCTTTAAATGGCTATGGTTACAATGCTTGCTGGCAAAGTTCTGAGATGCGTCAATATTGTGAATGACTGTTGTTGCGAAGCTTGCTGGAAAAGTCACTTCTGATTAGCGTCTGATTAGCGTGTAAAGACAGAAACAAGAAGATGAAAAGAAGTAGATATGCAGATGAAACATACATGAAGGGTCAAAATCTTGCTTACGCACAACTAAATCTTTTGATTAGAGAGCTTAGGTGAGGCGTAATGCAGAGAAAACATCACAGAGAGAGCAAGAACAAAAACCAGGGTCGAAAGTGCGAGCAAGGAGAAGAGTATGTTTTTAGGAGAAGAGGGAAATCGTAGAGAGAGAAGATAGAAAGAGAGGTCCAAATTCAAATTCTTAGAAAAGGTTCACATCAGTAAAGGATATCTTCTTTAATGAAGCATATATTCTCAAGAATATATCACATTTAATGAAGAACGTTTATAAAAAATGGACGTTTGACAGTAAATGGAATTATTTAAAAAAATCACTTTTAGGTTCACATCATTAAAGGATATCTTTTTTAATGAAGCACATATTCTCAAGAATATATCACATTTAATGAGAACGTTTATAAAAAATGGACGTTTGACAATAAATGGAATTATCTTTAAAAAATCACTTTTATCAAAGTTCGTAATAAGAATTAAGCAATCGATTTTTTTTCATATCACACATAGGTCTTACCGTGGGGCCGGGGACTACTGGCAGCCCCCGGACCCCGCCACTGTTGGGGGCGTTGCCCCCCCGGACCCCCCACTGGGGCGTTGCCCCCAGACCCCGGGGGGGCGCTGCCCCCCGGACCCCCGGCTGGGGGCGTTGCGGGGGCGTTGCCCCCACAGACCCCCACGGGGGGCATTGCCCCCCGTGACCCCCACGGGGGGGGCATTGCCCCCCGGACCCCCCACTGGGGAGGCGTTGCCCCCAGGGGCGCTGCCCCCCGGCTGGGGACATTTCCCCCAGGGTGCTGCCTCCTAGATCCCCATTATTAGGGATCATTGCCCATAGCAACTAGTGCCTCAAATGTCGTTTAGAGTTTCCAAGAAATCCACCACTATAGTGAAAAATATTATAATATTATTATATTCCAAAATATACTATTATAATATAATATTATTTTATATTATGATAATAAGTTATATTATTAAATATTATATTAAATAATAAATATTAAAATATTATGTTATTCAATATAATATTAATTTATTGATATATTTTTTTATAAGACAACATAGAAAGTAATAAGTTAGTTACATAAGATTACTCATTTTGCATCATTCATTGCTTTGCTAAAAGAGTTCCTATGTCTACATAGATATTTCAAGAGGTGTTGAGGCTATTCTAATATTAATGCCATATAAAATAAGATTCATATCTTGCTATTCTATTTTCACGACCTTTACTTTTCATTATATAGATAAATCTACTCTTTTCAAATCTACTTTTTAATTTGACACAACTCATATTAGTTACTTCTTGATGTATATTAGTGATAATGTGCACTACATTTAGGCCATAATACCAACTATTGGTATATGATTATTCAATTTTGCATCCAAAATTATTGCTTGTGCATGCACTAACATTTGTTCTTCCCAATATATTAATAACTATTCTACTTACCACGTGGACATAAACTTTGCACCAACCAAATCTTATTCATACTATGCCTGCAATACATTAAACCTTGAGAGGATTTGACCATGCGGCTAAAACATTCTCTACACTAGCACACAATAAATTGTCTTCCTTCGAAAAGTTACATATGGCCTGTAAATATTTTAAGAACGATAACAAACTATTGCAAAGGCCATATTTAGAAAGAAAAAGAAGGTCATCAAGGCTACAATCAAGGCATACAATGATGCACATGAGGTTGTATGTGATATATTCTCATGTGGTGTTGCATCAACGCTCGCATTGGAACATCACATGAAGACTATTGCAGTGGTGTGCAATAGTCAAGAGCAAAGAGAGATTGAAGCGGCATGTTGGAGAGCCCATGAGAGCTGCAACCCACCTACAAGTGCTCAAGAGGTTCCTCCCATTGGTGCTCTAGCTCTTGTTGACCTACCGCCGGAGGGTGTGGATGAATCAAGCCAAGACATAGCAAATATTATTATGAAAGAGAGGTTGAAGGCTACTTCAGGTGTTTGAACCTCTCTATCTCTAACTTTTGTCAATGAGAACACTATGGTGTAAGGTTGAACTTGTGTTTTGGAGGATGACATTTCCTACATATTTTCTCATTTTGTGGTGCTATCTAAAGCAAGCCTTACAAGCCTATTTCTCTTAGTTTTGTGTTTATTGTTTAAGAGTCCTTATTTCTAGAAATATTTTCATCATATTGTACCTAAAATTGGTTGCAAAAAGTTTGTGCTTCTGTATTAAAATACAAGTATGAAGTACATGATAATGTTGGAAGAAATATTTTCTTGTATGGTATAGCTAGAATGCTTCAATCAATTGCTATTACATTACTTTGATCCAAATGTTGGTATTGGTTTTCTCTAAAGTTTTGTGTCCTTCAATATTTTGCCATGTGGTCAAATATATTAGAAGAAAATGTTTTGTGTCATACAACTACATTGAGTTTTTCAATTTCAATTACAGTGCTTTAATTGAAACATTGGTATGACTTGTATTATCAAAGGTGTCAATGTGGTGTCTATTGATATTAGGCCACATGATCTAATATTTTTTCTCTTGAAATATGTTTTTCTAAGTATGCTCAACATGCATGTCCTACATGCACATCAATGTGGAATATTGTAGCATGTATGGAAAAATATTCTAAAATGTTCATTGCAACTATATACATTGTTGTATCTTAATTCAATAGTCATATAATATTACTTTTTGAGATTTTTTTGCCAGATGGTCAAAAATATATTTTGATGAAGTATCTACCATCCATGCATACTATTTGCATATTAAATTTAATGTCTTATACAATGTATATATGGAATAGGACAATAAACTTAGCCCTATTGAACTATATATAATGTTTTTATCTTAGCTTACTAGCTCTAAAATGAAAAAAAACTTGTAAGAGACTAGATGTCTATTTTGTTCTTAACCTTTGTGTTGTATGATAGAATGATTCAAATTTGACTAAGAATAGTCTATTTGCATATTTGGCAGATTTGAGCAGAGCAAGCAAAGTGAGTGATGTGGCCTTGGCGAAAAGTGCTACCAAACTATGTGTGATACTTGATCTCAATGGTCTTCTTTTACAACGTTGTTTTTCCACATCAAAGAGGTTCCAAAGTTTTCGAGTGGGCAAGCAATGGGTTGTTCTTCGACCAGGATGCATTGAGTTTCTTGAAGCTACATTTGCAAGATTCCAAGTGGGAGTTTGGTCTACAGCTTCACACAAAAATGTCATCGCAATAATCAATTGCTTGGAGAGCTATGCAAAAAGGAGATATCCTTTTTTCATGATTTGGGGACAGGAGAAATGCCATACGCATCCACTCAAGATCATCTATCGGCCAGACAAGATGGGGGTGGAAGCAATGTTCAAGCCCCTTCAGTATGTGTGGAACGAATATGGCAATGTTTGTGAACATAGCAAGACTATTTTGATAGATGATAGTCCCTACAAGGGGTGTCCTAACCCTCTTGAGAACTGCATCTATCCACAGACATTTGATGTTAACCAAGGAGACTCAATCTTGATTGAGGAACTTCTACCCTACTTGACTCGCTTAAGTGGATCCCATGATGCACGTGAAGTCATAAAACTTGATCGATATGGACTTGAGCCAGTTCAATATGGACATGAGTTGTACACAAAATTCAAGGTTGTGATTGACACATGGCTTAAAGGAGATGATAATGCTATGTCATCTTCATCATCAGTACAACCCAAGAACATCAATCGTGGAGATGGAATATATATGAAACAATCTTCAATCACTTCTAGAGATCATCAATTGTACAAGGATCATCATCAAGAGTCTCAATTCATCCAACCCATCCATTGGGTGTCTCACAAGTATCGAGGTTAAAGCAGATTCCTTTGGTTTCTACTCTAAAGGATATGGAAGCAATGCAACTTGCTCATCAGCTAGGATATAAGGATGACTACATAAATGGTCGTGTAGCTAGACACTTCATAAAAAACCTTCAAAAATTGTACTTTCCACGAAAATGATGTGACACAAAAATAATACACTCTTTTCTACAACTTGTACCTTGGTGTTTATAAATGCGTTCAACATCAGAGAGACTAGCTCAAGATTTCCGGATTGTGATTTCATTGAAGAATTCATTGTATTATATACAAGCTCCTCAATGAAGAATGATATTCTAAATGTAATTTGATGGAGAAAATGTGTTTTTATGAAAAGGTATACTAATTGTGCTTTGATATTAAATGAATGCGTGCATGAATGCAAAATATACTAGAAAAGTTTAAATCTCAAATTAGTCTCGGTATTGTTGTTTTGAATTTTATTTTCAAGTATATTGTTGAAGTTATATTGGAAGAAGCAATTTCTTGTATGGTAGCTAGAATGCTTGAATCAATTCCAATTGCATTACTTTGATCCAAATATTTGTCTAAAGTGTTGGATCTTTTGATGTTTTACCACATGGTCAAATATATAGGAAGAATTTTTTTTGTATCATATAGCTACAATGCTTTTGCCAATTGCAATTGCATTGCTTTGATTGAAATATTGGTATGACTTATATTATCAAAGGTATCAAGTTGGTGTCTATTGATATTTGGCCACATGGTCGAATATTTTTCCTCTTAAAATATGTTTTTCTAAGTATGATCTACACATATGTCTTGTATGCATATTAATGTGGGAAGTGTTGTAGCATGTGTGTATGGAAATATATTCTAAAATGTTCATTGCAACTATATGCATTGTTGCTTCTTAATTCAATAGTCCTATAATATTGTCTTTTGTGATCTTTGGCCACATGGTCAAAAATATACTTTTATGAAGTATCTTGTGGTCATGTAGCTAGACACTTCATTAAAAAACTTTAGAATTTTACCTTCCGCAAAAATGATGTGACAAGGCAACAATACATTCATGTCTCTAACTTATACCTTGGTGTTTATAATTGGAGACTAGCTCAAGGTTTTTGGGTTGTGATTTCATAGAAGACTTGATTGCTTTGTAAACAAGATCATCGTGGAAGAGTGATATTCTAACTATATTTTGATGGAGAGAACGGGCTTTGATGAAAAAATATACCAACTGTGCTTTGATATTAAATGACTGCAGTATGAATGCAAAGTATACTAGATATATTAAATCTCAAATTAGTCTCATTATTGTTGTTTTGATTTTTATTTTCAAGGGTAACATAGATATCCTTTTTCCAACTTAGAAATATTCAGCACAAATATAGACAAAAAGAATATAGTGTGCTTTGATCTCAAATAATTCTAAGTAATATTTTTTGGGATTTTCTTTTCGAGACTATTAACCACACATACATATTCTTTCCAACTTACTAGAAAGAGCTAACCAGAATTATAACCATACTATTATATTGTATGTATGGCAACTATGCATATGTAGTCAAAGGTCAAGGGTTGAAGAGAGAGAGAGAGAGAGAGAGAGAGAGAGAGAGAGAGAGAGAGAGAGAGAGAGAATGCATTGATGTCCAAGCATCATCATGTATTAATATAAAGTGAAGTAAAGAAGAAATTCCTTAGGAAAACACACATACTCTATAGTTTTCTAGTTATTTTTTCAACATTTAATTTGCTTTATTCTCATAGATAAGGTAAACTTTTAGGTTTGGCTATAAAAATACAAATATTTCTATACAAAATGCACAAAAAATAGGTCTATTTCTCAAAGTGGGACTTAGGAAATTCCCAAATTTCCCAATATGGTGTTCCTGAATCTGCGGAGCTTCTCTGTACCCAATGCTTTGGTGAAGATGTCAGCTACCTGATCCTCTGTGCTGACATAAACAAGGTCAAGGTCTCCTGCCAAGACCTTCTCTCTGACGAAGTGGTAGTGGACCTCTATGTGCTTCGTACGAGCATGAAAGACTGGGTTCCTGGCCAACTGTATACTGCTAATGTTGTCACAGAAAATGACAACCCATGACTCGTCATGTGGTTCAAAGCGCCTGAATCCACATACCATACATTATCTTTTTGTGCTGCATCAACATTTTCAAACATGGCATTCACGACATGCTGCATAACAAACAACCTTTCATTATCCTCATTATTTCTGCTTGAGGATG
Source organism: Cibotium barometz (assembly GCF_041138505.1). Lineage (NCBI taxonomy): Eukaryota > Viridiplantae > Streptophyta > Polypodiopsida > Cyatheales > Cibotiaceae > Cibotium > Cibotium barometz. Next base: position 11,888,139 of record NC_141111.1, on the reverse strand, counting down.
CATAGTTGTTTTGCTACACTTTCCCATTTTGCATGTTGGCCTGCTTCTTATAGCATTCTGCCTGCACATGTCTAGGCTTACCACAATAATAGCATTCACGTGCATCATTATATTGCCTTTGCCAATTTCCACGGCCTCCCCCTGCCTCTGAATTTGCCTCTTCCACCTGCGTGTTGTTGTTGTTGTTGATTCTGGGACTGTTGTTGTTGTTGCTGCTGTTGGGCCATAATTCTGATTACCTATTCGGCCACCTCCTTGACCGCGTCCACGGCCTCCTCTACCTCGTCCTCTTCCTGAACTCGTGTAGAAGGCCTGTTGCTCTGAACTGTTTTTGCTTTGTGAAGACTGTTGGTCTTCACCCAAGTTCTTCTCTTCGATAATCAGCATAGACACCAAATCTGTAAAGTTGGGAATGTTTTCCCGAGTCTGAATAGACGTCTTAAACGCCTTGTATTGTGGCCCGAGACCACGTAGACAGACCTCCACCTTATCATCATCATCTACTGACACATCAATAGATGCAAGGGATTCCACAATACCCTTTATCTTCAACGCATAGTCATTCACAGACATGCTCTTTTTCTCCACAGTATGAAGTTCATTCTTCAACTGTATCTTGCGTGCCTTGGTATTTGTTTCATAAAGCTTTACCAAGGTGTCCCACACCTCCTTGGGGGACTTGGCATCCTGAATGTGCCCAATCATGGTGTCCTGTATACTAATGGAGAGCCAATACATAACCTTCCTAGCTCCTTGGTTCCAGTATTTAAACTCTTTCACATCTGCACAGCAGTCGGATTTATATCCGCCGGTATCTCCGGTGCCTCTTCATGCTCACCTTCTATGTAGTCCCAATAGCCTTTTCCCATCAGGAAATTCATCAACCTGAACCTCCAAGCATGGAAGTTATTCTTATCCAGCTTCTCAGCCACAATCTGTGTTATGCCATCATTAGACATCTTTCCAAACACACAATTTTACCAGAAACTGCACTCTGGTTTTTCCTGCACAAATGCTGTATTTTCTGAGCGGTACTGTAGTACTCTCAAATGTCACAACCAGTGACTTCAATGTGCATACATACACCCAATGGCACCTCTTTGCAGCACCCACAGTGTCTGCACAGTCAATCTGTCTTCCTGCAGTTCTTAAAACAGAGTTCTGCAGAGAATCGATGACTTACCCCCCGCAGTGCTCGAAATCGCCTGCTTTCTTGAAAACGAAGGTCCAGACGTGCCCGAAACGCGTTTTCGGCCCGAAAATTGGAGTCTATAGGACTGTATAGTTGCCCAATATCTTTACTCCCGCGAAGAAAGCTCCTCAATCAGAGATCATTGCTGGTGCCTCTAGTAGAGCTCCCGACAAGGGTGTAGTCACCAACACAAATAGGGAAGAGTAGTGGAAGCTCTTACCCTCGTACCACTTCCTATGGTTCTCTTGCTTGCAGCTCAGCCCTTAGCACGAACCAGGCTCTGATACCATGAAAAGATGCAGGGGGGAAGAGAGCTTGAGCTCTTGCAAGCACACACACACACTCACAAAACCCTAATAGAGAACACACAAGGTGAGAGGCTGAAATCTTCTACTTCTCTACTCAACACTCAACACACCATATACAAGATAAGAGTACACATAATATGAAAGGTACTCAACCAATACATACACGGGTTCATTATAGTGTGAACCCGACTAAATGAGCTGGCGCTATAACTATGCCAGTCTCTAGAATGGCTGTCACACAGCCTGTCATCCCACAGGCTGCATATCACCCAAGATCTCACCAACCTTGCCAGTGGTGTAAGTGTGGGGCCTATCCCCCAGGCACGTCATCAGTGGCCACCGCCTCACTAGACGAGCTCGATATCTCAACACTACAGTGGTTGGGCGGTTGGATAACCCATGGGACTGGATGGGGTTAGGCTGGACTGATGGATCCATAAATCAAGACTCAAATTCTGTTATTATGATAGATAATGTAAATCCCAAATAGTAATTGTTCTATGGATAGGAATCAACGGCTGTGCCTCTTGATGGGGAAAAAAGCGTTGATCCCAATGATCCAAGTGCAAGTTTCATCCTTGATTGACCAAGTACCTTTAAAGGTGCAGTCGGATCAGTTTGATCAGTAATGGTCTTGACTACGTTAGAGTAAAAAGTTATCCTGGTGGAATCGCCCGTGCTTTCCGGATAAAGGAAGTTTTTTCGGGTTCGGTTTTGGAGAAACTGACGGATTAGTCTTTTGTCCGGATATCCGTGGATGAGGCCCCGACGAATGTGGGACCCCTGTCCCGCGTGAGAAGTGCTACTTCCGCTGCTAGTACTTACCCGAATCAGTTGCTCGGTGGGAACAGGGGTATCTCACATTACTCAGGACTCCTGTATTGTTGCATCCTTCTAGTAGTTGTCCCATACAAGTGCATGACACAAGCCTTATTGATGAACGAGCTAGAGCTGACCAAAGAATTATGAAGCAATGCTAATAAGTTAGAAGTTTTGTTTTTAAAAATAAAAAAAGAGAGGTTTGTGTGTTGTTTGCTTGTTTTTTTCTTTGCCTGAGGTGTGTTTATTTCTTTTTCTTTTTTTTTCCTAGTCATGTGTGTGGTCCTTTGTCACATGTGTGGCCTACCTAGGCAGCATGTTTGTTTGTTTGTAAGTGTGTGTTAGAGTGTTTGCATGTTTGTAAGTGTGTGTGTGTGTGTTAGCAACATTTTTGCATGTTTGTAAGTGTGTGTGTGTGTGTTAGCATTTTTACATGTTTGTAAGTGTGTGTGTGTGTGTGTTAGCATTTTTACATGTTTGTAAGTGCGTGTGTGTTAGCATGTTTGCTTGTATGCTTATTTGTAGCTTAGGTAGGCAAGACCTCATTGGCAAACACCCTTGTGTCAGGGTTCGAATCCCCAAAGATCATTAGAGATAGTGGACTGATGGATGCTACTAATGACTACCTTAGGGAATGCTATAGAAGAAGAAGAGTCTGTTGAGTTTGTTGAACCACCATTGCACACCCTGAACCACCACCATTTGCCACTTTTTAGACCATTTACACAGTTTTTGACTCGGTTGGCAACACTCTACAAGATTTCCAACGTAAAGGCAACACCCATTGCCAGTATAACTGAGCAAAGGATAAGGCAGCACCCATTGCCAGTATAACTGAGCAAAGGACAAGGCAGCACCACCCGTTGCCAATAAATGGAGCAAGGCACAAGGATCAATCATCCTGCTCTAAAAACTAAGAGAGAAAGGCATTGGACAACAACAAAAAACAACCCCAAAAACTCACTAGAAAGGCCTAACCACCAAAGGGGAGGGAAGACGAGGAAGAGTAGGGCAACCAAAACCGCTTGTCAAGCTACACCACACATGAATAAAAACCTCTCAATGCTATCCAGATAGAAAAAAAACAGCCACCAAACACTAGTAAAAGGCTTCCAATTTCTCCAAGAAGCAAAAAACGTTGCACCCTTAGGAATGCACCTTGACACTAGGTAAAGCTTATAGGGGTTTGTAGGAATGGTGAAGGCATGCACGGATGTGGCTAAAGCCGACCATGCCTATCTTTCATTCAACCTTAGCTTTTCCCAACCATCCTCACCATGACCACCCATCTCCTACTGAACCTAGATTCACTTGCACCATGATGGGGACTCAATTTTCTCTGACCATCTCTACCAACATCTAGCATATGTAGAGCCTAGCTGACCTCACCTCTCAGCTCACCACAATCTTACACACCTCTGCCATAACTGCATTTCCATCCACCAACCAATCTATCATCAGACCCCCCACCGACACACCATGCCCTAGAATGATTGATATGACAAGGAATGCCATACAACACATGAGGTTGCAACTAGCCAAATCTGAGAGCGAGATGCTCAAAGGATTAACCAATACGCAACCAGACATAAGAAACAAGCTCATGTTAAGGGACAATACAAGGACTTATACTAATCTCTCAAAGGCATGAACTATATAGAGGGCTGGAAGAAAATCCAGGAGAAATGCCCACACACCCATCACATCTCCATCCATATGGCACACATATGCACGATCCTTGTACAAAGTAGCATATCAGTCGCCCATCCCACTGCCATCACATCCAAGTCCCATTGTCATGTGCACACATGTACATGGTTAAGTATCCAAGGCTTGAGGTAGTAGAACATAATATTTAGGGTTTAGACCAACACCCGAGAACCAAAGGTGATAGCAAGAGTTCAGGTCCACACGTGGGGATAGCAAAGCCACCCCAAAAAGGGTATTAGATCCTTGCCTATCAAGGGAGTATCCCTTGATTATGGGCCATCTTAGGGGCCCAGAGGCCACAGCCAATTCCCAACAACCGAGACCATGGATGGGCATGTTGTTGATTAGCCCTAGTAGAGAGACCTGGATAGCAAGGTGGCCAGTGTTTATGGTTTGGCAAACCTGTAGGCTAGCCCTTATGGCTTGGACAGCCCAATCGGCCAACCCTTATGGCTTGGCTGCCCATGGGTAGCCAACCCAGTAAGGAGGACGGCATGCGCAGGCTTGACAACCCAGTAAAAGGTGACTAGATCATGGATAGAAAAGTGGCTATGCCAGTGAGAACAAGTCATGGAGAATTTATAAATAGCTCGACCCTATTGGAACCCACCGATCAACATCTAATTAAGAATATAAAAGCAAAGGCTAATAATTCATTTGGTCAGGTGTGCAAGTCGCATACATGGTCTTGGTCAAGTGTGCAAGTCCCACACATAAAGCAGTTGTAGTCTATACTATGCGTCAACCTCTGGAATGATGATAGGTGTTCCATGTGTTTCATTTGTAGCCGAATATCAGGTATCTGAGTCGTCTTAGAGCATATAGTTGCATGTAGAAGAAGAGGAAGCCCTTTAAGCCACCCCAAAAAGGGTATTAGACCCCTGCCTATCAAGGGAGTATCCCTTGTGGGCCATCTTGTGGGCCATCTTAGGGGGGCCAAGAGCCCATGGCCAATGCTCAACGGTGAAGACTATGGCTGGGCATGCTATCGGCGAGACGAGCAGCCTTGAAGGGGCATGGACATCAAGGCAATCAGCCTCTATGGCTTGGCCAGAGCCTATCGGCCAGCCCTATGGTATATGGGCAGCCCGATGAGCCAATGCTTATGAAGACCATATTAGGGAATTTGGGAAAATCTCATTACTTTGGAACTTCTCTTTTCAATCTACGTTTTGGTACATCTTGAGCATACTAATTCAAAAGTTGTCGGAGAATGTGGATTTAGAACCTACTCTTCCAAAACAAGGGTTCACCATTCCCTCAAATTTTTATCTTGCAAAATAGAAATTGGGATTTTCCCAAACTCCCTAATATGGTCTTTATGGCTTGGTGAGACTATAGGCTAGCCCATGGGCAGCTAACCCAACAAAGAAGGTTAGCATGCATAGGCTGGACATCCGAGAAAAAGGCAGCCATATCATGGACAAGAAAGAGGCACATATTTAATATACATGAACAAGTCGTGGAGAGTTTATAAACAGGCTGACCCCTATTAGAACCCACATTGATCAGCATTTAATAAAGAGCATAAAAGCAAAGGTTGATAATTCATTTGGTCATGTGTACAAGTGCCGTACACGGTCTTGGTTAGGTGTGAAAGTTCTACACATGAAGCATTGCTAGTACTGTGAGTCACCATCTAGAATGATGATAGGTGTTCGAGGTGTTTGGTTTGTAGTCAAATACTAGGCATCTCAGTCTTAGAGCATGTAGCTATATGTATAAGAAAGGGCAACCCTTTAGGCCACCCCAAAAAGGGTATTAGAACCTTGCCTATCAAGGGAGTATTCCTTGTGGGCCATCTTAGGGGCCAAGAGGCCATCAACAACCAAGACTATGGATGAGCATGTTGTTGGCAACTACAATAGAATGAGGGTCAAGCTGCATAAAAATAGCATCGCTTTCATAACTACAAGGATGTCAAGACTATTTCACTGCTATAGACACACTACTATTTTAGCTGCAACAAGATTGTTGCTCAGCTGAAAATAGCAACAAAATTTCATTGCTCAGCAACAATAATATTTCGCTGCTATTTTCACTGTTGAGCAATGATCACATTGCATGGAAAAATAAAAGCTCGAGCAGATTGGGGAGTCATCAAAGGACTCCCTGACTCCCTAGTCTCCCCCATGTCTTTTTCTTTCTCTTCCTCTCTTCCTCTTCATCCTACATACATGCAAACAAGAATAAGGTAAGTATAAAACAATAAAGACAATTACATATAGATAAGAGAAGGGCTTACCTCATCAGCTTGAGTCAACAAAGATGACTCGTTCAAGCGTACAGCTCACGTACGCATCCAAGCCCGCAATTGCGGACAGGGGATCTATATCCATAATCATACTCTTCTTTTGTTTGGTTATGCCCAACGACCTCCCTCTACAAAAAATAGTTAAAAAAAGATACAATTAGTGAAAGGAAACAATATAGTTTAAAACAAAATGAAAGAGGAGAAGCAAAACAGTAAAATAGATACTTATAAAGCAAGCAATGAAAGAGGATTTTACTCCTACGCCAACGTGCAATGCTACTCGCTTTTGTAGTCATGAAGCACTTGCCGCCGCTTGTTATTGTTGAAAAGCACCTGGATGCTTCCTCACAAAGCTCCACGCGTGCCTTCACTCCTCTTGCAAGCAAACGCTTGCAAGAGGAGTGAAGGCAAAGCTCCACTCCTCTTGCAAATGCTTGTCTTCACTCCTCTTGCAAGCGCTTGTCTTCACTCCTCTTGCAAGCAAACGCTTGCCTTCACTCCTCTTGCAAGAGGAGTGAAGGCAACGCTCCACTCCTCTTGCAAATGCTTGTCTTCACTCCTCTTGCAAGCGCTTGTCTTCACTCCTCTTGCAAGCAAACGCTTGCCTTCACTCCTCTTGCAAGCAAACGCTTGCAAGAGGAGTGAAGGCAAAGCTCCACTCCTCTTGCAAGCAAACGCTTGCCTTCACTCCTCTTACAAGCAAACGCTTGCAAGAGGAGTGAAGGCAAAGCTCCACTCCTCTTGCAAACGCTTGCCTTCACTCCTCTTGCAAACGCTTGCAAGAGGAGTGGAGCTTTGGGAGTGAAGGCAAAGCTCCACTCCTCTTGCAAATGCTTGCAAGAGGAGTGAACGCAAAGCTCCATGCGTGCCTTCACTCCTCTTGCAAATGCTTGCAAGAGGAGTGAACGCAAAGCTCCATGCGTGCCTTCACTCCTCTTGCAAGCAAACGCTTGGCTTCTCCATGTTGTTCTAGGCCACTGTAAGATCCCCCCCTTCCTAAATAGGGGAAACCTTTAAGATAGTCTACTAAGTCTAACTTGGGATAATTTCTTACTTGTCGACACCTTGACCATGTAAGATACAAGGATACGATTAGTAGGTATGACTTAGTTCTATCCCACAAGGGGAGTGTGGTCTTTCTAAAGGATTTCTAAAGTCAAACCACTCATAGAGTGATCGACCTTAACTCAGACAACCTCTATTTTTGACTTCTAGAAACAACGTTTTTCCCTCATCTATGCAAGCCACAGCCCCGTTGACCTAGTCCTCTAGAGTAGGGTTACCCAAGGATTTATTTATCTAATGTAGAGTTTTAATTAATTTATTAGAAAGTTACCCGACTAATAGGGTCCAACCCGTCCATAGGATGTTGTCTCATCACGGCATTTCATCCTCCCACTTTCCACCCAACTCACGTGTCAATTTATTTTCTAATTAATCCTACCACATTGTTTGACATAAATAAACAAGTTCCCTAATTAAAGGCCTTACACATGGTTTGTTTATAGTCTTTATCAATGATACATAGTGTTTACAAAAAAAGGATTTAAAAAAATAGATACAATGTTCAAAATTATTCATATCCAAATCTAGGCTCTTTACTTTATTTTGAGGCCGATGATCTAGAATTCGGTTTTCCAGCCTATATAGATTGGGCAATCCCTACTACGGGACCATACACCTCATCGTCCGCACAGCAGCTGGCGAGGCCGATGATCTAGAATTTGGCCTTCCAGCCTATATAGACTGGGCAATCCCTACTACGGGGCCATACACCTCATCGTCGTCGGCAGCTGCGAGGACTCAAGCCAGCTCCATCGTTTGATCCTCCCACCCCTCAGAGGGATGTCTATGCACTAGGGAGGGCTTATTCATTGCACTAGCCTGGGCCCGCAGAACTAAGCATCATCACAATAATTGCCTCCATTGGCAAAATCTTATTCTCCCAATGGTATGAGGGATACCTTGGGTTGACTCCAGGCCTCGCTTGTGTAGCCACTCGGCTACACAAGCACGAAAACGGGGTTAGCATCGAGGCAGGGAGAAGATATACATACACTTCTTAACTTAATCAAGATAACAATTTACAAACTAAACTATAGAATATGACAGATTTCATTACTTTTCTTGAGAAAACAACAATTTCACAGAAATTTTGATATAAAGAAAAGTGGCGTCTTCTTTCTTAATTTCTTTAAAGTTAACATTAAAGATTTTTTAAAAATCTCCTTTTAAACGATGAACAAGCTAACCTGGTCATTAATTCTTTGTGGGGCTCCAAAGGGGAGAGATGGGGCAGCATCTAAAGCAACCTCTCTAGACTCATTGTTGTGTGCATCTCTTGAGGTGATATTTTGGCACTTTCATGAAGGAGCCATTCGGCCCGCCTTCTTGTAGCCCACGACGTCACAAATCCAACACTTCAATCGGATCACAAATCGGAGCTCGTTTGCTCAAGTTATGAGCCACAAACTCCTAGGTGTAAACCTTTCATGAAAGATCCATTTTGCCCGCTTTCTTGTAGCCCACGACGTCAAAATCCAACGATTCAATCGGATCACAAATCGGAGCTTGTTTGCTCAAGTTATGAGCAAAAAACTCCTAGGTGTGAACCACCTCTAAGAGCCTAAAAGCCCTTACTAATGTCACTACTAATGGGGAGGGAAGGTATCCTTAAACTGGATTTACAGGGAGAAGGCTACAGCTAGAGAGAGAGAAGAGGGAGTTCTCCCTTAGGGGGGGGGAGCTAAGGACACTCCAACATCAAGGGTGAGAGGAGGTAAAATATTCTGTAGAGGGCTTACTTGCAGATGGGAAAAAAACGGCTTGCTAGAGGAGGGGTGCAGTAGGCTATTGGGTACAATACCACACAGAGTGTCGGGTACGGGTAGAGTAGAGTGCTAGGGGTGTCTCAACCACTGGGTACTAGGGAGTTTATATAGGTGCAAGTGCAGAGAAAGGGAGAGCAAAGCGTGGATGCAAAGGATAGTGTACGGTGAAATTACACCGACCTATAGCTTGCATAGGCCTGGGGAAAGGAATGGTACTTGTGCGTGGGCAAAAGCTATGGTATGCATGTACCTTCCGAGTTAGAGGCAGCATGGGCATCCACCACATGGTGGTCTTTGTGGACCATATACTAGGGCAGTCGCGGCCTTTGGCCCTTGCACGGGCATTGTACGGGTGCTCGAGTGTGTGTATGACATTTTTTACGGCGGGGACCCTTAATTTGGGATGTCGGCCTTGATATGCGTGTCGGAGTGCCCGATGGTGCGAAAAAAAAAATCAACAAAAATGTCCGCGAGGTGTCTCCCTGGTCGTAGGGGTGCTGACCATTTGTCAATCGGACACCCGATCATGCATTTATTAAGGTTTAAGTTTACCATATTTTAATTAAAAAACTAAAAATTTACGTATAGGCTCGATCCAATGTCTGTTTTGGATGTTGGAAAATCCTATATTACGGAAAATCGCACGTAGATTCTGAATTTAGACTCAAAATTCTAAGATTTTAAGTGGAAACTGCTCGTTTATTAAATATGTTGACATTTACACCACAAAAAAGACCATAAATTCATAGGCATATATTATTATTGAAGATGGGCATGTTACATCCTTTCCCCCTTAAAGAAATCAAGATGTCCTCATCTCGTCATCATGAATTCGGGGTAATCCATTAAGAGTGAAAGATCCATGTCCCCTCCGCGCAACGAATTCGGGGGTGCTAGTAGTAGCGGAAGTAGCACTTCTTGCTGCGCAGGGCAGAGCCTCTCACTTGGGGCCTCGCCCACCCCACCGATATCCGGACAAGAGACTAATCCCTCGGTTCTTCCAAAACCAAACCCGGAAAAGCTTCCCTCGCCCAGAAAGTACGGGCAGTTCCTCACTGCTCAACCACTGTAGTGATAGGATCCATTTAGGAATTTGGTTATGTTTTGCCCCGAGTACCAGGGAAAAGAGTTCCCAGGCCCCCTAGCTGGCGCTTCAAGCAAAGTTCAAGATAGTCACACCACTTACACACCCAATATGAAATTGCCTTTTTCACAGAAAACAATCTTTTAATGAAACCATAGTATCACTGATCATAATCCTCTAGCTTGAATTCTAATTTCCAATCAATCCTTTATCGGTGTACCTATGGCATCATTGGCAACCAAAACGCTCAGGGGCCTTTTCAATAGTTCCTAGCTCATAGTATCCGGCAATATAATCACATAAGAAAATCCATATGGACTCTCCATTGAAGATCAACAAGATCAATCAATAGATCCATATAAAAGAGCCATGGACTCATCCGTTGAGGACCAGCAAGGATATAATCAACCAAATCCATGCTCTAGTTCAGAAAATGACTCTAACACCTTGTTCTATTTTTCTTCCTCGATGCACGCGTGGGTATCTTCGGGCGAGCCCGAGCACCGTATGGTCAGCACCCTTTAGGCTCCTTCGCAGGCCACCTAGCGCCTCACTCATAGAGACTGCTTCCTTGGTCCCTCATCCACCGTACTACCGGAAGCTCACCATTTAAATCGAACCGAGGCTGGTCAAGACCTCGATCGACCTTGCTACGCGAGACGTCCTCCGTTGACTCTCCGTCAGTTGTTGCTACTTTATCACTTAGGTCTCCACGACCTCATTCACAACTTGATGGTCAAAATGCTTCACCAGCATTCTTGACATAAACAGTCATTTAAAAACAAGTCATAAATACAGTTTCTAATGAACTCTCATCTTTCCACATTGTTTCACATCATTTCTCGTTATTCCACATTCTTCTACATCAATTCACATTGCTTAATCTACATCCAATCATATGTATTCCCATCGTCCTTCATCCATTCTCATCTACTCACATCTTATTACATCTCATCACATTTATCCTCATCACATCTCATCCATTCACATCTACCTATATCCATATCACATCACATCACATCCATTCACATTTACCTATATCCATATCACATCACATCACATCCATTCACATTGTATCTCATCCATTCACATCTATCCAGATTCATATAACATCACATCACATCTCATCCATTCACATCTATCCCGATTCACATTACATCACATCTCATCCATTCACATCTATCCCGATTCACATCACATCACATCTCATTCATTCACATCTATTCCGATTCAGATCACATCACATCACATCCATTCACATCACATCTCATCCATTCACATCTATTTACATCACATCCATTTCACATCACATCACATCCATTCACATATATCATCACATCTCAGTCTCATCTCATTCGCATCGTATTCACATCTATTCACATTAAGCAACATTTTCTACTTTCGATACCGACGACAATGGGACTTTTTCTAAATTTCTGCCAATTGCTTTGGTGGCCTAGTTAAAGGTACTTTTTTCTCGATGGATTTTTTCATATTCTTTCTCAAATTTCTCAAATGAAATATATTCAATATTCTTGTTTTGAGTAAAAGATTCATGGGATTTACAAAAATCAGTTCTACCCATATTTCCCAATATAATTAATAATGCTCCAAATTCCACTTTTCATAAATACTCATAATTTGAATTATGCTAAAAATTCCTCTTTTTCCATTTAATTTCTTGGATCTCAAATATCATGGGAATTCCTCTTTTTGCATTTAATTGATTGAATTCCAAATGTCATGGGAATTCCTCTTTTATCATAAAATAAATTTATCTAAAATTCCTCTTTTCTTTAATAAAAATATCCATTATTTCAAATATGTCAAGATTTCCACTTTCACCATTTAAATGATTGAATTCCAAATGTCATGGGAATTCCTCTTTTATCATTTAAAAATTTGTCATGCATAAAGCAAATTTATCTAAAATTTCTTTTTAAATTTAAATAAAAATATCCATTAATTTGAATATGCCAAGAATTCCACTTTTACCATTTAAATGATTGAATTCCAAATGTCATGGAAATTTCTCTTTTATCATTTAAATTTTCTCATACATAAAATAAATTTATCTAAAATTCATCTTTAAATAAAAATATTCATTATTTTATTATATCATAATTTCTCTTTTTCCATTTAATTACATGGATCTCCATTATCATGGGAATTCCACTTTTTGCATAAAAATAAAATTACCGAAAATTTCTCTTTTCTTTAATTAATTAATTATACATAAATACTAAAAATTAGTTTCTCATGAATTTGATGAAAATCATTCTTTTAGCATAGGATGTTCAATCCTAGAATATGATAGGAATTCCTCTTTTCACATTATGCAAAAAATGAGCTATGTATTAATTTCTAAAAATTTTTCCATAGCTTAATTATGATAGGAGAACTATCTTTGAACTTAAATCCAATTTATGGAATTAAATCATAAATTTACCATAATTTTATTAACATAAAAGCATAAAAAGCCATTTTCTTAACCTCTAGCTTAACAAGCATAGAGATTAATTTTGAATTAGGAAATTATCAATGAGAAGCATTCATTTGCTTAAGAATTAGTCATAGGAATGACTAATCTTTTGGGGAGAGAGAGATATACATAAAAAGCATCCTAATTAAGCATAAAGATTATTTTTTTTGTGATTAATCATTAGAATTCTTATAGAAAGCTTGATTTGGATTGAAAACAATTAATTTGAAACTTCTCAAGCTTGAGAGGGGTTGAGAAGTGAAATCTTTTGAGAATATTAATGAAAACCATGAAATTACTTCTTACCTCTAGATTTGGCTTGCTTCTTTATCTTAGAAGGAAGCCCCCAACCAATCAATTGGTTTAGTATGTTGAGAAGAAAGCTCTAAGAGTTGTTGAAGAGAGAGAGAAGCTCCAAGTTCTTCAAAAGTAGAGGATTTTTAAGGGATAATAGAAAATATCATTATTTTAATGTAATACTAGCATGGTATACAAAAGAATGAGGGTCTATTTATAGGTGAGGAAGGTCACTAACTAAGTCCAAATAAGTTCTAGAATTTTCCAGCTTCAATTTGGCTGAATTTGGATAAGATTTGGATCAATTTAGCTCCCTTTTTTATCCAATTTGATTCACGAGAGAGGAGAGATAAAAATATCACAATTTTTTTGAATCAAAAAACCTTCCTCGCACACATGTGAAGGAGGCGCCTACCTCTAAGGTCTCCCCCTTCTTACCAAGGTGTCAAAAATTCATCATTTCTCTAAAATATCTCATTTTTTTAGTAATCTCTCTTAATTTTTAACTAATAAACCTTGTACTTAGTCAACTCTTCATCTTATGTGAGCATTTACTCATTTTTGGGTATTTACTTTTATTCTTTGGATTTATCTCATCCCAACACTTGGATTAATCCTATTGGTCCATAGGAACCTTAATTGCACCATATTCCAAAAATTTCTGAAAATCTAGACCCTTAGGCTAAGGTCCCTTATATCATTTTTAATTGATTCCTAATGCACATTGGAAAGTTCTTTTTGAATTTCTCTTTCAGGGGAATCCATTTTAGACACCAAGAGGACTTTTATATCCAAAGTCATCTTAATTTAGGATTATCTCTCTCTAGACTTTTTCTCTCTCTAGGCCAAAACAGGGTAAAACAAGATCTTTCTTCTATTTCAAAGAGGGGAATAATTACAAGAATAGAAGGGGAGGTTCTTGCACCTTTACACCTCAAAAGCTGTGGAGGGAGGAATCTTACATCCTACCCCACTTACCCCACTTAAAAAATACGAGATGTCCTCATCTCGCAGGTGGAGTATAATCTCTTTCATCTTCCTCTTCTTCAATCACTTCCAGCATTACTGCCTTTGAAGTGGATGGCCGATTTGGGAACATCTCTCTTGGACTTCCCCTATTGTGAGGTGGAGGTCTTGCATTACTTTGGATTGAAACTGAGGGTTCGTTGTTAGAGGGTCTACCTTTGGGATTTCCCTGATTTCGGCGGAAAGAAACCTGATTACTCTGGAAGAAAGGAGCTGGAGTCTAGAATCTTGGTCCCTGATTTCCGCCCCCCAAAAACCTTGATCCAAAAGGAGTTGGGCAACCCATACTGCAATGTCCAAATCCTTGACAGTTATAGCATTTCACTTCCTTGTTCAAGGGTGGAACTTCTGAAGTTGAATTCTAGGGGATTGAGTTTTGGGAAAAGGACCTTTCTTCCATTCTGAAACTTCCCATATCCTGAGCTTGACCCTACTGTCTCTTAGGCGGTGGAAGGTTGGAATCACCTTCCAACGCTAGAAATCTTTTGAAAGATGATGGTGCTGTCTTTGGGCAAGACCTTGACATCAAAGGCCTTGACGAAATCCTTCGCCATCCGCACTACTTCGGCCATGGAAAATAGCTTGGCATTCTTCACTAGGATATTCAAAGGTTCGTTCAAAGGTTCGTTCAGTCCCCGAATGAACCTGGTCATCAATTGTTCTTCATCTAGCGATGGCGAGTATTTGAGGAGGAGAGTGAACGCTTGGTGATACACTTCAATAGTTCTGCTTCCCTGGGTTAACTCTAAGAATTCGTTCATCTTGGTTTCCAAAAAGCCGGGAGGACAAAATCTCTTCCGTAGGTAAATTTTGAGATCATTTCATGTCTGGGTGTTCCGATCCAGACGGTTTGTCTTGCACTAGTTTCTCCATGCCACTCTAGCTGTTTCTACTATCTTTAGCCTTGTAAGAGCCACTTTACTCTTCTCATTGTACCCAGTGACATCGAAGTATTCTTCCATTGCTTCGATCCACCTCTCCATAGCCTCGCCGCCCAGGTTTTCCCCTTCACCCTTGAAAGGTCCAGGCTGCGATCTATGAAGAGTTTTATTAACATTCAGGTCGAGCTCTTCCTCATCGAGTTGGAGATTAACATTCCTACCATGACGACGACCTCAATCCATGATCCTATCAATACAGAAATTCTTGTTAAGTCTCTTTTTCCCAAATTAACCCCATGATGCTCAGGTGAAAAGATCACTTTATTTATAATTCAATTCCTACTTTAGATCCAACTGAATTCTGGGGTTCCTTATAGTCTAGTCAACCCACGTAGAATCCTCGGATAAAGATCCCTTCTATAAGAAGAACACACAGAACTCATTATCAGAGAACAATTAATTCAGAACATATCATTCATATCCTTAACACAATAATGGAACCATCATACCGAAAATTTCATCTCAAGATTCCTCCACAAGAATTTCAGTTATGCAGGTTCTCAATTTGTCATCCCTTAATTAGATTCACTAGGTCAAAGGTTAACAACAGCAATCTGTCAGCACAATCCACTAATCTCATAGTGATTTGCTGAAGTCATAATCGTCATCCCAGTTACTAACATCATCACTAGGATTCGTCCCATTCATCACTAGGATTCGTCCCATTCATCCTCATTGTGGCTTTGTTCAACTTATCTTCCTTCAACCAGAATTCAAGAATCATCATCTTTCAATCAGAATCCAAATCAACTCATCAATTCTCAACCAAAATTCTAAAATCATATCAACTAGCATTCGAATTCATCCTCTGGATAGCATTTTTGCTTATAATCTCAATATGTCCAGTTATCCGGGATTTACTTCAACTATCGTAACTTAACAGAATTGAGTCTCATTTTAGGGATCCATCAGTCTAGCCTAACCCCATTCAATCCCATGGGTTAGCCAACCGCCCAACCACTGTAGTGATAGGATTCATTTAGGAATTTGGTTATGTTTTGCCCCGGGTACCAGGGAAAAGAGTTCCCAGGCCCCCTAGCCGGTGCTTCAAGCAAAGTTCAAGATAGTCACACCACTTACACACCCAATATGAAATTGCCTTTTTCACAGAATCAGTTGTCTTTAAAACAATATTTTAATGAAACCATAGTATCACTGATCATAATCCTCCAAAATATCTAGCTTGAATTCTAATTTCCAATCATTCCTTCATCGGTATACCTATGGCATCATTTGCAAAACCAGAACGCTCACCACCTGTTCACTCAGGGGCCTTTTCAATAGTTCCTAGCTCATAGTACCCGACAATATAATCACATAAGAAAATCTGGATGGGCTCTCCATTGAAGATTAGCAAGATCAACCAACAGATCCATATAAAAGAGCCATGGACTCATCTGTTTGAGGACCAGCAAAGGACAATCAACCAGATCCATGCCCAAGTTCAGAAAACAACTCTAACACCTTGTTCCTGTAAGATTCCTCCCCAGCCCCTCAAGATGTCCAGTTTCTTCCCCTCTAATCAATCCCCTTTTCAGAATAATAAAAGATCTTGTTTCTACCTATTTTGGCCTAGAGAGAGAAAATATTCTAGAGAGAGATAATTCAGTTTTTAGATATCTTTGGATGGAAAAATATCCCTTATTATTAAAATAAATTCCCCCGAAACAATAGAAGTTTAAAAAGAAATTCCTAAGGTGCATTAGAAATAAATTATAATGTGCAAAAGACCTTAGCCTAAGGGTCAAGATTTTCTGAAAATTTTGGATTAAGGTTCTTATGGACCAATAAGATTAATCCAAATGTAGGGAGGAGGAGATAAATTGAAGAATAAAAGAAAAATCCCCCAAAAATGAGTAAATGCTCACATAAAATGAAGAGTGGGCTAAGGACCAAAGAAAACAATTAAAAAACTGAATTTTGACACCTAAGAGTGGGGATATCCCCTCATGAAGTATGCACCTTTTTCTCATCATTACCCCCAATTTTAAATCAATAAAATGAGATATTTTCATCTCTCCTCTCTCCTATTTCAAAACTAAATCCAAAAAGTAAGCTAAACTGACCCAAAAATGGACAAAATTTGACCAAATTGATCTGGAAAATTCTAGAATCAGTTTACTTGATTAAGGTACGATGGATGAGGGCCGACGAAGCAGTCCTCCCTAAGTGAAGTGCCAGGACACCTAAGGAGGATCTTGGAGGGTTCTGATGACCAGGCGATGCACGGGCTCGTAGTGCCTTAGGACACCCATGTGTATGTCATGAAAGATATGTATGATGAACAAAATGATTATTGTATTCTGTTTACTGGATCTCGTTGTTGCTGACTAGTTGGTCTCAACAACGGAGAGTCCAGAGTGATACTATTTTTGAGAGACAAGGGACTGAATGGAAATTTCGAGTTATGACATCTGTAACCAATAACTATTGTCAATGGATTATTTTATATGTTAAATTTTTTGACAAGGGACTGAATGGAAATTTTGAGTTATGACATCTGTAACCAATAACTATTTGTCAATGGATTATTTTATATGTTAAAGTTTTAAAGAGGAGTGTGTGAGTATCTGTATTCGAAAGCAAAAGTTATGAAAGACATTCAATTATGGGTGGGTGAGTAATTGTCTAGTTCTACAGATTCCAGTGGTACCCATGGGCCGGAAGGGGTTAGGCTAGGATCAATGGAGTTTTAATAATTAAATTGAAATAATAGGAATATGCTTAGAATTTGAGTAGTTAAATAAAAACCTGAAGAATTTCTCAAATGAGTAGATCAACGGCTGTGCTTGATTTCGGTTAGGAAAAAAGCATTAATTTTCTCAAATGATTAGATCAACTAACGTGCCTGATTTAAGTTAGAAAAAAGTGTTGATTTCTTCAAATTAAGTCAGTGATAGTTTTCCTTCTATCTAGTTTAATCAAGTGAAGGATAGTTTAGTCTCTTGATCCCATTAGAAAATTCATTAAGAAAATAAAAAAGGTGGAATCGTCCCCGCTTTTCGGGTAAGGAAAATTTTCTCGGTTTTAGTTTCAGAATGACCACCAGATTAGTCTCGTGCTCGGACATTCGAGGGCGAGGCCTCGAGTGGGAAACCCTGCCCCGCACAAGAGGAAGATACTTCCGCTACTAGCAACGGGAATCCGGTGTGTGGAGGGGGCAGAGGGGTCTCATAGCTGGTATCAGAGCCTGGTATCAGAGCGGTGTTGTAAACTTACAAAAAAGCAGTAAAAATTACCTAAAATTTTAAAGTAAATCTGGGAAATAATGTTTTCACTTGTTAAGATTATGTTTGAAATGAACTTCATAAATTGAGAACTCCTAAATTGAACTAGATTTTTAGATGGATACCCCAAATCTGTCTAGCATTCTTGGACTCTCCTAGAGTCAGGATAGATATGATCGTCTTTGCCTTAGAAAATCTCATCAACTCTGCTACAACCCGAGAAAGCAAAGTGAGACTCAATCGTTACTTTGAGGATCTATACTTTCCCGATCCAATAGAGCGACGTCAGCATATGTGGTTCTCTAGAGGGTGAAGTATTAATGTCAATACCAATCAACGTCAAAGACTCATACAGAATATCTTGCTAGCCATGATCTTGATAAGGCTAGGAGTTATTCATTACGTCCAACTCTATAATCATTCACCCCAAAATTTTAGAATTTCTTGCCATATTTTTAGACTTCTTAGCCGCTTTATTCCTAGGAGAAGAATTACAGCACCTTTATCAGTGATGAATCGTGTATATCATAGCATGTCTCCATCGTAGTATCGGCTTTATATGCCTACACGATTGAGGCAGTGACTTTTGGAGCCGAGACACTCTATGCATATATCAAAAACTTTTGATAATAAATGATGTTTTACAAAAGATTCCAAATTGTTTTCATGGTTGTGAATATTGGTTAACAAAATTATCAGAATGAATCTTGTTTTCAAAAATTATGATGGAATATTTATTTGTTTAAGAAATAAATCTCAAAAATAAAATATGACAAAGTTAAGTTGACAAAAATATCATTTTGTCAGAATCATGAGGCGCGCGGCCCGTCCGGATCCTCTTATTGATGAGTTAGATCCGGACGTTCGTAAAGCCTTGCGCCGATCCCAACTTGGTCCCTTCAAGGGTGAAGGGGAACAGTTAGGAGAAGTAGTGAAAAAATGGATCGAGGTAATGGAAGAGTATTTTGATGTAACCGGTTATAACGAGAGAAGCAAGATGTAACTGATTATAACGAGAGGAGCAAGATGTAATCGGTTATAACGAGAGGAGCAAGATGGCTCTCGCCAGATTGAAAATTGTGGAACCGGCCAGGGTCGCATGGAGGAACCATTGCGAGACAAATTGTCTCGACTAAAATACCCAAACCTAGGGTCAGATCTTAAGGCTTACCTCAAGAAGAGGTTTTGTCCTCCAGGATTCCTGGAAACCAAAATGAACGAGTTCTTGGAACTGAAACATGATAGCCGAACGATTGAAGAATACCATCAAGCATTTGCCCTTCTCAAATATTCTCCACTTTTGGATGAAGAGCACCTAATGGTGGCCAGATTCATTCGAGGGATGAACAAGCCATTGGACACTTTAGTGAAAAATGCCAAACCAGTCTCAATGGCAGAAGCTGTAAGAATGCCAAAGGACTTTACCAAAGAAATTGTTGTTAAGGTCCCACCGAAGCCTGCACCCTCAAACTTTAAAAGGTTCCAAACCCCAGGAAGTGCTTCAAAATTTCCACCCCCAAAGAGGCAGCAAGGCCCTAATCAGAATCAGAATGCTGGGAGATTCAGAAGTGAAGGAAGACCCTTCCCTCAAAACAGTTTCTTAGGAGCCCCAACTTTTTCAAGGATTCAGAGAGATGAGCTTAGAAGTGAGAACAGGTGTTTTGGGTGTCAGGGTTTCTATCACCAGCTTAAAGACTGCCCGACTCCTGCCATGTTAAGAGGACAGGGAAGTCAAGGACCCAGAGTGGAGAGACCAGCCCTGTCTCACCAAAATCAAGGCAATTCCAGGAGGACTCCAACTCAACCATCTGCCTCTATTCAGAGTAGTCTCAGAAGAGTTTCGCCCCAATCTGCAGCAGCCAGAGCAGTTACGATAGCAAAAGTAGTGGAAGAGGAAAGAGGTCAGATTTATGTCGCAATTGAAAACCAAGGGCCAAATCATCAATTCTCTATCATCCATGCTCTAGCTGAGTATAAGGGTAAGCTATTTAAGCTTTTGATTTATTCAAGCAGTACTCATTCATTTATTTCCCCAGGATGCTTGCGTAAGCTAGTCTTAGAATAGAAATCAAGGAAACCTATGCAAGTTGAATTGGCCAGTGGGAAGATTCTTTTCACTCACCATAAGACAGATCGTATTCAGTTTAATCTAGGTGGGAATGTAACTGACTGCCAGTTCAGAGTCTTACCTTTGGGAGTTTTCGACGGAATCCTTGGAATGGATTGGCTCCACAAAAGTCAAGCTGACATTCACTGTCACAATGGAACCATTTCCTTCCGTGACCTTCACGAGAACAGAGTTCAAGGAACTTGAATTTTCAGATCCCCAGATCTGCAATTAGTAAAAGCTTCTAGGTTATTGAAAGGACTTAGAAAGAAGAAGCTCATTTATGTTGTCAAAATGAATCCGGTAGACACAAAGTTAAAGGCTAAAGAACCAGAATGGTTAAGTGAGTATGATGATTTATTCCCAGCAGAGTTAACTAAGATGCCTCCAATTCGGGAAGTAGATCATGAGATAGAATTGACACCGACAGCTCCAGTAGCCCAGTGCACGTACAAAATGCCAGTCCTTGAAGCCATTGAACTCAAGGAACAACTTAGGCAGCTGTTAGAACAAGGGTTTGTAAGACCCAGTGTTTCACCTTGGTGGGGAGCGATAGTTCTCTTTTAGACTCTATGTGGATTACAAAAATCTCAATAAGCTAACAGTTAAGAATAAGTATCCTATCCTAAAAATTGATGAGCTTTTGGACAGGCTAAATGGAGCCCAAATCTTCACAAAGATAGATCTCAAATCAGGGTATTACCAGATCAGGATTAATGATCAAGATATCTCGAAGATAGCCATCAATACTCACTATGGGCACTATGAATTTACTGTCATGCCATTTGGATTGACAAATGCCCTAGCTACCTTCGATCGTCTAATGCAGGACATTCTCAGAAAATACTTGGATGATTTTGTTCTTGTTTTCTTTGATGATATTCTGATTTACTCAAAGAATACAACTGACCATGAAGCTCACATCCGTAAAGTTCTTGAGATTCTAAGGAAGCACCAACTCTTTGCAAAAAAATACTTGGATGATTTTGTTCTTGTTTTCTTTGATGATATTCTGATTTACTCAAAGAATACAACTGACCATGAAGCTCACATCCGTAAAGTTCTTGAGATTCTAAGGAAGCACCAACTCTTTGCAAAAAAGAGCAAATGCACTTTCTCTGTCAACCATGACATTGAATACTTGGGCTTTCTGGTATCCAAAGATAGAATTTCTCCAGATTTCGCAAAAGTCCAAACAGTCATAGATTGGCCTGAACCAAAGACAGTGAAAGAAGTCAGGGGATTCTTGGGATTAACTGGTTGGTATAGAATTTTTATACCTAAGTATGCTCTCATAGCTTCACCCTGACTAATCTTCTTAAGAATAATACCCTGTTTCAATGGTCTGCCAGATGTCAGAGTGCTATTGATAAGCTGAAGATTGCCTTGGTAACCAATCCCGTTTTGAAGTTGCCAAATTTCTCTCTACCCTTTGAGGTAGTAACTGATGCTGCCAGTGGTTTTGCCCTGGGAGGTGCACTCACATGTAGGAAGGTCATGCAGTGGCCTATGAATCTTGAAAACTCAGAACGCATGAGAAAAATTATGCTGTCCACGACCTTGAGCTACTTTCAGTAGTCTATGCCCTAAAGTTGTGGAGGCATTACCTACTGGGTCAAAGATTCACTTTGATGACAGATCATCGGAGCTTAAAGTGGATCTTGACTCAGAAGGATCTCAACATGCACCAAAGAAGGTGGATGCAGACCCTGCAGGAATTTGATTTTGAAATCAAGTACCGCCCAGGCAAAGAAAATGTGGTAGCAGATGCCCTCAGCAGAAAAGCCTTCTTGCTTACAATCACAGTGGTGTCAAATCCATTGATTAATGAAGCAAGAGAGAAGATCATGCGGGATAGATTCTTTGGCCCTATTGCTACCCTAATTATGCAAGAAAGCAAGACTCATCAGGAGTTGAACCGAGTTCCATTGATGAATGAGGCAAGAGAGAAGATCATGCAGGATAGATTCTTTGGCCCTATTGCTACCCTAATTATGCAGGAAAGCAAGACTCCTCAGGAGTTGAACCGAGTTCAAGGGTACAGCGTGGAGGATGAAGGAATTATGTATTAATAGTAGGCTATGCATTCCCAATGATGAGGGAACTAAGGGTCAAATTCTGAATGAAGCCCATGATAGCCTTATAGCAGGACATCCAGGTTTCATCAAGACCTACATGTATGTAAAGAAAAGCTTCTTTTGGCCTGGACTAAAAAAGGATGTACTTAATCATGTACGTCAATTCCTGATATATCAGAAAGTCAAAGCCGAGAGAATAAAAATGCCTGGGAAGTTACATCCATTAGACATCCCCCATATGAAGTGGGAATGTATTAGTATGGATTTTATTACTGGACTACCTTCAGTGCAATCAAGTTACAACTCCATCTTCGTGGTGGTAGGAAATCTTCAGATTGCATGGCCTACCCAGGAGAATAGTAAGTGATCGAGATCCCAAATTCACGTCAAGATTCTGGACTGCATTCTTCGAAGCAATAGGAACTTTCTTGGATCTCAGCATAGCTTACCACCCCAAGACCGATGGCCAAACAAAAAGGGTGAGACAAGTAATCGAAGATATACTTCGATCATGCTGTGGTAGGGAACCCAAGAAATGGCTAAGCTATCTGCACCTTGTTGAATTCGCCTACAATGCTTCTTATCACCAAAGTATCGGGATAAGCCCTTTCAAAACTCTGTATGGACAAGACTGCCTAACACCATTAACTTGGTCCGACCCATTGATTAGGGTCGAGATGTCCAGATAGATGCTTGACGACATGGAGTAGCAGATCCAGTCAATCCGCAAGGATATAAAAGCTGCCCAGGCTAGACAGAAGCAGTATGCAGATAAGAAGAGGTCAGACAGAAAATTTGAAGAAGCAGATATGGTCTTCATTCGAGTACGCCCCAAAAGAAGTTCTCTATCTCTTGGAAAGTACAAGAAGTTATCCCCCAGATATTGTGGGCCATATCTGATTACAAAGAAAGTAGGTGACTTAGCCTATAAACTTCTTCTGCCTCCTCATCTCAAAGTACATAATGTATTTCATGTCAGCCTACTGAAGAAGTATGTATCGAGCCCAAATCATGTGCTTAATGATGAACTCTTAACTTCTTCAACCCAAGGGCGGATGGAACTCCAACCTGAAGAAATCCTTGATGTTCGAGAGAAGGTTCTCAAGAACATAATTCTAAGAGAATTATTAGTCAAATGGAAGTTCTATCCTTTTGAAGACGCCACCTGGGAGAAAGAAGCCAAACTGATGCGGGATTATCCCCAGTTTGCAAGATGAGGATATCTCACGTTTTTCAAGTGGGAGAGGGTGTAAGATTCCTCCCCCCCAGCCCCTCAAGATGTCCAATTTCTTCCCCTGTAATCAATCCCCTTTTCAGAATAATAAAAGATCTTGTTTCTACTTGTTTTGGCCTAGAGAGAGAAAATATTCTAGAGAGAGATAATTTAATTTTTAGATATATTTGGATGGAAAAATATCCCTTATTAGTAACTGAATTATCAAACCTTTTCGAGAAAGATAGTTTAGGAGAAATCTTATCCGACTCGAACCTTGAATCAAACTATGACCAAGATCAAACTCTTTCGTCAGTTTCGAGGAAAGAACATGTGACCAGTTTAGAAAAGTACACTCAAAACTCCCGCCAAATCTGAAATCAAGTTTGAGACCCTTCGAATTGATCTGTGAATCAAGGTTATAGAATTCAGGGAATCATGGTATGAAATTCAGAATTGATCAAAAAATTTTGGGATACTGATTCAAGAAATACCCCTTGTATTCAAAAGAAAATCAAACTAAAAACTTGCATAGAAACCTGTTTTCTTAAAGGACTATCTTATGCCAGAATGCTGGAGGGAGCATTTGGTATATGTTTTTCTAAGGGAAGTGCGATTGCAACAGCTAGCGGGGAGTGTTCAAAGGACAGCTCTCACGCGGCAAAGCTTGCCCCCAGGTCTTGACCAGCCTCCGTACGGTTAAAATGGTGCGCTTCCGGTACGATGGACAAGGGCCGACGAAGCAATCCCTGAGTGAAGTGCCAGGACACCTAAGGAGGATCCTGGAGGGTTCTAACGAGGCCATGCACGGGCTCGCGGTGCCTAGGACACCCATGCGTATGTCATGGAGGAAGATATGTATGATTGACGAAATGATTATTGTATTCTGTTATTATTGGATCTCATTGTGGGTACATAAGGCTTTAACAAACTTACATGAAATACATTGTGTACCTTGATTTGGATTGGGAGCTGGAGCTTATATGCACTTTTACCCAAACACTTGATAGCTGTATAGGGCCCACAATATCTTGGGCTAAGTTTCTTATATTTACCAAGTGACGGAGAACTACGCTTGGGTCGCACTCGTAGAAGGACTTCGTCTCCTTCCTTGAAGATCCTTTCAGACCTCCTGGTGTCAGCATAATGCTTTTGCCAATCTTGACCAGCTTTAATATCTTTTTGGATTGCCTTGGTGTGTTCCTCCATCTCTTCGAGAATTTTTCTGGATGCCTCAACTCTTATGGTTGGATCAGAGAAATTTAGAGGAGATAAACATTCTTGCCCATAGAGTGCTTTGAATGGTTACATTCCTATGCTCTGATGATAAGATGTATTATAACCGAATTCTACCAGAGGAAGGTATTAAATCCATCTTCTTGGTTCCCGTCCACAATATGCCCTGAGAATGTCTTCAATTACTTGGTTGAAGACTGGCCCCATCGATCTCTGGATGATATACTGTACTAAAGCAAAGTTGAGTTTCCAAGGCCTAAAATAAGGACTACGAGAACTTTGAAGTGAAACCAGAATCCCGATCATTGACTATCCTCTTCGGAAGACCATGAAGCTTGAAGACCTCCTTGATGAATAATCGGGCCACATTAGAAGCTTTAAAGGTTTTCTTTCCTGGTATAAGATGAGCTGCTTTGGTAAGCAAGTCCACCACCACTAAAATGGAATCATATCCTCCTTCTACAATGGGGAGACTTGTGACAAAATCCATGCTAATGCATTCCACTTCATCTGGGGGATATCCAAGGGTTCAAGCTTCCCAGGCATATTGATTCTTTCAACTTTGATCCTTTGACGACATGAGAGACACTGCTTCAAGTACCAAAGGATATCATTTTTCAAGCGTGCCCAACAATAGCTCCTCCTTACAACATTCAATGTTTTTGCATAGCCTAGATGCCTTACAACGGGGCTATCATGAGCTTCATGGAGGATTAGCTTGTTTAGAGCTAGATCCTTAGGAATACATAGCTTGTTATTGAAGTAAAGACTCCCATCATGGACGAAGTACCCCTTGATTAGATTTTTCTCTTTCTCTGAAGAAGTTCCCCCTTCTTTTGCTAACTTCACCATCATCTGATAATCTTGTCTAGTATGGGATCATTTGGCATCGAAATTGCACTCAAGAAAGATTTGCGTGGCTGAGTGTATCCACTACCACATTATCTTTCCTAGGGCAGATTTTCATGTCGAAGTCATATTCTTGTAGGATTTAAATCCATCTTCTCTGCCTAATGTTGAGGTTAAGCTAGGTGAAGATCCACTTCAGACTCTTGTGGTCAGTTTATGAGATGGAATTTGTCCCCCAAGAGATAATGTCTCCATAATTTGAGGCAATGAACACCTGCTAAGAGCTCCAAACCATGGGTGGCATAATTTTCTTCATATTGCTTCAGCTTGTGAGCAGTATAAGCCACTGGTATTCCTTCTTGTGCTACACCACCAAGTGTTAGACTACTGGCATCAATAACCACCTCAAATTTCTTGGTGAAATTAGGAAGTTTCAGGACTGGCATTGAGGTAATGATGGCTTTGAGAGCTAATCAAAGCTGACTTAATGGATTGAAAACCACACTATTTTGCAATCCTTCTTAAGAAGATCCATCAAGGGTGCAGCTACCAGGGCATAATCTTTGATGAAAATCTTGTACCATCCAATGATTCCCCACGAACTTCGCGGACTAATTTAGGGGGGGGCATCCCAGTATATCCTTGACCTTGGCGAGATCTACCGAGATACCATCTTGGGAGATAATGAATCCCAGATACTCAATCAAATGAGTAAGGAAGGTACATTTACTCTTCTTGGCATAGAGTTTATGTCTATGTAGCAACAGAACTTTGCACACATGCTCCTCATGCTCTTCCACCGACTTGGAGCATACTAAGATGTCATCGAAGAAGACAAGTAAAAATTCATCCAAGTAAGGACAGAATATATCTTGCATGATGAAAATGGGAGAGAGGAGAGCAGGAGATTGTAGCAGAAAGCACGAGCTTAAGGAGGTTCAAAAATTAAACAAATCATAATGAGTAATTAAACATAATAAATGGGATTAGCTGAAGTGATAATGATAATTACACACACTTCATGCTTTGCATTAGATGTGCCAATTTATAGGCAAGAGATACAAGCTCTATACATCATTAATGGGGTCATCACATTCCATATTCTCCTCCTTGATAGTAGGAAAAACGGTAGAGGGAATGTAGGAGAGAAAGAGATGCCTCCTCTTATTATGAATAAAGAGTAAATGTCTCCTATTTGTATTGAGACCTTAGGAAAATAACCCATATGTTTGGGTCATTATTTCTAACACCCTGCCATTAACCAAACATGGGTAAAGACTAAAAAAAAGGCTAAGATGACCTAGACTTGAATGCCCTCCCACAATTAAAGGTAGCTACAAAGCTTGAGATACAATGGTTATGATGACCATGGGGAGGAACACAAACAAAAGTGGTTGTCCCACAAAGAAAGATGTCCATGTGAAAGATGGTACATCAAAGCAAAACCTTGGTTTATAATGCCATAGAAAAAGTACTTAAGCTTTAAACAAAATGTGAGAGTAGAGTGGACCAAGTCCATCAAAGGGCATAATCATAATCATAATCATCAAAGCAAAGATTGGCCTCATGGGTGGCCCCTTCGATGGAGAGTTTTCTTCTTTCTTCTCTTCGGCAAGATAGGCATTTTGGGCCTTCTTCTTTTGCATAACAAAACTCCTCAAGATGTCCTGGTTTGGTTTGCTGCAAAAAGTGTTGAGATATTCAAGCTCGATGTCAGTGTGAGCCAGCTATGCTATGTGCTGGCAGATTAGGTAGGAACATGTGTGAGACATAAATGACCGCGTGTCCAGCTGGTCATAGTGTGTGGACATTAGCTAGGGTTAGTAGAGTGTGGACACAACTCATTGTGTGTTGTGTGGATTATGGATTAGTGCATTATGCTTTGTGTGAGAGTGGACATGGCTTCCCTCTATGGTTAGGGTTTGCAATAGACATTAGGGTTTGCTCCTGTGTGTGTGTCTTCTCCTCTTCTACCGTTCTTTCAACATGGTATCAGAGCCTTGTGCTGTTTATTAGGGTTTATGAGTGAGTGAGTGAAGAGGGAGAAGAAGAAGCTGTGAAAAGAAGCTGTGAAGCTGCCATTGGAGCTGTGAAGCTTGGAGCACACCAAATATTATCAGATCTGAAAGCTTGGCCTACCGGGTAAGGTCTTCTAAACATCCTTGAGCGGATTGCAGGTGAAACAGGCAAAAGCAAAGCATTTTAGAGCAAATCAAAGCAAGGCAAAATTCTGGTTTTTGAAGCTTTCCATTAAAGCTTGGGGAACATTGATGTATGGTGAAAATACAAGTAATTCTGGCAAAAGACATATGCATTTGTCAAAGAGGGATGTATTAGCAACCCATGTGCAAGCCTTGAACAAAGTTTGGAGCAATTTGGATGTATTTAATTGAGTGGAAAACTCTGGTTTTTAAGCTCACACAAAACAGAGAAAAGCAAGCCCAAAATTGAATCATTTGGAGCATGTATTTGGCAAAAATTCAATCATTGGTGGATAACACACCTACCTAGGAGTGTTAGGGACTATTACCCATCATCAATTAACTCTAGAACCACTCCAAAACCCCTGATTTGCAGGCGGCGCAGCCCATACAGAGGAAACAGGGCAGAATTCTGGTTTTTTCACCACGAGGAGGTCGATTACTCACTTGTTGCTTGATATCTTCCACAAATCTCTTAGCAATTGGATGCTTTACATCTTGGAGAAGAGGGCTATGTGATTTGTTTGGCCAATGATGCTTAATTGAGCTGGGAATGAGCTGATTAAAACAGGCTGTCCACTGGTTGCAGAGAAACAGAGCATTTTAATCGAGCAATTAATCTTTGGTGTTTTACAATTGGACAAATTCCTCTTACATGGAGTTGAAGGACACTATTGCTAAGCCAATGAATGCCTGGTTGCTCAATTTGGTGAAATATTGAAGGAATTAGAGCCAAATCATTACTGGTTTTTTTGGTTTTTCTGGTTTTTTCAAAAACAGAAAAAGGGGTTTTCAAAAATTGATGATTACACATGTCAGATGGAGTTGATACTCAACATTGAGGTTCATTAGGTGTCAATGCAAGTTGTCTTGACTTGATTGCACCATTACATTGCGATTTGGAGCCTTGGAAGGCGTGTCAATACAGGGTATTCCGCACTGCGTGAGTCAGTTCATCTCAGATGATTACAGGTTGATTTTCTACATCAAATTTGGAGTTTGTTGGCTATCTTGGAGTATCTGGAACATTCATTGGAGTGTGGTTGAGCTGAGGAAGGCTCACTTACAGATTTGAAGTGTGCGGAAGGTGTATGCATTGAGCGAACATGTCTGACAATCCAGTTCAGATTGTTGGTGAAAAGCTGGATAGGAAGAACTTCCAAGCATGGAAGTACAGGATAAAGAGTTTCTTGAAAGGGAAAGGATTCTGGAATCTCATTACAGGTGCTGAGCCAGAGCCTGAGCTACCTCGGCAACCTACACAGCAGCAGCTTATTGCTCATAAGCAATGGTCAGAGAGAGCATTCAAAGTGCTACATTATTTGTCTATATGCATATCTGATGCTATGCTCATACACATTCAGGATGCTGAGAATCCCAAAGATGCATGGGATACTTTGGTCAAAATGTTTGATACAGATACGAGTGCTCGCAAGTCTCAATTGCGACAGCAGATACACAATGTGAAAAGGAATAAAAGGAGCATACATGATTATGTGCAAGAAATCAAGAAGTTTGCAGATGCATTGGCCACAATAAATGCCCCCATGCCTGATGATGATTTGGTGGATATTACTTTGCGTGGTCTTGGCAAGGAATACAAATCCTTTGATACATCTATCTCAGTGAGGAGTACAGGTCTACCCGACTTCGATGAGTTGGTTTCCCTCTTGTTGGTTGAGGAAATCAAGCTCAGTGATTCATTTCTGGATGCATCTACTAGCCATGATGATGGCAGAAATCAGGCATTTTACTCGCAGAGAGGTTTTAGAGGCAGGGGGAGATTTGCATCACGTGGACGTGGTGGTAATGGTCGTGGATGGCAGGATAGACCTCCACAACAGAATTTTCAGCCTTCTTATGGTGCTCGAGGTGGTCGTGGTTATGCACCTCAGCGAGGTAGAGGTACCCCCGTGGTCGAGGACGTTGGCAAGGCCAACAAAATTCTATGCAAGATGTGGAATGCCATTATTGTGGCAAATATGGTCATATGGCGAGAGATTGCTTTCACAAACAAAATGATTTGAGAGGGGGAAGAGCACAACGTGGTGGTCATTATGGTGGAAACTATGCACAACATGGTGGCAACTATGCATCAAGTAGCAATGATGGAACTGCAAATCATTTGTTTGCCATGAAGCATGTTGTGGGTTCTATGACAACAAATGCTGAGAATGATGATACATGGTATATGGACTCAGGAGCATCAAATCATATGACATGCCATGGTGAATGTTTTCAGCACATGAAGCCAATGGATGTCAAAGGTTATGTGGAAACAGGTGATGATACCCAGCATGTCATTACACATGTTGGAAGTGTACCATTGGTCATGCATAATGGTCAGACAAAGTCTATGTCAGATGTGCTGTATGTGCCTTCAATCACTAAAAGCTTGGCCTCAGTTGGTCAAATGGTGGAACAGGGATTATAGGTTAGATTCAACGAGCATGGATGCTTTGTTGAAGACTTTAAACATGGATGTAGAGTGATTGCTAAAGGCAAGAAAGAAGGAAGACTGTTTAAGCTGGATGCTGGAATTCCTGAGCTAAAATCAGCCATGTTCTCAAAGAGCAGGAATGTGGTACAGGATATTGATATGTGGCACAAGAGGATTGGCCATGTAAATATACAGAGATTAAAGAACATGCAAACAAGAGGCATTGTGAATGGATTGCCTAGGTTCAAATATGATGGACATATGCATGTTTGTGAAGCCTGTCAGTTTGGGAAGCAGGCAAGATTGAGGTTTCCTAGAGAAGGAAATATGAGTAACAGGCCACTTGAGATCGTGCACAGTGATGTATGGGGTCCTGCACAAAACCCGTCTATCAAAGGCAGCTTATACTATGTTACATTCATTGATGACTTTAGCAGGATGACATGGATATACTTTCTCAGGGAGAAGAGTGAAGTATTGGAAAAATTCATGGATTTCAAAGCTTTTGCAAAAAAGCAGTATGGCTGTTGGATTAAATGTCTGAGGACAGATGGAGGTGGTGAATACACCTCAAAAGCTTTTGAGCATTTCTTGAGGAAGCATGGAATAAGGAGACAATTGACTTGCAGGTATACACCTCAGCAAAATGGTGTGGCTGAGAGAAAGAACAGAGTCATATGTGAAGTGGCAAGGGCAATGCTTAATGAAAAGAGCATGCCAGATTATTATTGGACAGAAGCTTGTGCTACTGCAGTATACATATTGAACAAAACACCTACAGCAGCCATTCATGGAAGCACGCCAGAGATGCGGCTCACAGGTTACATGCCAGATATTGGGCATCTTAAAGTTTTTGGATGTATAGCTTATGTTCATGTGCCTGATGAAAGGAGAAGGAAGTTGGATCCTAAGGCAGAGAAATGTATATTTGTTGGATATGCACAGGATCGAAAGGCCTACAAGTGTTATAATCCACAAACTAGACAAGTGGTCATCTCACGTGATGTGGTGTTTGATGAGCTTGCTAGTTGGTATAAGGCAAAAGATGAGGGTGTTATTGAGACACTTGAGGCTGATGTACATGTGAACTTGCCATCACAAGCAAGTTCAAGTTCTACTACTATGTCTGGGCCAGCAGCAGCAGCAGAAGCTGAGAGTAGCAGTGTACGTCCATGGTCAGGACGTTTGAGGCATGAGAGCGTGAGCACTGGGAGTAGTGCTATGGACAAAGGAAAGAAGAAAGTCGAAGGGATTGGAATCACAGGATATGAGTCATCCAGTTCTGAAAGTTTGGATGAGGAGCTTGGCATACCTGTTTTACGCACACCTGGTGTGTTGGAATTAGGGTTGCAGGAATGCACACACAACTTCAAGAAGATGAGGAAGCTTGAGCACAACACAGTAGTGTATTATGAGTGCCAAAAATGAAAGATAACAAGCCCTAGAAGATAATGGGCGTATATACAATGCACGGGGGAAAAAACCTCCTAGTGAGGGAAAAAGTGCCCCGGATTGTTGGAATTAGGGTTGCAGGAATGCACACACAACTTCAAGAAGATGAGGAAGCTTGAGCACAACACAGTAGTGTATTATGAGTGCCAAAAATGAAAGATAACAAGCCCTAGAAGATAATGGGCGTATATACAATGCACGGGGGAAAAAACCTCCTAGTGAGGGAAAAAGTGCCCCGGCGGTCCTAAGTGTGTTCACACACATCACTACTATAATATGGTAACAAATCCCCCCTGGAGTGATGCGGTGAACAAGAGCTAGCACTCATGTATAGGGAAATGTCTAGCTATGTGGACGAATCCACAAAAGGGAGTAAGCCCAAAGCTTTGCGAAAAGCTTCGAACTTCTCACGAGGCAGAGCCTTTGTGAAAAGGTCTGCAAGGTTATCCTGTGTTGGCACATAAGCCAAACTGATCTCTCCTGCAGAGAGTCTCTCCCTGACATAATGGTAGTGCACCTCAATGTGCTTCGTACGAGCATGGAACACTGGGTTCCGCGCAACTGCCAATGCGCTCTGATTGTCAGTGAAGATGGTGGTGGCAGATGGCTGCCCAACACCCAAATCAGCCATAAGGCGTCTGAGCCAAACACACTCAACCGTAGCTGTGAAAGCTGCCCTGTACTCAGCTTCACAACTAGAAGTGGCCACAGTAGGCTGCTTCTTGCTCACCATGATATGCATGAGCTTCCAAGCATGAAGCAAAAACCACTCGTGGACACGCATGTGTCATAACAACCAGCCCAGTCAGAATCTGAAAAAGCATGTAAATCTGGCGGTAATTATCCCCCCTTGGGATAAAACAACCCAAGATGCCGAGTACCACTCAAATAGCGAAAGATACGCTTCACTGCCTGCCAATGCTTAATGCCTGGGCTATGCATAAATCTGCTCACCTGTGAGACTGCAAACTGAATGTCTAGCCTCGTAATGCATACATAAATGAGGCAACCAACAGCTGTCTGATAGAGTGTGACATCAAAGTGATCTCCAGCATCATGAAGACTCAACTTCAAACCTGTCTCCATTGGAGTAGCAATAGGCTTGCAGTCTTCAAGGCCAAATCTCCGCAACAATGTTTCAATATACTTTGTCTGACACAAAGCAATACCTCCATCACACTGCTTAAATTGTATCCCCAAATAATGATGCAAATGCCCCAAATCTGACATCTCAAAAGAGGCATTCAAATCAGCCTTAAAATCAGCAATATGACTCTCATTTGGTCCTGTGAGCAGCATGTCATCGACATAAAGAGCAATGATTAGATGTACACCATCCACACGTTTAACATACAAAGTGCTTTCTGTTGGACTATTCTGAAACCCATGTGCAGTCAAATATGCATGTATTTTTTCATACCAAGCTCGTGGAGCTTGCTTTAAACCATATAAAGCCTTTTTTAACCTGCACACTTTGTTTTCCTGCCCTCTTTGAACAAAACCACGAGGCTGCGATATATACAGCTCCTCATGCAAATCTCCATTTAAGAACGCAGTCTTTATGTCCAGCTGATGTACATTCCAACCATTATGAGCTGCTAATGCACAGATGCTACGAACAGTGGTCATACGACATGTGGGAGCAAAAGTCTCATCAAAATCAATGCCCTTCTCTTGAGCATAACCTTTTGCAACAAGCCTAGCCTTATGGCGATCCACTGTGCCATCAGGCTTACGCTTCAATTTGTATACCCACTTAGTGCCAATGGCCTTCTTGCCAGGGGGCAAGTCACATAAAGACCATGTACCATTCTTCATAATAGCATCGTATTCTGCTTGCATAGCAGCCATCCAATTTTCTGAACTTTGTGCCTCATCAAATGAAACAGGCTCACTTTCATCGCACATACTAGAAACAGCCAATGCATAACAATCTGACGCATAAGAGGCACCATGAGAGCCAGAACGAGTGCGACTAGACAAAGGGGCATCCAACTTGCTGTCACGCAAAGTCTGCACCAGCCATCTAGGCATATTCCTAGAGCCCTCAATCTCTTGTCTCTCATCCTCAAGTGCATCATGCACATCTGCATCAGATATAGGCTGATCTGTGCCATCATTTAAAACCTGCATAGGCTGAAAAACTGCCTCATGAGGTATTGCACTTGACTGTGCACCACTGAAAAGAGGCAACAATGTATCATAGACATCACGTGAGCTGATATCTGTCTCCTTAGTACATGAAACCAAGGGCTGAACTGCATCTTCCACAAATACAACATCACGGCTAACCAAAATGCGCTTTGTCTGTGGATGATACAAACGATAGCCTTTGCTCTCAGCACTATATCCAACAAAAATACATTTGACAGCTTTGTCATCCAATTTTCTGCGATGTTGCACAGGCACTAATGCATATGCCAGGCAACCAAAAACACGTAAATGGCCAACAGATGGCTTGCGGCTATGCCAAGCCTCATATGGAGTGACAACCTGTAATGCTTTGGTGGGACACCTGTTTAGTACATAAGTGGCACACATGACAGCCTCAAGCCAAAAACCATGTGGTAGACTTTGACTCTTAACCATACATCTTGCCATTTCCATGAGAGACCTGTTTTTTCTCTCAGCCACACCATTTTGCTGTGGTGTATACGGCACTGTACATTGGTGTTTTATCCCACGCTCAGCCAGAAATGCATTAAATTCTGAAGACATATACTCCCCCCCTCGATCTGAACGGAGGGTGCCCATCTTACTTTCTGACACATTTTCAGCCATAACCAAAAACTGTTTGAAGCACAAAAACACTTCGGACTTTGCCTTCAAAGGATATACCCATGCATGCCTGGTAAAATCATCAATGAAAGTCACGAAGTAAAGGTAGTTTCCAAATGATGGAGTTTGCATGGGACCACAAACATCACTGTGAACAAGCTGCAATCTGCGTTCAGCTCTCACTGATCCATCTTTGGGAAAGGAAGCACGCTGCATTTTACCCAATATGCAGCCCTCACAAACATGCTTGACAGGTGCCTCAAGCTTAGGCAAAGAAGACACCATTTCAGATTTCTGCAGGCGCAGCAAACTTGCAAAATTCAGATGACCAAAACGTGCATGCCACAGTTTTGCATTTGAAATAGCCTGCGTATCCATAATAGCACATGTTGAATCCTCTACACATTTGCCATCCATATTGAGCTTATACAGCCCTCGACATAGTGAACCAGATGCTACAATGATGTCACCACAAGAGAGATCATGAACAGTACATCTGTCATCCACAAATTTTACAACCAAACCTGTTTTGGCAAATGCGGAGACTGACAGCAGATTCTTTTTGATCCCTGGCACATACAATGCATCAAAAAGTGTAAAGGTGTTGCCATTTGCAACATTCAGCACAATCTGTCCAACTCCTTCAACGGGATAAGAGGAGTTATTGGCACAAGTGACAGTATTCCCTGTGGGAGCAGACTCAAGGAAAGTGAATAAACTGCGCTGCGAGGTGATATGCTTAGTGGCACCACTGTCAAAGTACCATACATCTGAATCTACTGCAGACATACATGTGTCATGCAAAGATGGGTCATAACTGCACTGCGCATTGAATGCCCATTCTGTATCTAGCACAACATTAGCAGATTCATTGTTAGAAGGAGAGGCATCTGCAACAGCCATACCAGCCTCTTTCTTCTTAGCCTCTTTCGCAGCCAGCTTAGGACACGCTTTGATGACATGATCATTTCCCTTACAGTACTTGCAAAATGTCTTCTGTTTGTCACCCTTCTTCTCATCTTTGTCTTCCTTCTTTGGTTGCGCAGCATTTGCAGATTTCTGCTTACTAGAAGAAAAGCCAGCTTTACCTTTCCCGCTTCTCTGACTAGCAACGAAAGCTTGATCTGCGACACGCATAATATTCCTGTTTTGCCTTGACTGGTCTTCTTGCAGCAAAACAGAAACTAACTCCTCAAATGATAAGGCATTGGGATTGCCTTTCATCATCAAGCGAAGAGTGGAAGCAAAACCCTGATAAGAATCTGGTAGACCATTCAAAACAGTCTGCACAAGTGAACTGTCTGACAGGATTTCATCTGCAGAAATGAGCTGCTCTTTGAAATCCTTGATCTTTGTCAAAAAGCTATCCATAGAATCACCTTCGTTCATATGCTCACTCTCCAACTGTTTTCGGAGATAAGCAACACGAGCCTCATTTCTTGCCTGATACAATGTGGCAAGTACATCCCAAGCATCCTTAGAAGTCCTGCAGGAGCGAATATGTGGGATAATGGTACGTTTGACAGACAGCGCAATCAAGGCATGAGCCTGCGCATCTCTACCATCCCAACGAATCTGCTCTGCTGAAAGTGGTGGTTCTCGAACAGCTGCTACAGCACTTGTGCCTGCACCATCATCAACAGTACCTGTTTCTGATGTGTTTGCAGCATTCCCAGCCACAATAGGACGTGCATCAATACCCTGCACAATGTTCCATAA
Source organism: Cibotium barometz (assembly GCF_041138505.1). NCBI lineage: Eukaryota > Viridiplantae > Streptophyta > Polypodiopsida > Cyatheales > Cibotiaceae > Cibotium > Cibotium barometz. The sequence continues at coordinate 11,851,895 of NC_141111.1, read as the reverse complement.
CCCCTTTGCTACCAATACATGTCGCATCATATATGCCCACAATGGATAGTTGGTGCCATCCAACTTATCCTCAGCAGCCAACATGCGGAATACATCATTGTTGTCAGCCATGGCCAATGACTGTACTACTAGATGTAAATGCTGTCTGTAAGAGGTAAACCTGTATAAAATCGACCTGTGCTATGTAGCACAGCCCAAAACAGACGAATGGGCACCTGTCCTGCAGATTTTAATCTTGACAGAAAATCTGCACAGTAGGACGATTTTGCCTGCGCAGTACTTGGAATGCAAAAACGGAGGGCGAAATGACTTCAGATCAAAATTCTGAAACGAACTAGCCCTACGGGCTATCCCACAGCATATACTAACCTGCAGACGCTCGTGAAACCTCGTCGCAATCGGAGGAGATGAAGCGGCAGGTGCCGGTGATGCTGCCCGGGAGGAGGAAGCCTGCTCTGATACCAATTGTTGGAATTAGGGTTGCAGGAATGCACACACAACTTCAAGAAGATGAGGAAGCTTGAGCACAACACAGTAGTGTATTATGAGTGCCAAAAATGAAAGATAACAAGCCCTAGAAGATAATGGGCGTATATACAATGCACGGGGGAAAAAACCTCCTAGTGAGGGAAAAAGTGCCCCGGCGGTCCTAAGTGTGTTCACACACATCACTACTATAATATGGTAACATGGTGCTAGACAGGACAGATATGTGCCACCACATGCTAGAGTCACAGGTGTACAGAGTGACCCGCATGCATTGCGGAGATCCCAGAGGGTCAGATATCCTGTTTTGACAGGTTGACATACAGAGATTTTGCTATGCACTATGCATACATGACATCTATGGTAAAGCATGTGGAACCTACATGCTACACAGAAGCTATTGGAGAGCATGTATGGGAGAAAGCAATGGACATAGAGATGGATGCATTGGTCCATAATGATACATGGGATTTGGTTGCCCTACCAAAGGACAAGAATGTTATTGGATGTAAATGGGTCTACAAAGTGAAGTGCAAATCTGATGGTTCTATTGAAAGACATAAGGCAAGATTGGTAGCAAAGGGACATGCACAGACTCATGGATTGGATTATGATGAGACGTTTAGCCCAGTGGCTAAGATGGGCACAGTGAGAGCAGTCATTGCTATGGCTGCAGCTAATGGCTGGGAAATGCATCAGATGGATGTTAAGAATGCATTTCTTAATGGAGATCTACAAGAGGAAGTATACATGGCACAGCCAGAAGGGTATGTACACCCTAGATATCCCACTCACGTATGCAGGTTGAAAAAGGCATTATATGGTCTAAAGCAAGCACCACGTGCCTGGAGTGATAAGATGAGTAGATATCTTATCTCACTTGGTTTCCAGATTTCTACAGCAGATTCTTCACTGTATGTGAAGAAGACACAGCATGGGATTGTGTTACTAGTCATCTATGTGGATAACTTGATTATTACAGGTGATCATAGTGCAGATGTGATGCATGTCAAGCAAGCTTTAAGTGGGAAATTTGACATGAAAGATCTTGGTGAGTTGAGATACTTCCTTGGCATTGAAGTGGTGAAAGATCATGTAGGTACTTGGTTAGTACAGCGCCAATATGCCTTGGATATGTTGGCAAAGTATGGCATGACAGGGTGTAAACCTATGAGTACACCATTGGAGCAAAATATGAAGTTGAGGGCTGATTATGGCGAGGAATTGTATGATCCTTCCATGTACAGGAAGATGGTTGGTAGTCTCATATACATGACTATCACACGCCCAGATTTGAGTTATGCAGTGGGGCTAGTCAGTCAGTTTATGCAGAGCCCCAGGAAACCACATTTGGATGCAGTGAGACGCATCATGAGATATGTGAAGACCACATCACATTATGGTCTATTTTATGAGAGTGGTAAAAGCTTGGACATTCATGGCTACACAGATGCTGATTGGGCAGGTAGCGCATATGACAGGAGGTCTACTAGTGGATATGCTTTTACACTTGGAAGTGCTGTGGTGAGTTGGAGTAGCAAAAAGCAACCTACAGTTGCTTTATCCAGTACAGAGGCTGAGTACAGAGGTGCAGCCATTGCTACTTGTGAGGCTGTTTGGTTAAAGAGTCTCTTGGCAGATTTATGTGAGCCTCTTGATGGGAAAGTTGTCATACATTGTGACAACATGAGCAGTATACAGCTGGCAAAGAATCCAGTGTTTCATGCGAGGACCAAACATATAGAGGTCCATTATCACTTTGTCAGAGAAAAGGTGCTGGATGGTACAGTTGATCTTCACTATGTGAAGACTGATGAGCAGGTGGCTGATATCTTCACGAAGCCACTTAGCAGGGAGAAGTTTGAGTACTTCCGGACTATGTTGGGAGTACATGGGATGAGCTTGAGGGGGAGTGTTGAGAGTCTTGATATCCCAAGCTCATCTACATCTTCATCGGCAATACATCATGAGCTTGAGAGGGGCTGTTGAGATATTCAAGCTCGATGTCAGTGTGAGCCAGCTATGCTATGTGCTGGCAGATTAGGTAGGAACATGTGTGAGACATAAATGACCGCGTGTCCAGCTGGTCATAGTGTGTGGACATTAGCTAGGGTTAGTAGAGTGTGGACACAACTCATTGTGTGTTGTGTGGATTATGGATTAGTGCATTATGCTTTGTGTGAGAGTGGACATGGCTTCCCTCTATGGTTAGGGTTTGCAATAGACATTAGGGTTTGCTCCTGTGTGTGTGTCTTCTCCTCTTCTACCGTTCTTTCAACAAAAAGTGCACTCGAAGGTCTTCTTGGTTTCAGGAGTGGCTTTCAAGGATTAGGCTTGCCCTTTGACAAAATAAACACCACCATCAACATAGCATGAAGAGGATTCATTTTGACACACATGCATCATTAACTCATGCATTATACCATACATGGTGTGGCTAGGCATTGCATACATTATACCATATGGCTTACTACACAACATTACCATAGCATCATTCACAGGCAAAAAATAGCGTGTCACAAAGTATGCAAGATATGCAATAATTGCAATATGAAATATATTAGAGTGCAAGTGAGTATCTTTCTAACTCTCAAAAAATATGGATTTTAGCACCGAGTAGTAGCCTTTGATTGGATAGAAAGCCTAAAGCCTAAAGCCAAGAAAAATTAGCAATTAGTTGCAAATAATAGGCGCAAATGCCCATAAATGGCGACTGGTTTTCTGCGGCATAAACACAGTGTGGTTTACCAATTTAAAATCCCTTTCAGGGGGACATTATCCAAGGCATAAGCAAGCCAAGGCTATGAAGGTTTGCCCCAGCTCGCAGCAGATTGCTGATTAGCGGAAAATTTGTAGAACGACGTTTGATTTGGGCGAAACTTTAATGTTGTGCAGCTTGGCAACAAATTGATTGAATTGGCATTATAGCCCCATGCGCCCACACCTAATCAACAACTCCAGCCAAAAACACTGAGTTTGGTGGGGTGATTAAGACTAAATACACTAGGAGAACATTAACTCAAGAAAATCCTAAAGACCTACTGCTCTGATACCATTTGATGTGAAAATGGGAGAGAGGAAAGGAGGAGATTGCAGCAGAAAGCACGAGCTTAAGGAGGAACAAATCATAATAATGAGTAATAAAACATAATTAATGGGATTAACTGAAGTGATAATGATAATTACACACACTTCATGCTTTGCATTAGATGTGCCGATTTATAGGCAAGAGACACAAGCTCTATACATCATCAATGAGGTCATCAGATTCCATATTCTCCTCCTTTATAGTAGGAAAAACGGTGGAGGGAATGTAGGAGAGAAAGAGGTGCCTCCTCTTATTATGAATAAAGAGTAAATGTCTCCTATTTGTATTGAGACCTTAGGAAAATAACCCATATGTTTCGGTCATTATTTCTAACATTGCATTAGTAGGCGGTTCAAGGTTACAAGAGCATTGGTTAACTCGAATGATATTACAGTAAACTCATAGTGGCCATAACAGGTATTGAAAGTTGTTTTGGGTATATTTGCTTCCTTGACTCTAATCTGGTAGTAACCAGACCTTAAGTCTATTTTTGAGAAAACTTTGGCCCCATGAAGTCTGTCAAGAAGCTCGTCGATGCGAGGGATAGGATACTTATTCTTGACGGTGACTTGATTTAACCCCCGATAATCTATGAGGAGACGAAGAGTATTGTCCTTTTTTTTTGGAAAAGAATGGGTGCTCCCCAAGGAGAGCTACTGGGACATACAAATCCTTACTCAATGAGTTTGGAAAGTTTCTCCTTAAGCTCAATGGCTTTAGGAAGAGACATTTTATAGGGTGTTTTTGAGATAGGTTGAGCTCCAGGGATCACCTCAATTTCATGATCGACTTCTCAAGGAGGCGGTAGCCCTGTGAGCTCGTCACAAAGGAAGATGTCAGAGAATTCTTGGAGCTAAGAGGGTTCTGTTTCTTTACTAGGTTTAGCAGCTTTGTTGAGCTTAACTAGGAAATATTGTTGTCCCCTACGTGCTCCTTTGAGAAGATGATTTGCCTTGAGTACCCTAGAGTTAGGTTTACCTGCCTTTCCCGAACTGATACTACTTGGCCAAGCTCATTTTTAAAAGTGATGCTCCCTTGGTTACAGTGAATACTAGCATTGTTTGCAATTATCCAGTCCATTCCAAGGATCCCATCATAAATTCCTAATGGCAAGACTCTAAAATGACCATGAGTTTTCTCACTACCCAATTCAAAATCAAGGTTTCCTATAGAATGTTGAGACACTACTTTTCTTCCCACTAGCTAGTTCTACAACCATTCTTCTAGCTGGTTTTTGACCCAAGTTTAATTTTTGTAAACACTTTGGAGAAAGAAATGAATGGGTACTGCCATAATCAATCAAAAGCTGGCATGGCTTACCGTGATGAGTGGTTGGGGTTTAAATAACACCAAATTTGTAAGATTCCTCCCCCAACCCCTTTTTGATGTCTAGTATCTTCCCCTGTAATCAATCCCTCTTCAGAAATATAAAGACCTTGTTTCTAACTGTTTTAGCCTAGAGAGAGAAAATTATTCTAGAGAGAGAATATTCAGATTATGAATATTTTGGATAGAAAAATAACTCATCTTATTAAAATAAGTTCCCCTGAAATAAAAATTCAAAAAGAATTTTCCAATGTGCAATTGGAAATAGGTATAAAGAACCTTAGTCTAAGGGTCTAGATTTTCAGAAATTTTTGGATTATGGTCCAATGTGCAATTGGAATTAATTGGAAATAGGTATAAAGAACCTTAGTCTAAGGGTCTAGATTTTTAGAAATTTTTGGATTATGGTCCAATTAAGGTTCCTATGGGCCAATAGCATCAATCCATGTGTAGGGAGGAGATAAATCCAATTTGTAAAAGAAGATACCCAAAAATGAGTAAATGCTCACATAAGATGAAGAGTTGAAAATGTACAAGGTTTATTGGTAAAAAACTATGAGCAATAAAATTTTGACACATATGTAAGGAAGGAGAGTTCTTTAAAGAAGGTGCATATTTCACATAAGATGAAGAGTTGAAAATGTACAAGGTTTATTAGTAAAAAACTATGAGCAATAAAATTCTGACACATATGTAAGGAAGGAGAGTTCTTTAAAGAAGGTGCATATTTCACATAAGATGAAGAGTTAAAAATGTACAAGGTTTATTAGTAAAAAACTATGAGCAATAAAATTTTGACACATATGTAAGGAAGGGGAGTTCTTTAAAGAAGGTGCATATTTCACATAAGATGAAGAGTTGAAAATGTACAAGGTTTATTAGTAAAAAAACTATGAGCAATAAAATTTTAACACATATGTAAGGAAGGGGAGTTCTTTAAAGGAGGTGCATATTTCACATGATTGAATGAGTTTTTAACTCAAAAATAATGTGATATTTTTATCTCTCATCTATCTTGAACCAAACCAAATCAAAATGGAACCAAATCGAATCAAAAAGTAACCAAACTAGGTCCAAATCTAGTCCAAATTCAACCAAACTGACTTGGAAAATTCTAGAATCAGTTTGTTTGTTAGGAGCTCAATTTTTCCTATAAATAGAAGCCTTCCCTTGTTGAAAAAAATATAGTGTCTTATGCATTGTTACTCTACTCTACCTAAGCCAAGAACTGTGAATTCTTTAATAATTCACTAGTTTTTGATACTTCTCTCTTTCTTCAATCCCCATTGGTGGCTCCATCAACATACTAAACCAATTGATTGGTTGGGGGCCTCTACCGTGATCAAAGAATCAAGCAAATTATAAGATAAGTATAGTGAATTTTGATCTTTTCTATAATTTCTCAATGATTCTCTCTTCTCAACCCTCTCAAGCTTGAGAAGCTTAATTGATATGGTTTTTGAAATGCTATTGAAGTTAATTAATGATAGTAAAGAATTACATAAAATTCTACTTATATTTAATTCTAATGGTCTTTCTCTCTCTCACTTAAGAAATGGTCATACTCATGACCCTTTTCAATCCAAATGAAGCTTTTCATAAGGATTTTTCTTAATCCAAGATTAACCTATGCTTGAGGCCAAATTAATGGCTTTTTTCTATGCTTTTAGTTTATGTATATCGTTGATTCAATCCATTATGAATTGATGATCCAATTAGAGACCATGCTAATTATTTCCTTAATGATAAGCCTTATCCCTTAGAAAAAATTGAGATTTATCAGTCATAGTAGCGGAGCTATGACAAAATTTTTATAGAAATTACGCATAAAATAATTTCATTCAAAGCATAAAAAGAGGACTTCCTACCATAGTCTAGGAACTATCATCCTAGATTAATTAAAAGAATTTTATTGTAATCATGGAGGTGTGGAGGTATGCATGTAGATGTAGATGTATAGATATGGATGTGAATGGAGATGTGGATGTATGAATGTAGATGAGGATGTATAGATGGGGATGTGAATGGAGATATGGATGTATGTATGTAGATGTAGATGTATAGATGGGTATGTGAATAGAGATGTGGATGTATGCATGTAGATGTATAGATGTGGAGGTGAATAGAGATGTGGATGTATGCATGTAGAAGTAGATGTATAGATGAGGATGCAAATGGAGATGTGGATGGATGCATGTAGATGTAGATGTATAGATATAGATGTGAATGGAGATGTGGATGTATACATGTAGATGTAGATGTATGCATGGAGATGTAGATGTATGCATGGAGATGTATGCATGTAGATGTAGATGTATGCATATAGATGTATAGATGGAGATGTGAATGGAGATGTGGATGTATGCATGTAGATGTATAGATGTGGAGGTGAATGGAGATGTGGATGTATGCATGTAGATGTAGATGTATAGATGTGGATGTGAATGGAGATGTGGATGTATGCATGTAGATGTATAGATGTGGATGTGAATGGAGATGTGGATGTATGCATGTAGATGTAGATGTATAGATGGGGATGTGAATGGAGATGTGGATGTATGGATGTAGATGTATAGATGTGGATGTGAATGGAGTTGTGGATGTATGCATGTAGATGTAGATGTATAGACGTATAGATGTAGGTGTATAGACGTATAGATGTAGATGTATAGACGTATAGATGTAGGTGTATAGATGTGGATGTGAATGTGGAGGTGGATGTATGCATGTAGATGTAAATGTATGGATGTGAATGTGAATGTGGATGTGGATGTATGCATGGAGTTGTGGATGTATGCATGTAGATATGAATGTATGCATGTAGATGTGGATGTAGGGATGTGAATGTGGATATGGAATGTGGAATAAGTAAGGTGGGTTGATGAGGGATAATGTGGAAAAATGAGAGTTAATATAGAGACTGTATTTGTAAACTGTTTGTAAATGCTGTTTGTAAATGATTGTTTGTAAATGCTGTTTGTAAATGATTGTTTTATGTCAAGAATGCTGGGGGGAGCATTTTGGCCATCTTGTGATTAAGGTCGTGATGATAAAGTTGCAATGAAGGACGTCTCGCGTAGCAAGGTCGGCCGAGGTCTTGACCAGCCTCGATGCGATTAAAATGGTGAGCTTCCGGTAGTACGGTGGATGAGGGGCCAAGGAAGCGGCCTATGAGTGAAGCGCTAGGTCACCTGCGAAGGATCCTAGAGGGTGCTGACCATACGGTGCTCGGGCTCTGGGTCGCCTAGGATACCCACGCGTGCGTCGAGGAAGATATTGGAACAAGAGTAGGAGTTGTTTTCTGAATTCGGGCATGGATCTGGTTGATTGACCTTGCTGGTCTTCAATGGATGAGTCCATGGCTCTTTATATGGATCTGTTGGTTGATCTTGCTGATCTTCAACAAGAGTCCATCTTGATAAGTGATTATATTGCCGAGTATTATGGGCTAGGAACTATCGAAACGGCCCCTGAGCGTTCTAGTTGCCAATGATGCCATAGATACTCTGGTGAAGGAATGATGGGAAATTAAGAATCAATTGGATAAATTGGAAGATGGTGATCAATGATACTATGGTTTTATTAAAGGATTGTTTTAAACTGGTTGAATCTGTGAAAAGGCAATTTCATATTGGGGTGTGTGAGTGGTGTGACTAGTTTTATTTTTGCATGAACATCCGGCTAGGGGGCCTTGGAACTCTTTTCCTTGGTACCCGGGACAAAACCTAACCAAATTCTTAATTGGATCCCATCACTACAGTGGTTGGGCGGTTGGCTAACCCATGGGACTGGATGGGGTTAGGCTGGACTGATGGATCCATAAATCGAGACTCAAACTTTTGTTTTTACGATAGATAAAATAAATCCCGGACAGTAACTGTTCTATGGATAGGAATCAACGGCTGTGCCTCTTGAATGGGGAAAAAAGCGTTGATCCCAATGATCCAAGTGCAAGTTTCTCCCTTGATCTGACCAAGTATCTTATAGATGTAATTGGATCAGCTCGATCAAAAATGATCTTGACTACGTTAGAGTAAAAAGTTATCCTGGTGGAATCGCCCATGCTTTCCGGTAAAGGAAGTTTTTCCGGGTTCGGTTTTAGAACAACCGACGGATTAGTCTCTTATCCGGATATCCGTGGGTGAGGCCCCGAATGTGATACCCCTGTCCCGCGCGAGAAGTGCTACTTCCGCTGCTAGTATCCCGAATCTGTTGCTCGGTGGGAATAGGGATCTTACAAAATTGTTGATTTGTACCTTGATGTTCTACCGCTGCATGGACGATGGCACGTTCTTCTTTGGCTATATCCAGAGTTGGTTAAACTAAGATATTTGAGACTAAAAATTTCATTCATCTTAATGGATTCATGAGATGGCGGGAGATATCGTTCCTTCACAACTTACTTGATATCCTCCCATGTTTGGGGTGTTCAGTGACTCCCTTGTTGTCATCACAACACCATTGCTTCCACTAGAGCTTAGCATCCGCGGGTGAGTCAAAATCGTGCAAGCATGGACTGGTTTGCCACTCCAGTTCCGACAACTGAGAAATAATCATCCTTCTCGATATTTGAACCTTCCCCCTTAAAGAAGGGGGTTGCATTTTCTTGAGTAGGAGCTTCTTCTCTTGAACATCTGTATATAGTGCATTTGGGAGTGAAGGTTGATCATCCTGGTCATCATCGTAAGATTAAATTTTAGGATTATAAGACTCATACTTTACATTACGCTCATGCTTTTAAAAGTAAAACTTTTGAAATCATTTTAGTTCTCAAATATTTACAAGAAAAAGTTTTATTACAAAGGTTTGAGACTAATATAATTAGTCTTATTCATCATAAGATAAAAATCCTAGGCTCAACTAGACATAAGACTAGAGCAGTCCACATAGGTAAAATATGGGGGTTCCATCGTAGTTTCTAAGACACAGAAGACTGATGGTAAGGGTGGTAGACTCTGGATTGGGGCCTGTGTGTCCCAAAACGGCTACCCTGTCTTGCGGCGGGTACGACTTGCATTACTTGGTCATATACCCAGCGGTCCTGTGGTATATGCGATTCCCATCTATGGTCACAGAACTATCGGGCCTAGGAGTACCCACCACGAACCAAAATAAACGGACCATCTTCAACTTTTAGATCCAACAAATCCGCTTTAAATCGATGGTGATATTCCCAGTTCGATTTGCTCTGATGAAAAATACCTCGGCCCGCGATTCCAAAGGTGATCTCTACCCCACCCTCTTTGGATACGAGAGGTGTAAGGGAGGGACAATCTCTCAACTATCTATACCATAGTATCACGGAACTCGAAATTTGAAGAGTGGCAGGCCATTTGGAAGATGCACTAGAAGACTAAGAATCTCGAGTAGGCATCACCCTCTTCCTACAATCATTCAATCACCAATTCAAATTTTTCTAGTAAGTTATTTTATCAATCAAGATTAGGTAAAACATATATTCCAAAACAATCTTAATTAACAAGTCCTAGAAACTAAGATCGGCTCTAATACCAATTGTAAGGTCCCCCCTTCCTAAATAGGGGAAACCTTTAAGATAGTCTACTAAGTCTAACTTGGGATAATTTCCTACTCGTCGACACCTTGACGATGTAAGATACAAGGATACGATTAGTAGGTATGACTTAGTTCTATCCCACATGGAGAGTGTGGTCTTTTAAAGGATTTCTAACTCATAGAGTGATCGACCTTAACTCGGGCAACCTCTATTCTTGACTTCTAGAAACAACGTTTTTTTCCTCATCTATGCAAGTCACAGCCACACTGACCTAGTCCTCTAGAGTAGGATTGCCTAGGGATTTATTTATCTAACATAGAGTTTTAATTAATTTATTGTAAAATTACCTGACTAATCGGGTCCACCGTCCATAGGATGTTGTCGTCAGGGCATTCCATCCTCCCACTTTCCACCCAACTCACGCGTCAATTTATTTTCTAATTAATCCTACCACACTGTTTGACATAAATCAACAAATTCCTTAATTAAAGGCCTTACACATGGTTCGTTTAAAAATTCTTTATCAATGATACACAATGTTTACAAACAAAGGATTTAAAAAAATAGATACAATGTTCAAAATTGTTCATATCCAAACAACGGATTTAAAAAAATAGATACAATGCTCAAAATTATTCATAGCCAAATTCAGGCTCTTTACTTATTCTACCGATGATCTAGAATTTGGCCTTCTAGCCTCTATAGACTAGGCAATCCATACGGGACCATACACCTCATCGTTGGCAGCTAGCGAGGGCTCAAGCCAGCCTATCGCCCTCTCAGGCTCCATCACTTAATCCTCCCGCCCCTCAAAGGGATGTCTACATGCTAGGGAGGGCTTATTCACCGCACTAGCTTGGGCCTACAGAACTAGGCACCATCACAATATTTGCCTCCATTGGCAAAATCTTATTCTCCCAATGGAATGGGGGATACCTTGGGTCGACTCCGGACCTCGTTAATGTTGCCTCCATTGGCAAAATCTTATTCTCCCAATGGAATGAGGGATACCTTGGGTCGACTTCGAACCTCGTTAATGTTGCCGCACCTAGCTACACAAGCACGAAAATGGGGTTAGCGTCAAGTCGGCGGGGAGAAGATATACCTATACTTCTTAACTCAATCAAGATAACAATTTACAAACTAAACTATAGAATATGACATATTTCATCACTTTTCTTGAGAAAACAAAAATTTCACAGAAATTTTGGTATAAAGAAAAGTGGTATCTTCTTTCTTATTCTTTAAAGTTAACATTAAAGATTAAACGACGACCAAGCTAACCTGGTCATTAATTCTTTGTGGGGCTCTAAAGGGGAGAGATGGGGTGGCATCTGGAGCAACCTATCTAGACTCATTGTTGTGCGCATCTCTCGAGATGATATTTTGGTGCTTTCATGAAGGAACCATTATGCCCACCTTCTTGTAGCCCACAACATCACGAATCCAACACTTCAGTTGGATCACAAATCAAAGCTCATTTGCTCAAGTTATGAGCAAAAAACTCCTAGGTGAGAACCACCTCTAAGAGCCTAAAAGCCCTTACTAAAGTCACTGCTAATGGGGGGAAGGTGTCCTTAAACTGGATTTGCAGGGAGAAGGGTGCAGCTATAGGGAGAGAAGAGGGAGTTCTCTCTTAAGTCTATTCACACCGGCGGGGGGGGAGAGCAGCTAAGGACACTCCATCCTCAAGGGTGAGAGGAGGTAACATATTCTATGGAGGGCTTACTTGGATTGGGATGTGGGCAAAAAATGGCTTGCTGGAGGAGGGGTGCAGTAGGCTGTCAAGTGCAGTACCGCACAGACTGTCGGGTATGGGTAGAGTAGAGTGTTGGGGGTGTGTCGACCACGAGGTACTGGGGGGTTTACATAGGTGTGCTATGGGTACGAGTGCAGATGCAGGGAAAGGGAGAGAAAAGCGTGGGTGCAAAGGACGGTGTACGGTGATGGTGTACGGTGAAAGTACAATGACTTGTGGCTTGCATGGGCATAGGCAAAGAAATGGTACTTGTGCATGGGCAAAAGCTATGGTATGCATGTACCTTCCGGGTCAGAGGTAGCATGAGCATCCACGTGGTGATCTGTGTGGACCGTACACTAGGGCGATCGGCCTTTGGTCCTTGCACGGGCGTTGTACAGGCGCTCGAGTGTGTGTACGATATCTTTTTGGGGCGAGGACCCTTAATTTGGGATGCCAGCCTCGATATGCATGCCAGAGCGCCTGACGGTGCAAAATTTTCTTTTCGGGGAAAATGTCTAGGGTTAAGGTTTAAGTTTATCATATTTTAATTGAAAATAACTAAAAATTTACGTATAGGCTCGATCCGGTGTCCGTTTAGGATGCTGTAAAATCCTATATTATGGTAAAATCATGCATAGATTCTGAATTTGGACTCAGAATTCTAAGATTCTAAGTGGAAACAGCTCGTTTATTAAAATTGTTGATATTTACACCACAAAGGGCCATAAATTCATGGGCATATATTATTATTGAAGATGGGCATGTTACAGCCGCTCTCTTAATGTTTGCTCTCCTATTAAAGAGCAAAAGTTTTATCCTCTTATTCCTCCAATCCTCCGAGAAGGCGAGGCCCGCATGTGGAAAAGCAAACTCAACCTTGAGCACATCAATAACATACTGTTTTGAGAGCTCATCCTATGCTTTCCACTTCTTAAAGGAGTCTGTGATCTCCAAGTTAGCAAGTACATGCATATGGTTGATGACTTTCTTCCCTCATGCATCCACCATGAGGGCCCCATTGACATCCACATTATATGGTAGGGTTCATGGATCAAATTGTGGGATGGCTCTCCTTGAGTTTCATGAATCCCCCCATTGGGGAGATGACTCGAGAGATCTAGTACTACTTTTTCCAAAGCAAAAGCGCCATGTTCCTCCCTGCTACTATGTCTACTAGACCCCCTAGACTCCCTATAGCGTCATGGTGAAGATGGACATAAGGGAGTGAGGGTGGGTCTAATCGACTTTGGCAGTGTAGGCTCATCACAACCATAGCGTGATGGGTCTCCCCCACTCGGACCTGTGCCTATCAATGGAGTGGACTATATCCCCATAGAGACGACTGGCCATATGGAGTAGATTGCCCATATAGAGTTAATTAGCCTGATGGTATGTTGGCCTGCATATAAGATTAAATGAATTGACCTACAAAATGCATAAAGGATAAACTCTATGTATGTGAAAAGGGATGTCAAAACATATCTGTGTCTATGAGAACTGATTACATGCCTGCTGTTGCCCATATCATTGGTTGATGATATTAAGCAAGTTTGCGACATCTGGGTCCTATGATGGGTCAATCAACATTGCCTATACATATAAGCCAAACCAAATACATGCCTAAGAGTCAATTTCTAGAAGTATAAAATATTCATAAATAACTATACATAAAAGGCTTATGCATAGAGCCTACACATAGAGCTATGCATAAAAAGCTTTGTGCATAAAGCTTATGCACAGAGCCGATGAATAAAGCTTTGCATAGAGTCAAGAGCATATGGCTCAACATCATTCACACCCTCTGTAGCCAGTGGGGGAAGCTACAGGGAGGTTTTGACCACATGCAAAAGCGGTGGGAAGCCTTCTTGAGACTTTGGAGGCCTAGCTCTTTCCTCACAGATAGAGGCGGTTGTTAAATTTGCAGCAATGTGATGAGCTATGGTGGATCAAATGCAAGAATCAACATCATTAACAAAGAGATTAGATGATGATTAAGATAAGATTAGTGCAATTAACTGATAGCCTAATGTAGGCATGGGATAATAAAAAACTAACAAATTCTCATTAGGCCAATGCCTCAATTTATAGAGTTTACATCCAAGCATCTAATCCCACTGATCTCTCCTTGATTCACTCCACCGATTTTGCTTGATTCTCTCCACCTCTTCCCAGAATATCTCCACACATCCTAAATCTTCTCATGCTACCCTTTATTCTCTTCCAGTAGATACCTCTCACCTTTTCACAGCTTCTCACTCATTAACGGTTTCTCTTTTACAGCTTCTTGCCAAGGGCTTGTAGCCTAGAATCCATCAATTTACCTCTCACCTTTTCACAGCTTCTCACTCATTAAGGGTTTCTCTTTTACAGCCTCTTGCCAAGGGCTTGTAGCCTAGAATCCATCAATTTACAGTTTCTCTTTTACAGCCTCTTGCTTGTAGCCTAGAATCCATCAATTTGTGAGCCCATTATCTTACTAATCACCTGGCTAATTAGGATTAGTAGATAATTAAGATTTTTACCTCTTTTCAACTAGCTCTCTGCACCCTCAGCCCAGTGGAGGGGCTTGATCTCCCTCCAGGAGCAACATTAGGGCAAGTGCTTCTAGGAAAGCATAGCCAGCCTCCCCAAAGTCTCCCCAAAGTCCAGCCCATTCAAACAAAATCGCAAACCGCTAAGTCACTACCGCCACATTTCTGAAGGAGAAATGAGATCTCTGCTGCTCCAAATCAAATTGCTCTAATTCCTCTTGGCCCTAGGGGTTTTCAAGGGTGCTCTACAAGCTGGTGAAGACAAATTTTGATTTGATCAAGTCTACAGTGAGATTCAAGCTCTTCATCAAATCTGCAGGTGACTTTGGTAAAACAGAGATTAAGCATTCAATGTTTGGTCAAATCTTGTGTTTCTTGGCTTAATCCTCTACTAGACTAATTGCTATTGATGGCCTTGAAAGGATTTGAGCTCATTTGAACTCTAAGGCCTCAGATCTGGACTCCTCGCATATTCTTTTTTTTCTACACATAAAACAGAGGATTAATTTGCTAAAATCAGTGTGATTAATCAGCACTAATCACTACTTTTTTTGGTGCAATTGAGGGTTAAAATTAACCATTAGGTATCTAATACAGATCCCTATACTTCAGATTTCAATTCGGAGATGGTTTGATACTCCAACCATTCCGTACAGATTTGTCACCCTTGATTTAATGTAATTTCTGGTAAAATTATGCTGATAAATTTATGGTAATCAATCATCTTGCATTTACCCCTTGGTTAATGCCTACAAATCACACTCAAATTCAAGATTATTCACAGCCAGAGTTTCATTTGGGAATGTTCATAAGAATGAATGATATATGCAATATGTATTGGGCACACATGGGTGATTACATCATTGTAAAAATGGGATCAAACACTGCCCTTGTCCAAAATAAGGCAAGAGGTAAGACCTCCCGCATAGATTTGGGTTTGCATTGCATAATGACACAAGATAGACATCAAGCCCAAAAGAACTTTCAACAATACATTAAAACATGTTGCTCACATGGAGCAAGAACTGACAAACAAGCTCGTGGCCCCAGCCATGAAAGAAGAACATCTCTTTCCAAGAGGAGGATCAACACCGAGGAAGAACTAGAGGAAGCATTGAAGGAAGACATAGACGCGTGAAGAGTAACTGCCACGACAAGAAGGCTGAAGACAAGAGAAGATATGAGGCTCCAAGAAGTGAGGAGCCATGTGAAAATCTCTGAGAGAGAGTGAGTGAGAGAGAGAGAAACCCCACAACCCAATGTAATGCCCCAACAGAGTAAAACCACCTCTGAGCCACTGATGATGTAGGCCATGTGGTAGATGTATGTGTGAGCACTTTAGTCAAGGTCACGGGCACTTGTAGTAGCCTTGGACACATAGAGAGAGAGAGTGTCAAGGACTATGAGTTTAGGGACTTGAGGCACTGGTCGCGGACTATCAAGTAAGAGGGAAACTTGGTATAGGGTCCAAGGTGTGCTAGGATTATTCACTTGAGGGGAGGTGTTGAAATATACAAGTGACTAGGGTGTGTGCGGAAACAAGCCCTTAGCAAGAGGCTGTAAAAGAGAATCTGTAAATGTGAGACAACTTGTGAAAAGGTGAGAAGTATCTACTGGGAGAGAATAAAGGGTAGCATGAGGAGATTTAGGAGGTGTTGGGAGAGGTGGAGAGGTGTGGAGATATTCTGGGAGAATCAAGCAAAAGAGGTGGAGTGAATCAAGGAGAAATCAGTGGGATTGGATGCTTGGATGCTTGGATGTAAACCCTATAAATTGATGAAAAGATATAGGGGGGAAGAGAGCTTGAGCTCTTGCAAGCACACACACACACTCACAAAAACCTAATAGAGAACACACAAGGTGAGAGGCTGAAAATCTTCTTCTACTTCTTCACTCAACACTCAACACACCATATACAAAGATGAGAGTACACACAATATGAAAGGTACTCAACCAATACATACACGGGTTCTCTATAGTGTGAACCCAACTAAATGAGCTGGCGCTATAATTATCCAGTCTCTAGAATGGCTGTCGCACAGCCTATCATCCCACTGGCCGCATATCACCCATGATCTCACCAACCATGCCAGTGGTGTAAGTGTGGGGCCTATCCCCCAGGCGGGTCATCAGTGTCCACCGCCTCACTGGATGAGCTCAATATCTCAACACTCCCCCTCGAGCTCAACTCCATCTCATGTACACCAAGCGAAGCCCTGAATCTACGGAGCTTCTCTGTACCCAATGCTTTGGTGAAGAGTTGACTATGTGTACAAGGGTTATTAGTAAAAAACTATGAGTATTACTAAAAAAATGAGATATTTTGGGTATAATGATTCCATTTTGACACATGTGTAAGGAAGAGGAGTCCCTTCAAGGAGGCGCCTACTTCACATGCTTGAATGAGTTTTAAACTAAAAAATAATGTGATATTTTTATCTCTCTTCTCTCTTGGATCAAACCGAATCAAAAAGGAACGAAACTAGGTCCAAATAATGTGATATTTTTATCTCTCCTCTCTCTTGGATGAAACCGAATCAAAAAGGAACCAAACTAGGTCCAAATAATGTGATATTTTTATCTCTCCTCTCTCTTGGATGAAACCGAATCAAAAAGGAACCAAACTAGGTCCAAATCCAAATTCAACCAAACTGAATCTGGAAAATTCTAAAAATCAGTTGGTCTTGGTTAGAGCCTCCCTCTCCTATAAATAGAACCTGAGCCCTTTGTAAAAAAATAGGAGAATTATACTATGCCAGAACTATGCTGAAATAATGATAATTTTTACTATTCTCTAAAGTTCTGGAGCTTACCTCCTTCTTCAATCTCCATTGGTGGCTCCATCAACATACCAAACCAATTGATTGGTTGGGGGCCTGTACCGTGATCAAAGAATCAAGCAATTTGTAAGGTAAAGGATGAATTTTGATATTTTTCTATAATTTCTCAATGTTTCTCTCTTCTCAACCCCTCTCAAGCTTGAGAAGCTTAATTGGAATGGCTTTTTAATGCTATTGAAGTTAATTGAATGGTAGTAAGGAAATACATAAATTTTTATTTATGCTTAATTTTAATGGTTGTTATGTAATTTCTCTCTCTCACTCAAAGAATGGTCATTCCCATGACCTATTCTCAATCCAAATGAAGCTTCTCATGAAGCTTTTCCCTAATCCAAGAATAAATTCTATGCTTGTTTAATTGGAGGCCAAATTAATGGCTTTTTTATGCTTTTAAGTTAGTTATTTCATGAAAAATTATGATTCAATCCATAATGGGTTAATGATCCAATTAGGGATCATTCTAATCATATCCATAATGTTAAAGTTCATTCTTTTAGAATAAATTGAGATTTATCAGTAATAGCAGCGGAGCTATGGTGAAATTTCTGTAAAAATTACACCTAAAATATTTTCATTTAAAGTATGAAAAGAGGACTTCCTACCATATTCTAGGAATTATCATCCTAGATAAATTGATTGATTCTCATTGTAATCATAGAAATATTGGTTTTTAGGTTTATGCATAGTTAATGAATTTTTAGATAAATTTATTTATCTATGAGAAGTAATTAAATGTTAAAAGAGGAATTCCCATTACATTTGGAATTCCATCATTGGATGGGAAAAGAGAATTTCCTATCATATTGGAATTATGGGATAATTCATTTAATTTTAAAAATGAATTTTTAGATAAATTTATTTATCTATGAGAAGTAATTAAATGTTAGAAGAGGAATTCCCATTACATTTGGAATTCCATCATTGGATGGGAAAAGAGAATTTCCTATCATATTGGAATTATGGGATAATTCATTTAATTTTAAAAATAAATTTTTAGATAAATTTATTTATCTATGAGAACTAATTAAATGTTAAAAGAAGAATTCCCATTACATTTGGAATTCCATCATTGGATGGGAAAAAGAGAATTTCCTATCATATTGGAATTATGGGATAATTCATTTAATTTTAAAAATGAATTTTTAGATTAATTTATTTATCTATGAGAAGTAATTAAATGTTAAAAGAGGAATTCCCATTACATTTGGAATTCCATCATTGGATGGGAAAAAGAGAATTTTCTATCATATTGGAATTATGGGATAATTCATTTAATTTCAAAGATGAATTTTTAGATAAATTTATTTATCTATGAGAAACATTTAAATGTCAAAAGAGGAATCCTTTCGACATTTGGAATTCCATCATTTAGATGGACAAAGAGAAATTTCTAGCATATTGAAATAATGGATATTTTAAATGAATTTATTTTTATAAGAAATATTTTATGGGAAAAGAGGAATTCCCATGGTAATTGGAATCCTAGAAATTAAATGGAAAGAAGAGGAATTTTTAGTATAAATTCAATTTATGATTATTTTAGTCATTAGGGGAAATTTGGGCTCATTTTTGGGCCCTCTAAGGAATGCCACATTATCAAAAATGGGGCCATGGTAATTTTTTTGTAAATCAACTCCAATTTTTTTGGAGGTTGCATATATAGAATCTACTCTTCAAGATCTTTCCATTGATATATAACATGATGGGGTTCGGACATGACCCATGGAAGATGTACAAAAAGTAGGTTCAAAAGTGATGATGTGGACCGTTATACGGTAGCCTTTAAACTTGATTTTGAGGAAAATGTTATATCTTGAGCTTAGCAACTCCAAATGTTTCGGAGTTTGAAATTGTAAGATCTACTTTTCATGATCTTTCTAATGATATGGGGTTTTAACATAAGGTAAGAAATGTTCACCGTCCTCACGACCCCCATTTTCAAGGCAAAGATGGCAAAAAATCCCTTAGCAAGCCCAAAAATGAGCCCAAATTTCCCCTAATGTTTGTGTGGTAGCAAAATTTGTGTAGTGTTTCATTCAACCTTTGAATATCTGACCAAAAAACCGATCAAACTGTAAAAATTAAGTATGTTCATTATGGCTCTCCTAGTAGGGAGAGCTAGTGATCAGACTATAAAACCAAGTATGTTCATTATGGCTCTCCTAGAGTAGAGAGAGAGAGAGAGAGAGAGAGAGAGAGAGAGAGAGAGCTAGTGTATATAATGAGTGTATCAAAAGATGCGTGTGTCTATCTACGGAACAATGTCTATCACTACTAGCTACAACTGCCCAAAGGGTTCGAAGTGGAAGCAGAGGCAAGGAAGAGCTCTTCGGTGACACGTGAGACTAAGGGCTCATGACTGTTAAGAGAGGAGAAGGAAATGGTGGCAGGGAGGTCATCATTGATGTTGAGCTGGAATTGGATGAGACCTTGAGGGAAGACAAGAGGTCGCAGGCCGCATGGTCTATTAGAAGATGGTATTATGGGTGATGTCGACAAAGCCCACAAAGAGGGAGCCTTGCACCACATACATCAGGTCCGGCATACACGGGTAGACCTAGGGCGGGTTGAGGCCTCCTAGCGCAATGTCGATGCACACCATGGAGAGGCCAGGTTCACTAATCGCCAAAAACTTTTGGGCATTGCCACCTTCACTGATGACCCAAGCTAGTTCCAATACCCATATCCACTTAGCAATATGTCCGACTTGAAGTACTTGGAGTCCAGTCGAGGGATTTTTTCTGGTGAGCATTTTCTAGTAGCGAGCGCTTTTTGGGAATTGGATGGCGGATTCCAAAAAGATTCCTTTTGTCCTCCATCAAGATAGAGAGGGGCAAAGAGAGTTGGAGAGAGATTCATGGCATTATTATTTGAGAGAGAGAGGGCAAGGAAGAGCTAGAGGGAGTGAAAAAAAGTAAAACATGACAACATCATGTTCTCTACATCAAGGTTATTGATTCAAAGTGAAAATAAAGCCAAGTTCATTCACATACAACTTCCAAATACAAAAATTTAAAAACCATCATCTTTACTACTATGGGCCTTGCTGGGCCTTGCTTGTCCTCCAAGGTGAAGGCACAAAGTAAGCGAATGGCATTCATACCCTTCTGCACTTCCTCTAGTAAGACATGCTCAGACTATTCATCAATAAAACCATGGGCTTGCCATATTGCAAATTAAGCCCACCACTTTGGTCTTCACTTGAGAAATAGCATCATCATTACCAGGAAATGGAAAGGATGTGAGACAACTCCATGCTTATGCACCATCTAAGGTCTTCTACTTGACCTCCACATTGGTGGCCTCCCTCGTGATATGCACAGAAACAACTTCAATGATAATATTTGATGAGGCCATCACAAACAATATGAAGTAGGGTTTAGGGTGGTGTACTCTACTAACAAGGCTTGGTGGCAATGGGTGATTAACAAAGTACTATGGAGCTTATCTCTATATTTATAGTAGTGGGAGAGGTATACTCTACTTTTTCAACAAACAAAATAAAAACACATTTTGTTTTTCTAATGTCAATAATAAAGGAATCTTTCCTCGAATTTCTACACCACAATAATAATGGCATCTTTTTGTACTTTTTTGGGGAAGAGCGAGTATGTATTGTTTTTTTAATACATGCAATTTCAGATAAGGGGTTGTGAGCTTTGTGGAACACCTTGCCTCTCTCTTCTCTCTCTAGCTCGTCGTTCCCCTCTCTTTTCCCTGAGATTTCTAACCATTTAATGTGAATAACGAGAATACCATTCATCAATAGATGACCATGTTGTACAATACCATACCTTCTTGAAAATGTACAACCCATAGTGAGAGGTGGAAGAGGTAGGGAGGGTGGGGAGAAAGATATTGCACAATCGAACCATCTACAATGAGGTTGCTTCCACTGAGGTTACAAATATCCCAAAATACTATAGGACAAGTTATATTCCATGCATTCAATTATCTAAATTAGGGTAGGTTTTCCTACAAGACAAGGCATTGTAAAGTTCCAAGTCCAATAGGATGAATGAACATATTCTCATTCTGGCTTAAGTCTAGCACACGCAAATAAATGAAGTACAAGTGCTTGCATGCAAGATATGAAAAGATGCAAGGAGGAATAGAGCTTAAGCTTTTGTAAGCACACACACACACACACACTCACTCACACAAACACACACTCACTCACACAAACCCTAGAAGAGAACACACAAGATGAGAGGCTAAAATTTCTTCTTCTTCTTCTTCTCAACAAAAAAGGTTCTACCAAAAGATAAGGAAAATACAACATAAGTACTATGTACATGCGGTCCATAATGTGAACACACTAATAAGTGTGTGTTGACAAGATAAGTATGCCATAACTGAGTGGTGGACTAGTAGCTAGTGTAGTCCAGTTGTAGAATCACTGGCAAAGATCTTTCATGTCAGCATCCTACCAAACAAACACGCCAGTGATGTAAGTGGAGACAACAGTCACCCAGGTATATCATAAGTGTCAACTCGTGTGTGTTGTGAGCTTGACATCTCAGCACTCCCCCTCAAGCTCAACTCCATCTCTAGGACTTCAAGCATAGTTCAAAATCTGCGAAGCTTCTCTGCTCCCAAGGCTTTCGTGAAAATGTCAACTACCTTCTCCTTTTTGTGCTAACATACATGAGATCAATGTCTCCCGCTAACATACATGAGATCAATGTCTCCCGCTAAGACCCTCTCTCTGATGAAATGATAGTGGACTTCTATGCGTTTGGTCTATGCATGAAAATTAGGTTCCTCACCAACTGTATACTATTAAGGCTGTCACAATAGATAACAACTTGTCCGTTAACCTGCGGCCTCGAATCACCAGGTAGCTTGCGCAACCAAGCTAATTTACATGTTGCCATTATAGCACCCCTATACTCTGCCTCTGTACTCGACAAGGTAATTGTTGGCTACTTCTTGCTACTCCATGTCATAGCACCACTCCCAAAAGAGAACATAAATCCACTAGTAGATCTCTTATCCGCCCCGCGATACTACCAGCTCAATCTGCATTAGTGTATCCAAACACCTGCAACTTTGTACCAGCCTCATAAAAGAGGCCATAGTCTACTGTAGACTTCACATAGCACAATGTGCGCCTCACACCATCCAAATGTGGCTTTCGAGGAACCTACATAAATTAACTTTGCAATCCAACTATATAGTTCAAATCTGGCCTGGTGATCGTCATGTAAATCAAGCTGCCCACCACTATCTTCAAGTACATAGTGGGGTTCTCCAAAATCTCACCCGCAACTACACTCAACTTACCATTTGAATCTAATGGCATAGAAATTGGCTTACAACCAACCATACCATATTTAGACAACATGTCCAATGCATACTGCCTTTGTGAGATAGCCATATGCCCTTGGCCGTCCTAATAACCTCAATGCCAAGGAAGTACCTCAACTCACCCAAATCCTTCATGTCAAATTTTTGCTTGAGGAGACATTTCACACTCTCAACTTCCTCTCCACTATCACACCCATTTGAGAGATTATGGACACATTGGGAAAACTCATGTTTGAGCTCTCTTGAGACTAGCTCTCCCTCTTCTTCCATAGAGGTGCAAGCTCTTCTCTCTCCCCATCTACATTGTTGTAAGTTCTATTCTTTTGTTAATTCAATGCAATGAGTTGATATTTGTCTCTCTTCTCATGTCAATTCTCTAGTATGCATGTTTCTTATTGATAGCTTCAAGGGTTGTGTGCATGCTAGGGAAATGAGTATTTGAGAATGAAGAATGCTTTGATCTTGTGTAAGCAATAGCTAAGATTTCTTCTTGTTTGGATGTATGGATGAGTGGAATGTGGAGTTGAGTGAGCAATAGCAAGATTGAGCTTGAGTGTGTGTTGAGTCTATGTCATTAGTAGTAGTTTTCTTAGCATTCTCTCCATCAAATGGATAAGCTTTTGTGCACCGGTACGGGTTGAATCCCTAGCTCCGAAAGGGATGCAAATCCCATTGGATTGAGCTAAGTGTGGATCATACTACTCTTGCTACAAGTGAGAGAGTTTTTCCGTCTCGTTATTGTTTTTTTTATTTTTTTTTTTAAATGCAAAAAATAGAAATTAAAAAAATTAAAAAATAATTTTAAAAAAAGAAAAATTAAAGAAAAAAAAAGAATAATAAAGAATAATAAAAAAATTTTAAAAAAAAGAGAAAAAATAATTAAAATTAAAAAAAACAATTTTTTATTTTTTGAATCCATTGTTCCTTGTTTAAATTTTTGCATAATTAAAGTAGTTTGTATTTTTTTATTTTTTATTTTAGAATTTTTGTAATTATTGCATAATTAGTAAATTCATATTTTTATATTTGGCACGAAATTTATTAGTTAAAAAAAACAAACAAACAAACCAAAAAAAAACAACAAAAGGAGAAGAAAAAAAATAGATAAATTGAGTGTTTTTTAGGAGTCTACTTTTTTGCATAATTTGTAATTCTTTATTTTTTAATTTTTTGCATAATTAGTGTAACTTGCATTTTTTTTAGTTTTTGTAACTTTGTGCATAATTAGTATTTTTTTAGTATGATTCATAATTTTTGTGTTTTTAAAAAAAATAAAAACATAAAATCATTTAAAAAAATCATAATTAAATAAAAATAAAAAAATAGGATAGATAGTTACGCCACACATACTCATTTTAGTTGCATTTAGTGATTAGGTAGGTTAAAAATATATATATATATATATACATATATATATATATATATATATATTATTTTAAAAAAAACAAAAAACAAAAAACAAAAACAAAAACAAAACAAAACAAAACAAAAACACATAAAAAAAACCAAAAAAAATTTGACCTTATGCACTTGCGGTCGGGATGTCTGGTAGATTCTGCCATAGGGCCTAGGGCACCTTCTAGAGTACCTACGCAGGAAAGTGGGACCCAATCGGTAGGAAATTTGGCAGATATTGCTGAAACCCTTTCTGAATCCCAATCCGATACCCTTTCCTCTAGAACAACTAGTTCATTGTCCATGGACAATCTAGGGCCGACAAATAGTCATCCCGTAGCCCCAAATAGAACACCCACAAGATCCTTTAATCCATTTGAAGCCGACACCATGGGGTTAACACTCAATGTGAGACTCCAATATGTCTACACAAATGCTCAAGGAGCTGAGATCTTTAGGGACCCACAACAACGGTATCTTGTTAAGATCGCAGATATTTTCTCAGAACTTGATAGAGCACCTCTAGTCAATGACCAGGGTAACATGTACATGGGTGGAGATGGTGTTCTCTACGAAGTCACCTACCATCCAGAAAAGGTAGACAAATTAGGGGAGCTCTCTAATACCGAGTTCTTAGACTTATCAGAACTTTCCAGAGCAAGGGAGTCTAGAGATGACTGGCTCATTGAGCCGGACATGCCTGGACCATCCAATGCCCAGTCCTCAAAGCCATCCACCGCCGATGATTTACTTCTTGTAGATCTAAATTTGGAAAGGGATAGGAAAGGCAAGAGTAGAATGGATCAGGGGGCTGAATGCCAATGGGAGTTTGTACGACAAATTCCTGTGACAAAGGTCTTATAGGATGACCCACTTCAAGAGGTCTATAAGGATGACCCACTTCAAGAGGTCTATAAGGACTCGTTAGAGGGATATTATGCCACAACTAGATTGCCACAGCTAGATCTTCCTCTAGCTCATGTGGTGGTAGTTGAGAAGCTTGCAGGACACATGAACAGAATAATTGATAAATGGGCCAATGAATACCGAACCTTAGATTGGAAAGAGATTTGGGAACTCACGTGGAAAGGACAACCATTATTCATGGAAGTGTTCTCAACAAATACAGCCAAACTAGGAGAGACAGCCTTTCTTGGAGAAACTATTGCTCCTCCCCTACGAGAGTTCACTAAAGAGGGACCTTCAACATCCAAGTGGACCACTGCTAGTAGCCCAACTCTAGCACCAAGATATCGTCCTACACCAAATGTGCGACCACAGGTCACACCACACCAACATCTTTCTCACTATAACAATCGGAGGGTAGGGGAGCCAACTCGACCTCCCATAAATGCACCTCCTGAAATGCGGGTGACAAGATCTTTGGAGGGGTTTGGTGAGGCTGGTAATAGGGTACCCACACCAATTTTGGAAACATGTGGACCATCTTTCCAAAGAGAGGAATAATTTCCACTGAGAGTGAGAGGCCGTAGGCCCTATGATGAGTATTCAAGACAAGTAAGGCCATCAACTCTTCAAAAACTGGTAAAGAAGTATGAAGGGTCGGCGGGAGATCCATACGACCATGTAGCAGCATTTAGGCAAGCAGTTCGAGCTGAGCAAGTGGCTGATAAGCATACTCAAATTGAAGGATTTGGACTCTCTTGAGGGAAAAGCCCTGGCTTGGTTTCAGGCATTAGAGGCTTCAGACAAATCTTCTTTACGAGTTTTGGAAGAGAGATTCATTGCTACTTTTTCCTTGATGGGAATTCAACATGACACGGTAGCACACATCTACTCTTTCAAGCAAGGCGAGAATGAGAGTGTTAGAGACTGTGTAAATAGAATGAAGCAATACATTAATCGTTGCCCAGAAGATGAGAAGCCCGCCCAAAGTCGATTAATTTCTCTCTTCTTAAAAGGACTCAAAAATTCGACACTGCATACACATCTCTATGCGAAGAAGCATACAAATTTCAATGAGTGTTGCCATGATGCTATGGATTTCACAGATAACTTCAAGTTCCAAGATGGTTCTGGCCCAAAGGTGAAACCTAGAGATCAGTGGGGAGACGACCAAAGTTCAGGGTCTAGCGCGCTAGTAAATCCAGACCAGATAGCTAACCTAGTACTACGGAGATTGGGACAGACCTATCGTCCACCCATGCAGCCACAACAACAGCAGAAGTAGAGAATGAGGAGTGTACTTCCTACAGGTCCTCATCTTTGTGGAGCATGTGGCGGTAACCATAAAACAGAGGATTGTAATACCTTTTCTCCTCTAGTCACAAACCAACCCACAAAAAAGTGGTGCCAAGCCTATGCTTGGAACTTTACCCACACCACACAGGAATGTACTCGCATTGCGAGAATGAGACAGGAACGTGAGCAGCCAAGGGGTGGAGTGGCTCCACAAATGTATCAATAGTATACTAATTTTGAACGTAAGCCACCGATGGTACAAGAGCAAGCACGACCTGTTCTTGGTGCTCAACCTCCTGCTCCAGGGACTGCTCCTGTGAGGGTTGTTGACTACGACAATTCAAATATGTGTAGAGAATTGGTAAACCCAGGCTATGTGGAGGAGGAATATGTATCATATTCATCCAAGGAAAATCTCTTTGAAAGTCTCGCATACCCAAGCCCAGCACTAGACGCTCAACCAGGGGAACAAAACTCTTTAATGTTGCTAGGCGGCTACCAACCTAGGACTCCAGGCCCCTCAGGTCAATGGCAGCCAAGGAAAGTAGAGGCCAAACCAATGGGCCCCTGTTATGAGTGCGGAGAACCTCATTGGGCTCATGATTGTCCACATCGCTCAAGGCAAGCATCTCGGCCCAATACAACAGTACAACAGTTTCCACCAATTGAAAGATATTGTCAGGGTGTTGTGTAGAACACTTCCCAAAGGATTGTCTGAGCTGAAACCACATGAGGAAGGCTCCTCTCAACCAAAGGTCTCACTCAACCTTGTAGGGGCAGTTCCATCGCCACCTTCATCTGAGAATGAGGATGTCGTGCCACTTAGAGTCATGACTAGATCACAGACACGAAATGCAAAAATACAAACTGATGAGACACCTCGAACTAGGGATGCAAAGACAAATCTAGTGGACAAGACCCTACAGTCCAATAGAAAAAAGACCACTAGGAGGAAGAAGAACCGAAATAAGCAAACTAAGAGTACATCCACTAGTTCTCAAGAAGCCTCTAAACAAAACATGAGGGATAAAACTTTTACTTCCCAAGAAGTGCATGAGGAACATCAACCTCAACCTGAGCCTAGTACTAAACAAAATGAGGCTAGTACGTTGAGAGTGGTAAAAGCTTGGATATACATGGTTACACAGATGCTGATTGGGCAGGTAGCTCATATAACAGGAGGTCTACTAGTGGTTATGCTTTTACACTTGGAAGTGCCATGGTGAGTTGGAGTAGCAAGAAGCAACCTACAGTTGCTTTATCTAGTACAGAGGCTGAATACAGGGGTGCAGCCATTGCTACTTGTGAGGCTATATGGTTAAAGAGTCTCTTGACAGATTTGTGTGAGCCTATTGATGGCAAAGTTGTCATTCATTGTGACAACATGAGCAGTATACAGATGGCAAAGTTGTCATTCATTGTGACAACATGAGCAGTATACAGTTGGCAAAGAATCCAGTATTTCATGCGAGGACCAAACACATAGAGGTCCATTATCACTTTGTCAGAGAGAAGGTGCTGGATGGTACAGTTGATCTATAGTATGTGAAGACTGATGAGCAGGTGGCAGACATCTTTACAAAGCCACTTAGCAGGGAGAAGTTTGAGTACTTTCGGACTATGTTGGGAGTACATGGAATGAGCTTGAGGGAGAGTGTTGAGAGTCTTGATATCCCAAGCTCATCTACATCTTCATCGGTAGTACATCATGAGCTTGAGAGGGGCTGTTGAGATTCAAGCTCGATGTCAGTGTGAGCCAGCTATGCTATGTGCTGGCATGTTAGGTAGGAACATGTGTGAGACATAAATGACCGCGTGTCCAGCTGGTCATAGTGTGTGGACATTAGCTAGGGTTAGATGTGTGTGGACACAACTCATAGTGTGTTGTGTGTATTATGGATTAGGGCTTTGTGCATTGTGTGAGAGTGGAGATGGCTTCCCTCTATGGTTAGGGTTTGCAATATACATTAGGGTTTGCTCCTGTGTGTGTGTCTCCTCCCCCCTCTACCGTTCTTTCAACAGGTTCAACATCTTACACAACTTTAGCCATATATGCATAATGATGAGCGACATAACCATCATATGTCAAACTATTCAGGTTTTTTAACTCTCTCCCCTTCCCAAGCTCATCATCAAGGCTTTGATCCGATCCACTAGACTCTCCATCAACATAAGAATACCCTACAGAAATGTCGAGCATACCAAGAGGCTCACCAACCTTCTCTTTTCCTTTCTGTGTTGTACCAACTGCATTTTCAAGACTGGTATTTTGACGCAGCCTGCCACTCCATGGTCTATTAATAGACCCAACACAAGAGGACTCTCCAGGTCCACTCAATGACTATGATTTTGCTAACTTGTATTCTGTGCAATCACATTCCCAGTTACATCAACCCAACGGCATCTTTTTCAGCAGGATACCAGCTACTCATTTCATCAACACATCTCTTCTTACCCTCAAATCACATGTAGTAGGGTTATAGCATCTATATCCCTTTTGCTCAAGGGAATATCTAATAAACACACATTTTTCTACCTTTGTATCAAGCTTCGTACGCAACTCATTTGGCACATGCACATAGACAATACATCCAAAAACTTTAAAGTGAGACAAATCAGGTTTCTTGCCAACTGAATTTCTCCTCTGGCATTACATCATGTATGGATGTAGTAGGAGTCTTGTTCATGATATAAACTATTGTAGAAACAGCTTTATCCCATAGCTATGTGGCATATTCTTCTATGTCATCAATGCTCGTGCTATCTCTGCAAAGTGCCTGTATCTACATGTATGCCATTCTTTCGCAAGAAATCAGAGAACTCATTGGACAAGTATTATGGCCTTAGGCACTTCACATGCTTTCTTGTCTACTTTTCAGCCATCAATAGCCATCAACCTGAAAGTTTGAAAATGAGTGAAAAAATCACTCCTCCTTCATAAAATACATGTTAAACAATCCTAAATGGGATTGATGACATAGATTAAGCAACATAATTAAGGTGGATCATACCACACTAAGAACTCCATAAGAGAGAGAGAGATTGCACACTCAACACTCAATTCTATTGCATATCACAAATGAACCATACAATGATATAGGCCCTCTAGCCTTATCGCACTTTACATATCATCCATGTGGCAACTCCTTTTTCACTCTTTTGGTCAACACTCACATACCATTCAATATTACATGTGGCATTCTTATCCTGCCACAATATCTTACACCTCTAGGGTGCTTTCCCACATATACACACCACCGCGATTACATCTCTCAACACCCCCTCTTAATCGAGGTGTTCCACAACTTATCCAACCATCACCGACGATCACCCATATCAATTTAGCACTGCACAACTACAATCACTGCCTCTCAACACTCCCCCTCAATGATACATTGGAGTGTCCATCAACCAAACATGTGTGCGTGTGTCTACCATCTTAGACACCAAGTCCATTTTGAGCCGGCTCGCTCACAATGGAACCACTCCAATTTGAACATAGAAGTTCGGGTGGGAACCAACCCATGCGCATGCACCTCACACGTGCATCGCTTATGCACACACCACAAGAGCCACCAAAGATACCACATGAACCTGAAAAAATTCTAGGGTATCGTGATAGACAAACCCGACATAAAGTGTACCAAGAGGTACTTGTTAAATGGACAGATAGGGATGAGGATGCAGCTACTTGTTAGGAACGTCGTAGTGTAATTTCCAAGAGGTTTTCCCAGTTTATTTTTGAGGACGAAAACTCTTCTTAAGGGGGGGTAATGTCACGTAGGGCTGTAACGCCTGTGAGTGTGACCGACGGATCGGATGGCCAAGGACGTGGCCATCCGGGGTTCAGTGGGAGAGGACGCCCATGTGGAGTCATTGGCGGCCAGGCTAGTGTGGACGGCAGGCCACACACTATATAGCCTGGGGGATGAGGGGCAATCCTCATTCTTCCTCTATGGCTGGGTGGTGAGCCAGAGGCCATCCCCTCCTGTGGTAACGCCCGTAGTGGTGTTACGGTGATCTAACAGCAGGTAGTGATGTTGGTCCTAGTGTGTGATCACACAGGACCAACTAGAGCACTTTTTCCCTCTTTAGGAGGTTTTCTCACTGTGCTAGTATACACCCATATTGGGGTACAATTATCATCTTTGTATAACACACTCATTATCTATCTATCATCTCATTGTGTGCTCCCTCGAGCTTCTCCATTGTGTGTGTGTGTGTATTCCTACAATCCTATTTCGAACATTTGGTATTAGAGTTCCTCGCCCCTGTTGTTGTTGACTACCTACCTTCACCTCCAGTCACACATCTTCTTGAATCATATCAAGGAGCCCTTCTAGGAGGAGAGGAAAGAATACCTTGAAGTGTGGAGTACTTTGTACTAAAGGTTTGCAGTTAGATTTTTGTTCCGAGCACGCTGTGGGGATCGTTCGCATGGTTTTCAATTTTCTATCGATGGGGACCAGATTTGCACTGTTCTTCATCAAATTCTGAAGTAGTATTATAAGATCTACTATAGACGGGCATGCAAATACACGTGAAATCATCATCAAAAACTCACCACACCGGATCTTGTCTATGAGCTACACTTCAGCGACATCGATCTCTATATCTTCGAGTAAAATTTCTACTCACTTTACTCTGCATTTCTTTCATACACCTTACAGGTCTCCATTATCAATGGCCTTATTAGCAACCACCTTCAAGGCTACATTAAAGGATCAATTAGCACTTGTAATTTGTGTGATTACTTTCTTGGGTATATTTAGAAATGGCAGACAATGATGTATTTCGGATGTTGTCCGCTAACTAAGGATAAGCTTAATGAGACCAAATACCCGTTATACGGTCCTACATGATGTGGCATGTATTAGTAGCCAAATGATTATGGAATGTTGTGGTTGGTACTGAGAAACGTCCTAGTTCCTTTGATGAATATGCTATAGAAGGCACATCTGTGAACACAGACTCAATTTCACATGTTACATTACCACATGATAGCATACCTCCTAGAACCTACGTATGAACAAACAAAGGGGGATGGAAGAGATACGCAACCACATGAGTTGCTTACTTTGTTAGTCAAGAGGAGTATCATTCCTCACATTCGATCATGCAGGACTGCTAAACATGCTTGGGATGCACTTGCATCATTATACCGGGAGCAGGTACGTAATGAAGTACATGTTGCTTATCTATGCAAGCAACTAAATTTAGTGCATATGAATGAGGGAGACTCCATGAACAGTTTCCTTACAAAAAATCAAGGATTTTAAGCAGTAATTGCCAATGTTGATAAAGTATATCCTGACAGTTCATTGGTGCCTACTATCTTGAATGCGTGATGAGACAGACTCATATCAAAGTTTTGCTTCTACTATCACACTCATAATGAAAGGCAATCTGAATGCCTTAAAGTTTGAGGAGTTGGTTTATGTGCTCTTGCAAGAAGAAGAGCACTCCAAGAAAAACAGATATGTCATGCATACAAGAGATCAAGCTTTTGTTGCCAATCAACAAAAGAGGTAAATCCTTTCCTCAAGGTAGTTACAAGCCGAAATCAGAGTCATCGGGCAAGCCTACATACAAGGAAGACGACAAGTCAAAGAAAAAGTACAAGTGCAACTATTGCAGGAACCTGGTCACTACATTAATGAGTGTAGGAAGCGGCTGGAGAAAGAAACCTAATCACTACATTAATGAGTGCTAGAAGCGGCTGGAGAAGGAGAAAAAGAAAGGCTTAGGTATGGCTATAGTTGATGCATCAACATCTAATGTAGAAAACAATGAATCTACAAACTATGCACGTGATGATTGGGCTTTCATTGTGCAATGCAGTTTTGACCCTTTGTATAAGGATGTATGCATGGCTATTTATAGATGTACATGTCTAGTATTTTAATAGTGGTGCTAATATCATTCTCATCACTTGAATCTTCTCCATAGGGAAACACTATTACATGTACAAACAACTCCTCATATCATGAAAAAGGAGTTGGTAAAATTGTTCTCACTGTTGTAAATGGTGGAACAATCATGCTCTCATATGTATTATATGTACTAGGGATCAAGAAGAACTTGTTATCTGTCTCTGCCATTACTAAGGCTAGCTTAGTGGTTTAGTTTGTGGATGACACATGTACTGTTCATGATCGCAGAGTGATGGCAATACAATTATTTCTTTTGGTACTTTGTCTCATGGCCTTTACAAGCTAGATGCATATGAAAGATAAAAGCATGCTATATTTATAGTTTCTGCCACCACAAAGGCAATGGGTGATGCTAAGTTATGGCATGCACACTCTGGTCACTTAAACTTTGGAAGTTTGCTATGTTTATAAAAGCATGACATGGTGTCTGAGCTATCACATCTTAAAGACCCTATCAAACATGTTTGTGAGGACTGTATTCTTGAAAAAATGCAAGCGGGCATCATTTCACAAAGACGGTTCAGTTAGAGCTATCTAAAAATTACAGCTTATGCACAATGATGTTTGTAGTCCTATGATGACACCATCTATTGGAGGCTACTTCTATTTTGTCACATTCATTGATGATTATTCGAGAAATACCTAGGTATATCCATTGAAATAGAAATTAGAGGTTTTTATGCGCTTTAAGCACTTTGTTGCTATGGCTTAAAAAATTTCTACATGTAAGATTGGTATACCCTATGTACTGATCGAGGGGGGGAGCATATGTCTAAGAGGCTTTATGCATACATGGTTGATCATGGAATAAAACTCCAATGTCTTGTGCCCTATAAACCTCAGCAAAATGGTGAAGTTAAACATAAAAATAGGTCTCTCATGGGAGATGGCACGTTGTATGGTCAAAAGTCAGGAGTTACATCATGGTTTCTAGCTAGAAGCAATCATGTGTGCAACATATGTTTGAACAAGTGTCCTACAAAGGATTTGCATTCAATTGCACCTTTATGCATACATGGTTGATCATGGAATAAAACTCCAATGTCTTGTGCCCTATAAACCTCGGCAAAATGGTGAAGTTAAACATAAAAATAGGTCTCTCATGAAAGATGGCACGGTGTATGGTCAAAAGTCAGGAGTTACATCATGGTTTCTAGCTAGAAGCAATCATGTGTGCAACATATGTTTGAACAAGTGTCCTACAAAGGATTTGCATTCAATTGCACCTTTTGAAGCTTGGAATGGTAGAAAGCCCTCTGTTGTGGATTTTTTGTTGTCTTGCTTATATGCTTGTGCCTGAGCAAATTTGCAGCAAGCTTGATGATAAGGCTATTAAATATATTTTTGTGGGGTATAGCTTAGAAAGTAAAGGTAATCATCTCTATCATCCTGCTACCAAGCAGATTCTTATGATTAGAGATGTTCTAATTGAGGAAGATGCAATTCAGCCCTTGATTTTGTGTAAATAATAATAAAATGTATGTTCGCATGACATATTTAATACTCTCCTTCCATTATTTAATGTAGGACACATTGATGTAGAGCATTTGGGTACTCAAAGGAATGCTAAAAATCAGCCCACACAAGTTAAAAATCAGCATATTTTTCAAACCCACAAATCAGCCTATTGTGATGAAGCAAATGGGGATGATGCAGTTGATGAGGAAAGAAGAGAAATTTACGAGTCAAAAAGTATACCAAAATGGTTGGTGCAAACACTACATGACAGCAAATTGGCCACTTCTTTGCCTAGCAGAACATGTGCAGATTCTCATCAAGCATCTCATGTTGATGCAGGTTATGCTCTTACTACCAATTTATGTAATGAAGAGGAACCTATCTCTTTTTGATGAAGCAAAGGAATCAAAACAATGGATGAGTTCTATGCAATCTAAATATACTGCTTTACTTAAAAATTATACTTAGGAGTTGTCTAATTTACCTCAAGAAGGCCATTGGCACAAAATGGGTTTACAAGCTTAAAAATGTAAAGCTAACAATAGTGTCCAGTGATACAAAGCAAGGCTTGTTGTGCAAAGGGTTATGCACAAGAAAAAGGCATTGACTTAAAGAGAATACGGAAGAGAGGGAGAGCTTGAGTTCCTTGCCAAGCACACACACACACATAGAGAGTGTAAGACACAAGAGAGAGAGATGGATGGCTAAATTTTCTTCTATCTTCTTCACTTACCTACAACCATATATCTAAAAGATAAGAGTACCTACATAAAGGGAAAGTACTCTCCTACAATAACATACAATGGTTAGTCCATAGTGTTAATCTGACCATATGAGCTGGTGCTATAACTATGCCATAACTCTAGTACTCAAAAGTGGCTGTCACACAGCCTGTCATCCACCACTGGCGGCATATCAACCATAATCTCACCAACCATGCCAATGGCATAAGTGCGGAAGCTATCACCCAGGCGGATCATCAATGTTCGTCGCGTAGCACTAGTTGAGCTTGATATCTCAACATGACTATGGTGAGACCTTTGTACCCATATGTTATATGACTACCATAAAGAGTATCATTGCATTAGTAGCACATAAATATTGGACTGAACGTCAATTGGACATCAGAGCTACCTTTCGGAATGGATATTTGCATGAGGAGGTCTATGTGTCTTAGCCTCATGGTTTTGTTCAAAAAGGTCAGGAATCAAAAGTATGTAGATTAAAAAAAGCTTTGTATAGTCTTAAGCATGCTTCCAAACCATGGTATGAGAAGATACATGCATACTTGGTTGCACAAGGTTTTTTGCCAACTAGCCTACTAATAGCACTCTCTAAGAGGACTAAAGATGAATTTTTGGTCATCATTCTATACGTTTGTTAACCCTTGTCAGAGATCTCTATGCCGTCGATATCGGCCACCACATCATTTCCACCACCTTTGGGCCACAAGCACCGAAATGTGTAGAATTCACTTGAAAATCATGCTTTGTATATTTTACGTGTGTGCTCGCCCGCTTGTATATTAAAGGCGCACCACGGGACTTTGGGTGAAGAGTGCTAGCTTTAGAATAGGCGTTTACACTAGCTAGAGTGGCCAAATGAGCCCAAGGACCAGACTTTTAATTTTGGCCACCCAAGAGTGTGAACCCTAGAGGTCACCACCCTATAAAACATAAAATGTAACTCTCATGACTCATTCTTTTATGCCAATTTAATAGAGTGCTCTTCTTCTCTATCTACTGTCTTATGCTATTGCTTGCTTGTGTAAGATCTTATGTGTGCTTGCCTACTTGCATGTGAGAGAGTGAGTGTGAGAGAGTGAGTGTGAGAGAGTAAGTTGTGAGGAGGGTCAAGCTTCCTTTGGAGTGCGACGGTGGCGGTGGCAGTGGTTGGCAGAGTGGAGCTTTGGAGTGTGACTATGCGGCAACAATGTCTACTACGAGAATCTCAAGCACAAGTATTCGCAAGATGAGTAACACACCTTGCCCATGCAAATTGTGAGCTAGGTCATGGGATATTGGCTTCTCGATTGAGCTATTTCATGCTCCTGAGTATGGTTGTGCAAAGCCCCAGGACATTGGTTTGTTCCTACACTCTTTCTATGGTGCAAGGGCCATGTGGCACCGCTGCTAGGGAACAGCCCCACCACATAGCCACAATGCATTTTGAATGCGTGTGTATGGTTAATTTTTGTTATGTTTCTATTTTATGTTTTTTTCAAGAATGGTAAAAACAAAATTTTAAATATCTGTCCATTCTGTTGCATCATTGTTGAAATCTTAAGAAATTTATGTTCAATTTTTTGTAATTTCTACATGTTTTTTAATTTATGCATATTTTTTAATTTATGCATATTTTTTAATTTTTGTATGTTTTTTAAATTGTGTAATTTTTACATTTTTAGTGAGTTCTGTAATTTGTGCATTTACGTTAACTCTACAAGTTTGATTTTTGATTTTCTGCATTTCCTATTTTTTACATTTTTCAATTTCAAAAAAAATAATCAATTGAATATGAAATTGAAAGAATCGTGTTGTGTAACAAAGAGTGAGGGACCTCAATAATATGGCATGCAAGCCACCTCTTCAGTGTTTCCATTACAAGGGTCTCCCTTAATGCTATCACAAGAAGGCTCCAAGGGTAATCCAAGGCAATAAAGAAGAAGAAAACTCAAGCTTTGACCTCAAAGCTAAGAGCTAGAGGCACAAGGGAACCTCAGAGTTTTCCCAATGCCTCAGACAAACATGTATCCATTTTTAACAAGCCCCAAATAGAACCAATTCTGGAGCCTCTTCCTCTTAAACCCATCTGACCAGATTTCACATTGCTAGATGTAATGAAGGAGGACTCATTGGGAGGTAAAAGTTGGCTTCCCATGGGTCATCTTAGTTACCATAATATTTTTTTTATGTGATAGGTGCTGACTTTATTTCGACCCCAGCAAAGACACACCACCAGGATCAATGCACATCCCCTACACATTGGTGGCAGGTACAACCCCACCTCCGAGTGAGTGTACAAGCCTAGTGAGCATGAATATTGCACGAGGGACATAGCAAGCTTCACAACCTTCTTGTCCTCGGAGGTCCAAGTTTCAATAAATTCTCTTTTACAAGGAAATTCTCAACTTTGGAGAGACTTATCAAACTAGATGAATGGGAATTTAAGACCCTGCATAATTAAAACTAAGATGGAGGAGGAAGAAGACGAACCATGCCCCATTGAACACCCTCCCTCCATAGCCAAAACTAAAGGACAACCTAAAGTTCCCATGAGCAATTTGGGACACTATTTTGAAAGCGACAAAATGAATACAAAAAGAAATGATGGTCTTTGCAATCTTGGATTATTGCATCTAAATGCCAAGGATCACAAAAAGCACCCATTCTATTTGCAAATTTTACTCAGGTGTCAACACAATCACCAAGGATTGTTGGGAGGCCTCGGGAATCCCACCACTCATAGGCATAAGCCTCATGGTCAAGCTTGCTAATGGGAAAATAACTCAACCCTTAAGCATCTTACAGGATGCAAAGATTAAGACTTTTGGGCTAAACTTCCACCACACATTCGTGATGATGGATTTTTAGAAAAGAGAGACATACACAATGATCCTCAGAAGGCCTTATATGAGGGAACTAAGGCTAGCTCACAATTGGAACATTAACATATGCAAACGTAACCAGTCTTTGAAAATAAACCTGAAAATAGGTAAGTCTTATGATCCCATGGGGCATGGACTAAGGCATTCTTGCCAATGACTCAAATACAACTGCTTATACCGCTTCGATCTCGATATTTATAGATGTGGATTGGATGGTGAAGATGAGGACCAAGAATGTGAGCCCCTCCCAGAGCTTGCTAAATCCTAGGACTAGATTCAACCATGGACACTCTTCCATCTCATAGAAGAAGGGTGGCCAGTCTTACTTGAAACTGGGGCTAGCCACAACGTGTTGACTTGGGAGATGTGGACCTCATTAGGTCACCCAACCCTCACACCATCCATAATAACCATTGGGTGACCTCATTAGGTCATCCAACCCTCGCTCCATCCACAACAATCATTACCATGGGTAAATCATTTTGAAACAGAGTTTCTAATTGGATATGAACCTGCATCATGTAAGTTTTTTGTGACTCCCCAGGTACATTGAAAGAGAACATCATCCTTGTGAGAAGGGATGGATCATGGCAGACCATGGATTGCATCACCAGTTGGTAAAGAAGGACCGTGATTCTTGAGCTCCACTTTGGAGTGGTTACAATGTCATGAGGGCACCACAAATCTGTAAACATCATAAGCATCATCCTCCACTTACAAAGTCACCACCTAAGGTAACCTCGAACACTAAACAACTTTCTCACCTCACTGTGTACACCCCCTTAAACCGTTATGGAGATCTAAAACATCGCCTAGAGCAAAGGCAAAGACCACCTCCTAAACCTCAATCTTTCAAGGAGACAACCAAGAAGACATGGGTAACCAAGAGTACCCTAGCTAGCTAGCCAAGGCAAGTACGACGTAGAACTATTTGGCCCAACCATGAGCAGAGATCCACCAAACGTGGAAGTCGCATGTAGTAGTGTTCTACCAACCATGAGCCCCATTGGATCCCCATCAAGATACTAGAAGCCTAGGTTTTCTACGAAGGAAACCCGATTGCCTGGGTCCCAAAAACTTCATCGTTCGCACAAACCCAAAGCCAAAAAGATCTAGGCGATAGCCTCATGACCAAGTACCACCACAAAAATCCATGTCTCATTGGGTCTTGACCAAAATGTTAGGTGCACAAGGGTTCTACAAAACAATGGATCCATGGACATCTTCTTGAGTGTAGGACTTCTTGCACAAGATCATGAAGCCTCAAATCAGCCCATAGAGTAATGCATCTCTAGGAGAGATCAAGTCTCCATTAATGGTATCCAAAATTGCATGGCCACATGAGATGGAAACTTGTCCATGAGAGCATGAGAATAATACATGGCTGAAAACTGCATATAATGCTCTCACTCGATCTCAAATGCATGTCCCATGTTGCACATACTCCTTAAGAAGCTTCAAAACAATAGGCATCCAAAGCCACCAACCATGAGACCTTTAAAAGTCCCATGTATGCACATACTCCTTAAGAAGCTTCAAAACAATAGGCATCCAAAGCCACCAACCATGAGACCTTTAAAACTGTGAATCTAGGAATTTCTAGCAAGTAAACACTTTACATTTGCCTCCCAAATCCACCATATGATGCTTCCACGAATTCCTCATTGTTCTCTTTGTGGCATAAGTAATTACCAAGGAACCTTGCATTGATCGCATAGCGTCTAAGATCAAATGGAAATTGGGCATCACCATCATAAAAAATGTAGCCTCCAGGATCAAATGGAAATTAGGCATCACCATCATAAAAAATGTATATATCCATGTATCCTCCTAGTTCAAATGGATACCCTCTATGTGTGCAATTCTCCCATAAACTAAATATGTAACCACTTGGATCAATTACATATCCAAGTAGATCCACGCTTACATCCTTTATCATAATGACACCTAGATCGAAGGGAAAACTCAAAAGCCCATCCTTGCGACCATAGTAATGATTCTCATCAATATCCACAATGTCAAGAGCATCCATATTAACCTCATCAATGACATGATCCATGTAATGTTCAACATCAAGACCCCTATCATGATGATTCCCATATACATAAGCATCATCCAATACTTCTGATCATCATGTACATAAGCATCATCCACCAATGCTTCATGATCATCATGTGAATGCTGTCCCAATCCATGAAATGATCATCATGTGAATGCTGTCCCAATCCATGAAATGACTCCATTTCACCAAAGGTAACATTTTCAAGAGTGTAAATAGATCTCAAATAGATGAAGAAGATAAACTCTCTTCATTCTCAGTAATCCAGAAGATGAGTCCATGGATGTAGGCATAGATGAATCCATGGATGTAGGCATTATCATAGAAGTTTCACAAGATCCGCGTGACAATCCAATATAGA
This sequence comes from Cibotium barometz, assembly GCF_041138505.1. Lineage (NCBI taxonomy): Eukaryota > Viridiplantae > Streptophyta > Polypodiopsida > Cyatheales > Cibotiaceae > Cibotium > Cibotium barometz. Next base: position 11,812,043 of record NC_141111.1, on the reverse strand, counting down.
AATCCAATAAGAATCACATCAAGGCAAGTAACTCCATATCATGCGAAGATGATAGCTCCTTACAAAAACTATCCAACTCATCATCACTCACATGCCTTGAATGTCATCACCACAAAAGTCATGATTTTCAACATCCATCTTGACAATCCAATGAGTTGTACTATCATTTGGCACCAAGTTATCATTTGGCACCAAGTTATCATTTGAGCATGCAACTACAATGGTCCGATCAGCCAATGCACTATCGATCATGGGAATAGTGTCCATAAGTGAAGGGTTTGCTAAATTTTCAACACTTGCATCACTTTTACAATAATAGTATCTTCCCATAGAATTCTTAGACTAAAGTGAACTCCCATTTTCAAGATCATCTCATTCACGTGCAGTCTCCGCAAGTGTTACCTCACTATCTAGAACATGGTTGTCCACACTTTCACCATTCTCATGCATCCACTTGTCATCCATTATCTCCACATCCTCATGTAAGATATTCCCATCACATGATGTAAAGGTTCTATCAGGATCTTCACTTGCATAATCTTCACATGATCTAGATGCATGGCATTCCATCCCATCCTTAAGATTCTCAAATTTGTGCAACATAAAATCCCCAAGAGTCTAAACCTTTAACTCTTTTGCATCAATGCCATGATCAATGTCATCATAATCACCCTTCTAATGGTCATAAGCAAATATGTCATCCACATTTAATGACCAATGGTGATGTGAAAATCTATGGCGTTTAGACTTCATAGAAATTTTGGACTTTGGGTCAATATTTAGGCTTGACATAGATGTGGGAAAAGAATGTGAAGTATATGCATCAAGCTCAAATCATCTTCCCCATGGATGTCATTACCATATGAATGAGTCTTCACCTCAACCATGCATGTATGAACTTTAGTCACCTCTGCTTCTTTCTTAGCATTCAAAATATACTCATGGTTATAAGTGAACCATCCATGTATTCTCTTCTCCCTTTTGGACCTTTTATAAGTAACTGGCATGAAACCCAATTCCTTTTCCAAAACATGTACACCGGGTGACTCAAAGACCAAAAGTAGATTGGACCTCACACCATTTGCATCATCCTCATCATCACACAAGTACCCTTGAGTACTTAAATCCTTCAAACGTTTTGCTTGCTTGAGTTTTATATGGCTGTCCACTATTCTTGCAAATAGCATGACTTCTCTAAGTGTATAGTTGTTGGAATTCACCAATCATACTTTGCACTATATGATGGAGATCAACACGTAATCCATTCACAAACTTCTTTGTTACCACTTTCTCATTATAGCCACCAATGAAGAAAGATAGATATACCAAAAAATTTTGACATAGTCTTGGAGATTCCCACTTTGTACAAGCTTCATACATTGATCCTCCAAAGCTCTTCGTTCATGAAATTGAACAAAATGTTGTACTATATAATAGGACAAATTCTCCCAATCCTCTATCTCTCTCACATCAACAAACTCTTTGCACCACAATGCTTTGTCCCACCATATCTTTGCATAACCGTGAAGATGAGAAGTCACCCAATTGACCTTTTTAGATTCTTCATTCCATTGTAAATTCTCAAGGAAGAAAATCTTATCCCACCTCATTATCCAATCTTTAACAACTTTGGATGAGAGTCCTTCACCATCAAACCACATTTGTCCTTTTGCAATTACCAAACGACATGGTACCTCCTTTTACATCAACCTTGAGCATACATTTTCATGCTTCAAAACGTCCTATGAAATTTCATAGGTCTTTGCATCCACAAAATCATGTGCTTATATGCCTTCTCATACTCATGGGATGCCATCATCCAAACCATAAACATTGAGATAGTTTGAACCCTCATCAACATGTTGCATGCTTGTAGAAACATAAGATGGACACAAAGATTGGTTCTCTCTATTTGCATCCACTCTAGGCATAGAGGCATTCACATCCTTATCCACCTTGATGATACCCTTACAAAGGGAAACAAGCTTTCCATCATTGGAAGATACCAATTGCTTCCTCCATCCCCACTTTGTGAAGAATCTGAAAGTTTTTTACCCTTTAAACCCTTGATAGGCAATGATGATGGATGTAGCCGATTCTCATCATGAGCATGATTATTTATGAAAGGAATGTCTTCATGCAATTTCTTTTGATCACAACATCCATATGATCACCTGTAGGCTCCTGTTGGACCTTGAATGTTGATTGTGCCTTCGGTCGATGAGTCCAGTTTGCCGTAGGAAAACATCATGATAATTCTTTTTCTCGAGAATTTAATATTATTGAGGGTTATTTAATGTTGAAGTACGTTTTCTCGTGCTAACATTAGATAGATGCGGGTTATTCGCATATTATTAATATGATTATATCTCGTATTAATGGATATTTATGTTTGGATTAATTCTAAACGATGTATTCATGATTTTTTACCATTGTTTAGCCATTCTTTTTGGACATGTTCCTTAATTTCTTTTGATGGCTATAATTTGCGTTCACAGTGTGTTTCACCTTTTGACACTTTTCCATGATAACTTATTTTGCACTTGTTTAGGTGTGGTTTGTGCTTAATTTCTTAATCCTAAGATAAATTCTATTATGGGTTAGTTGATCGGTTTGTTTTGGTAGATTTTTATTGGACGTTTTCCAAGTTTTATATGGACTCATTAGGTTCTACCTAGATTTGCACTTTGAAGATTGTCTTGAGCTCGAAATGAAGTGTTCTATGGCTCTTTGGAATTGTATTGGAGTGTACTATCCATGTGTGCAATCACTTTTGACTACGTCAAAGCTGTAGTACTCTATGTTTTGACTTTTTTATAAAAAGTCAATCGATAGCAAATTGCCCTTTTTGACCCTTGAAACGATATCCAATTTGGGATTTCTTTGGCTTTACAGGATGGCCTAAGAGTTTAATATCTAGCTATGACGTCAATTTTGGTTTCAATTAAAGTGAATCAAAACTGTTAAAAAAACAGGACAATCGGTACAAAATGTGACCTAGCTGGTTACTCGGATGTTCGAATGGAGAGGTTACATTTGCCATGCCCGGATGACCAAATTGGCTCAAACTTGACTCAAATCCCACCTATGATCAGCACAGCCATGTTTCCTAGCATCTAACTTGAAACACTTTCCATGCTTACACCAAGATTTTCAAGGAAAAGTTGGGGAAGATCAAGAAAATCAAGAAAATCAAGAACAGTACCTTTTTTTTTATTTTTTGCAACAAGTGAAACAAAGAAAGAAGAAGAAGATGGATCAAAGGCTTAGCTCTAATACGAATGCAAGAAAGGAATTGCACTCAATGAAGATGGAGTGCACACATCCTAGCACTCATTACATGGAATGCACACAAGGGTGGACTGCCACCATTGATCCTTGAGCCATAAGCTTCATGTGAAGGTTCAATATCAAAAGATATCAAAAAGGTATCAAGAAGGTACAAAGCTGAAGTGACTAAGACTATTTACATATGGGCTGCCCATAAATCCAAGTCTTATGTACCATATTATGTGCCTAGGTCCTAATCCCACATATACATGTGGAATACATCCTAGCACATAATTTCTTTCATTACATTGTGCTTGATTAACAACTTATTGTAAACTAATTTTAATGGTTCTTGCTCCTCTACTAACCGAGTTTTGATATATTGAGTAGCCTCTGAGCCAAGCTATCGTAGCCTACTGCCGTGACCTCTGTGCCAAGCCATTGTGCCTCTAAGCCAAGTCATCCTCATGTCTTGCGGCCTCTGTTTGAATTCTACACTGGGAGCCTTGTCGGTTGACAAGGTCATGTCCTCCTCGGCTCACATGTAGCGCGCTTTATCCCATGTATATGAAAGCGGTGTTGTACACCTTCACATAAAGAGTCAAATACCCTTGGGGCTCTCTCATCCCTCAACACCCCTTTGGTGTGGTCACGACCCTTTGTGGTTGGTATGGTGATGCGCCGCCTAAACACTAGGAACTTAAGATTATGTTTTTAAGCTTGCATGGAAATACAAGCATACATCACAACCTACATGCTTGACTCTCCTTTTAAGCACAGCATAGGAAAGAATTTAGGTCCTAATGACCTCTTGTTATTAATTAGTACCTCAATGATCTACCAATGCTGAAAAATAAATCTAAGACAAGTTTCTAGCTAATGTTAAATTGTAGCATCTATTTAGCTTCAATGACAACAAGAGCTAAGAAGTTAAGAATCTCAAACTCTACAAAATGTCGAAGCCATTGGATGTTGTTCAAACGAGATATGGTGGGGGGGTTTCTCGTTCAAAGTACATTCGATAATGATCGAACGTTTCAAGTTAGTGGGGATACTCCATCTCCCATTTTACATGGGGGCTCCTCATTCAAAGATAATGATCGAACATTTCAAGTTAGTGGGGACTCTCCCCTCCACACTTGTGCAACGTTGTTTGTTCACCATCAAATGTGATTTAGTAAGATATAGTTCTCCATCTCACATTTTCTACACGAGTTTGTCCAAAAAGAGCCCAAACACAAAAAGAGAGAGTGTCAAATTCTCCATCAACATGAAAATGTGGCTACATAATTTATATATGCATATAAAATATATTATAGCACACTAGTGAAGAAAATAAATTCATTGCTTGTAGAAAAGTTAGTAGTGCTTTTGTAAGATACTATACTTGTATGCACAATGCTTAAGTCAAACCTCAAAAAAAAAGTTCTACAATCTATTTCATCAAGGCATAATTTTTGTAAAATATTCATTACATTCGATTTCAAGTTGCTCACTTGCCCACTTGCTCATCTTGAAAGGCTTAAAGTAAACTATTATCTCAATCCAAATTTTTCATGAAAAGTAGTTGTCTACACTACTAATTTAATTTTATCGTTTGAAATCAAGGCCAAACAGATAATCAAAAAACTATATGGACCAATTCCAAATTGTTCAAGCAAATTCTATCCTTTGTGCAATTTTCACATTTAAATTTTACAATTAAATTCCAAATTTGAATACACAATTGTTTGGAGCTTTTCTTCTATGTAGCCACTATATATTAAACAAGGATTTTAAAAAAACATATAGTAACTCTCTGCATTTTAGTGAATTGATTAGTGTACCTGTTCATGTTTTTGAAAATGCAGGGTTTCTACAACTGTCCAGAGGGATATGTGGGCGTGAGGATGTGTGTAAATATTGAGCTTTCACAAAACACACTCCAGTAGAACAAGAACATCAATGGGGCAAAGACTGACAGGATTCTGAAAATTGGCTTTACTTCTTTGCACTCCTGAGATGTTCCAAGGAAAAAAAGAGTCATCAAAACTGTGGTAAACTTACCCCATCATAGCTTGCCTGCAAACTGGCAGGACTTGGTTTAAACACCAAAACTATGTGCAATTCAATCAAGTTTATTTTGATTTAGAAACATCATGGGAGACCACATGCTCCAAGACCCTGTACATTTGAGGTTCTATCCAGATTGTGTTGAGGCCAAGCCCCATATTCAACTGTGTGGATGTGCAAAAGAGGCACTATACAGACCCCATACACATGTGAAGGCTGTATAACATTGCCCTCTTTGTCAGTAGTTGGACACCATTCTAGCCACACTTTGTAGCCTCTTTAAGGGCTTGAGAGGATTTTAGCATCCTTTTTATGAAGGAAACTCAAAAACCCTGACAAATAAAACTTTCATGGGTTTGCACACCTTATGTTTGGCGGAGATCAGCGTCCAGGATTCAGAATGGTCTTGCTTAGAGACTGTAAAGCAAGCATAAGCTCAAATGCAGCAACAATGCAAGATGCAGCTTGAAGTGGAGTGAGAAGATCTAACAGCACTCTCGAAGTGTGCAGACGAAGATTATCCGCTCTGAGAAGAAGATTTTGTAGTTCTTGAAGTTTAGCATCTATTAGTTGCTGGAACTCTGACATATCACTAATTTCACCACTAGTTTCTCCAAGTCGCAATGCAGTCACCATATTTTGCTCAACCAGCAGCATCTGCACTAAATTGATGCACACATTAAAGCATTATCCCATCAACAATAGAACCCTAAACATAAGTAGGGTATATATATACAAATAAACTAAATGTGAGATTGCTTGTATGTACATATATTGAGAAATTGACAAACACTAGACACATCCCATCAACAAGTGAAGCTCGTAAATTATTTCCCACCTCAAAGGAGATTTTGTTGATGTCAAGCAAACGGCTAATTTCAATGTTTCTGCTGCCCACAGGGAGAGGGGAAAGGGAGGGCTGCACTTGCAATAAGACTTAAAGGAGAAATGAGAAAAGCACAGCATAGACATGTACATGTAGCCTCGCATGAGAATTTCTTTAGTAACTATGCAAAAGGGTGATATAAGGATGCATTAATACTGAACCAGGCCATGTGTGCAATGGAGGCCATGATCTCTTGTGTGCATGAGTAATTGACAACTTTACTCTAATTCAACCTGATGAAGCTCAATGCTCATGTTTTCGGAGTGGATTCCACTCCTAATCAAAATTGCAAAGCTAATTCTTGGCTCAAATGAAATCCAAGCCTCTTGGGCTCCAACTTCATGCAACTAAAACTAACATGGCTGTTATAAATCCTCAGTTTCACCATTCATGCAAAGCAGGTACATGTAATCCATAGTTGCTAAACCTTGTGAACTTCCCCTTTACTGACGCTACTGTAGCATTGAGATATAATATAATGTAGGTTTTCTGCTCAGAAGAATAATTGTACAAAGTGTCCAACATTTGCATAGTTGTTAAAGCGACACCTGTGACTTCCCAGGTTTACCCACCTAACACAATGGGTTCCATGGTGTTTATTAGAATGCTGTCAATAGATTCTACAAGGCAGAATTCAATATAACCTCATGATAAACATGCCACTTTGACAGATTCCCATGTCTGACGTATACCCAAGTTCAACATAACAGAAGCATCTGCCCAGGGCAAGCTTTCTTACACACCCTCCTTTACTTGCCCATGGAGCCAAACTTTAAGTTGGTAAAGACTAGGGAGAACTGATCCATCAATCCTACAACAATTGAGAGCATTCTTAGGTTAAGATGGTGACCATGTCGCATAGAGCCATGGAGAAGAACAACTGGCACTTCTTGAATACTCGAAGAGTCATAAACCGCCTTGCACACTCAAGGAGAGAATCAATGAACTCCTCCACCTTCTCCTTCAATGGTCTCTAGCCAAATCCACTTCATACAATGATCTCTAGCCAATCAACTTCGTAATATGGATCATTAGGCTGAATGATAAGAGGTCACACATAAAACTGCTAGAACCTCTTGCAGTCTAAACATGGCAGCAAGAGGTAACAATCAAAGAGAAAGAACTGGAGGCAGACGAGAGAAAAGCTGGATTGCTGAAATGAGGTGGATTCAAAACCTCTTGGAGAACAACACCTAGTCTTGAGTGTGCCCCATGCAGGTGGGTATACTGGGTCACCACACCCCCAAATTAGCCCTCATCGACCACCCGCCCAGCACTCTCCACCTTGCTCTGCTTCAACCACCCAACAAGGGCAAGCAATAAGCTTCCTCTTCTCTAAAGCAGAGACATTGGCAGCCTCCAGACGATGGTTCTCGTTCTCCCTGAAACTGTGCAGGGTGTTCACACCAGCCAGCCAAGTGGGGGCTCCTCCTGCAACTCATCTGCTGTCTAACCTGCCAGATAGTTAAATGGGAGGTACCTTTTGTTGTTCTTGAATTTAAACATAATTTTTCTCATAAAAAACGAACCACAATTAATTGCACAACAGACCATTGATAAAGAACGTTTCAAAACTTGAGCTTGAGGTTAAACATGAGCATCTAAGACATTTTGGTACTATTCCCTACTAAGAAACTATGAATTGTTATTCTAAACTTACTTGGAGCGTGGCCAATTGCTGTGATAAATCGGACTCTTCTTGAAAAGCATGTTTTTGCAGAGCACTCAGCCCAGATAGCTGTTTATCGTTGAGGGGATTTTCAATGAAATCCCGATCCACCATGTCCTCGGACTCCTTTACTGCTACTCCCATCGTGGAGAACACAAGCACAATAGCTGAAGTGGGTCTCCACCTGCCCATCCACATGAAAGCAATCTCTAGAGGACAGCATCCATAACCTGCATTGTTGAGTGGTGTATTAAAAAGAAGCAAGGAAAGAGTAATCTGCCTTGCAACTCAAAATTGGCCAATTCATGGGGATTATAAGGCGGCGGCTCACACAACCGTCCCATCTAACCCCACTGTGAGAGACAATTACACAGGCATGGCACTGCTGCTCTTGGACAGGCAATCCAGCCCATCAGCAGTGTTCATTCCCAAAGTGTGGGCTGTTAGTACAATGGGCCTGAGGCAACAGCTGCGATTGTAAAAAACATATCTATACAGAGCCATGATGAAAGTTCTACATGATGCTACACTACCCTTATGAAAAACCAAAACACTTAGATAGGGTAATAGATTCTGCAGCATAATAATATGCAACCTCTAACTAGAACCCTACTTGAAGATGAAGAGTACACTTGGAACATGCCTGAAACCACCGCAAGGGCTTCGTCAACGGAGGACACACAGAGGTGGTCTTCGTAGACATTGAGGCAGTCTGTAAGAAGCCTGTGGAGATCTGTTTCAACAAGGTTTGCTTTTATTGCCACACGTAACTTGTTGACATAAGACTCCAACAGAGTCCAACTGTTAGTGGAAGCCTCTGAACTCGCCATTACAGGTAAGAAAAGCATCTGCTTATGGCTGATGATTGTATACAAGGACGCTTGCACCAAGGTTTTGTGTATGCCATTACAGGTAAGTCCAGCAGCCCATTATTACAAGGAGTGAAGCAGACCTCTCTCTCTCTCTCTCTCTCTCTCTCTCTCTCTCTCTCACACACACACAGGATGGGCCGATCTCCCTAGCTTTAATGGATTTTCATAGCTGTCTTATACTATGCTACTAGGGTCTCCAAAGCTCTCTTTGCTGGGCTTTGTAAGCTTAAAGAACATTCTATGCACTCACTCTTACAGAGAACATTCCGGGCTGCATTCCTCTGCGACTAAAAAACCTGTCTCATTTATAGAACCAAGTACACTTAAGCTGTTGCTGTAGGAACCTGCGGCCATAGCCAATCTACGCAAGGGAGCAGAAGCTTTCCGTAGTATCGTAAGGGAGGCAACACAAGAAAACACCTATATCTGTCAGCAGGGCTTTTCTTCGAGACTCGTGAGAGGTGAAAAGTAGGGTTCGCAGTAAAGCCTGCAAGGGAAAGCAATCTAGGTCAAAGAAGGGAAACCTACCTCTCTCAAGCTGCTCTTTCTTGAAGCTGCTGCCTTTTGTGGTGTTTTAGTGTTGCTCTCCTGCGTTCCCGCGAGTAAGAGTCCATTATTACCATCGTGCCAAGTTGCAGATGAAGCACGAGAGAGAGAGACATACAACGGCCCCTTTCTCCTTTGTGTCGCCCACTTGCAGGCTCCGCGACAATCAGCATTTTTATATAAAATTCAGCAACTTGCAACGTCCATGATCCAATTCACATTCATGATTGACCCGCCCTTGAACCTCCCCTCTCTCTCTCTCTGCTTTAGCGGCCCAGGTGAATGGTCACCAGCACATATCGAATAATCGCCCACTAAACCTAGCGGTGAACCCACCAAATTTTTCGCCTCGATTCATCGCCCACTTAACCCAGCCGTGAATCCAACCACATCGATCGATCGCCCACTTAATCCAGCGGTGAATCCACCTAATTTTTCGCCTCGATTGATCCGCCCACTTAATCCAGCCGTGAATCCAACCACATCGATCGATCGCCCACTTAATCCAGCCGTGAATCCACCTAATTTTTCGCCTCGATTGATCCGCCCACTTAACCCAGCCGTGAATCTACCACATCGATTGATCGCCCACTTAATCCAGTGGCGAACCCACCAAGTTATCGCTCGCCCACTAAACCCTGCGATAGGATCAGCACTCCAAATTTGTTTTCACCATTTTCCTGGCACACACCTCTTGTTTTGGTGGGAAAAAACAAAATGGTGGATTTTGCGGAACGCTAAATCGCGCACTCCGACGACTCCGCAAAAGCGTGTGTGTGTTTGAACTGTCCTTCTGGAATCTGCAAGCGGGAGGGCCGCCGGCAGGCCTAGCGCAAGTGGGTCTGTAACTCTGTCTCTCTCTCGACAGCTTTCTTTTTAAGTGACTGCTTTTGAAATTTTGCATTTAGGCGCAATGCGGCTGATGCTGCTGACTACTCATGAAAGCAATCTCGCAGGAGCAGCCCATCCAGTCACCGATTCCAGTGGCAGAGCCCCCCACACACACGCATCCATATTCAGTGTACACTCATTGCTACTTTGTTTTTGTCTCCAATTCTGAAATAGCTATTTTCCTTACTAAAATTGTCACATCAGCACACCCCACCCCTAACATTTGATCCGAGGGTTCAGATTAAGGCCATTGCTAGGGCACGCAAAAAAGCATTGGGCATGCAATGCACTAGGAAGCTTGGACGACCAAAAACTCTTGGCTTTGTCATGTGGTTCCCATAATGCTTTGGAGGCCTCCTTGCCCATCCATGTCCATTCTTTTTTGATTTGTGGGCACCCATTGGCATCCAACTCAAAGAGTGAGATCAACCTCCCTAACTTGTGTGTAGAGGGGACAGCACCTGCCATGCTTAATCATACTCTCCCATAGGTCGTTTTGAAAAGTGATGGATGGGCGGTGACATGCTATCTGTACTCTCCCATTGGTCGTTTTGAAAAGTGATGGATGGGCGGTTCTAAAGGGTCTAAACCTCCATTTCGTTGTGAAGAGAGATTAGAAGGGACCAAGGTCATAATACTAACTCAAAGGGTCCAAGGCCATAATACATACAAGTTGGATAAATCTTGGCTCATATAATACCTTGTGAAGAGCATAAGACTACTTTCTCCAATATTGTGGGTAAAATTTTTCTACCCTTTCTTTTGAAAGATAAACCCCCTTCGAAGGTCAAACTCTAGGCTTGACACCACATCCAACTTGCTTTCAGTGCCTCAACAGTAATGCTAAAATAATCTGTATTTTCCAACAGCAATGCTTGAAATTAACCTAGATGTAGCACTGAAAACCATAGGATTGCTAGGATTATAGCTAAGAAGTATAAACTTTGTCACTTGAAACTAAAGGCAATGCCAAATTAATTCTAGTCGAGAAAAACACAAGCTTTTCGAGCATTGCCCACCTTGCTTGGCTCGCACACGCTTTCCATATCATGCACTTAACTTTGAATGCTGACTCATTGTCTAATCCCATGGTGACGACTCATTGCCCAAGTTATTGTTGGGGAAAGGAACGCCTTAACTCATCTTTTGGGTTGAGTTGGTGTGGTTTAATAGTTCTCAAAGACGATATGGAAAATTGTTAGCATAATGAATTGGTTGGGCTCAACAAAAAATTAAGATAGTTAAGATGGATGAGAAACAGATATGCTCAATTTCCTTTCTTGCCTCAAAAGAAGGGCAAGAAATCCAAGCATTGAGCTTTGATCTCATTACAAGGAGTGAGCGACATGCCCATAGTGCTAAAAAATAACCCATCAATTTACCAAGTGAAATTGGGAAAAAAATGGACAAGAAATTGGCTTACCTTTATTTAAAGGGATTATTTTCACATAAATTAATTATTAGCACCATTTTTAATATAGAAAATTGGTTACTTTCAAGGATTGTCTCTTTTAGTTGAGTGTAACATCTCAACAATGCAATATGTTTACATGTAGAATACTCGCAGGGGGGTGGGGCGGGGGGTCACTCATAAATATGTAAATGTAGCACGTGGGTTCAACTGAATGGATTTTTAAAATCCCTTTTTTACACATTTTTTACATACAGAAGGGTACCATTTAAAGGGGCTATTCACTGATTGAATAGAAAAAGGGATTTTAAAGTAGGCCTTGAACGCACGTGATACAGAGGGTTTTACTCCCCGAGGTAGAATATGACTTACACCAAGTAGGGCGCGAAGTTCTCATGTATATTGTAACATGTTTTTGTAAACTTTGGGTTGTGGATCAAATCATTTGAGAGCTCAATGGGCCTCAATCCAGGCTTGATTATTTTGACTTTAATATGCTTATGAGTTCAAAGAATTGAGAAATCATGAAATGATCTAAATGAGGTGCATTATAAAGTAAGACATGTATGCAACATAAATTGATGATCTTGAAAATTTTAAGAATTATCATTTTGTGTAGGTATCATTGGACCCTTGCAAACTTTACTGAGAGTATAACTAAATGTGATACCAAAAGGCAACCACATATAAGTAGTAGATAAAACTAAAAACACGACATTAACTACAACTACATATAAAACCCTTATTCAATACACTCACTTTTCCAAAAAGATTATAAGCAAGAGATAAAAAATAGAATTAAATTTACATGATTACACAACATGTTCCATGTGATACACCTTGTCCATGCTTCAATAGCCATCTTTAGACACTTTCAATATCTATAATAAGGAGCTCCCTTGTATATGTCATGTCATGGCTTCTTATTATAAATCTAGCACATTATTCCGACAACATTGTATGGTTGTCTCCTTAAGGAAGACTATTTTAAAGATTTTGGCACTTATGCTAGAAATAACCTTTAAAATACTATACTCAAAATAAAAGTAGACATGGGGTTGGCATTGGGAACAATTGAGTATAAAATTGGTTGAAGGTCATTCACAATCATGTGTAGTAATGTTTTCTCTTTTTTTACACTTGCAACTAGGCATGCATGCTTGTAAGAGAGTGCATAAATAAATTTCAAACATGATAAATAAAGTTTATACACGACATTATCTGGATAGATATTTTACTCATTACATTTCAAGGAAAATGCATTATTAATCACTATGCTTTGATCAAGAAGATAATAGACATATAAAGCGTAGAAATATAAGACGAAGTGCTCATGCACGTGCGTATACTGCATGCATGCATACGTGCTCTCTCTCTCTCTCTCTCTCTCTCTCTCTCTCTCTCTCTTTTGAAAAGATGTAGGGGAAAAGAGAGCTTGAGCTCTTGCAAGCACACACACACTCACACAAACCCTAAAAGAGAACACACAAGGTGAGAGACTGAAAATTCTTCTTCTTCTTCACACAACAAAAGAGGTCTACAAACAAGATAAAGTGACTAATACACATAATAGAGTATATACAAGAGCGGTCCATAATGTGAACATGCTAAGTGGAGTAGGTAGGTGTGAACTAGTCGATGTAGTCCAGTTGTAGAATCTCTAGCGAAAATATGTCGATGATAGCCACCAAACCCTCCAGTGATGACGGTCATGTAAGCGCCTCGTGAGTGTCAGCTCATGTTGAGCTTGACATCTCAACACTCCCCCTCAAGCTCAACTCTAGCTCATGAACTCCAAGCATATCTCGAAATCTATGGAGCTTCTCAGCTCCGAAGGCCTTTGTGAAGATGTCAGTGACCTGATCCTATATGTTGACGTAGGCCAAGTCGATGTCACCTACCAAGACTCTCTCCCTAATAAAGTGGTAATGTACCTCAATGTGTTTCGTCTGCGCATGGAAAACTCGGTTCCTGGCCAACTATATACTACTAAGATTGTCACAATATATGACAACCTTTCTCTCCACTTGCAACCCCAAATCAGCAAGTAGCTTGCATAACCAAGCTACCTCACATGCTGCCATTGCAGCTCCTCTGTACTCTACCTCCATACTCGACAAGGTAACTGTGGGCTTCTTCTTGCTACTCCATGTCACAGCAGCACTCCCCAATGAAAACATAAATCCACTGGTAGATCTCCTGTCTAATATGCTACCTGCCCAATTTGCATCTGTGTATCCATATAGCTCCAATGGTACACTTGCTGCATAAAACAATGCAGAATCAACAGTGGCCCTTAAATACCTAAGTGTGTGTCGCACACTGTAAGATGTGGTTTGCGCAGAACCTGCATAAACTGGCTCTCTAAGCCAACAGTGTAGCTCAAATCTGGCATGCTGATCGTGACATAGATCAAACTCCCCACCACAATCTTCCTGTACATAGTGGGATCCTCCAACACATAACCTGCATCTGTATACTAAGCTTGCCATTTTGATCTAATGGCACCGAGATTGACTTACAATCAGCCATCCCATACTTGGACAACATGTTCAATACATACTGTCTCTCTGATAGCCAAATACCATCAGGTGTGCGAATGACATCAATTCCCAAAAAGTAGCGCAAATCTCCCAAATCCTTCATCTCAAACTTCCTTTTTGAGAAGACTTTTCACATGCTCAATCTTATCCAAGTTGTCACCCCCAACAATAAGATCATCTACATAGATGGTGATAATCACAATACCCTTATCACTCTTGCACACATACAAAGAGTGATCTGCATCTGCCATATTAAAACCAATAGTGACAAGATACTTAGCAATCTTGTCATGCCATGCTCATGGAGCTTGCTTCAGCCCATACAAAGCCTTACGAAGCTTACATACATACTCTGGGTGACCTGTATCCTCAAAACCACGTGGCTGATCCATACACACTGCAAGAACGCATTTTTTACATCCATCTGATGTAAAAACCATCCTTTCAGCCACCACAATCGCAACTCTTACAGTTACCATCTTTGCAACCGGGGAAAATGTATCCTCATAATCAATCCCATGTGTCTCCGCATATCCTTTGGCTACTAATCTAGCCTTGTAGCTGCTTATGCTACCATCATTGTTATGTTTCACCTTATAAACCCACTTACAATCAATAGCTTTCTTGCCTTCAGGCAATGGCACCAAATCCCAAGTCTCATTTCCATACAATGCATCCATCTCCTCATCCATAGCTTTCTCCCAACACACATTTCTAATAGCCTCATCAAAACATGTGGGTTCTACAACCTGCACAACTTTTGCCATATAAGCATAGTGATGTGCCACATAACCATCATAAGTCAACCTCTGTATAGGATTTTTGACTCTTCTAGATCTTTGTAACTTTGCATTCATGGCTTCCATAGCCTTCTTCACACTAGGTGTCCTCATTGCTGGAATCCTAAGCTCCTCATCAAGGCTTATCTCCGAGTCACTAGACACTTCATCAACAAGAGAATGCCTGTAGAAATATCAGGCATACTAAGGGGCTTAACCACTTTTTCTTTCCCTTTATGTGATGTACCAACTACATTTCTAGGATTGGTATTATGATGCATCCTACCACTCCATGGTCTATCAACAGAACCGCTGGATGAGGGTTCTACAACCTACATAACTTTTGCCATATAAGCATAGTGATGTGCCACATAACCATCATAAGTCAACCTCTGTACATGATTTTTGAGTCTTCTAGATCTTCATAACTTTGCATTAATGGATTCCATAGCCTTCTTCACACCAGGTTTTCTCATTGCTAGAATCCCAAGCTTCTCATTAAGGCTCATCTCCAAGCCACTAGACTCTCCATCAACAAGAGAATGCCCTGCAGAAATATCAAGCATACCAAGGGGCTCAACCACTTTCTCTTTCCCTTTATGTGATATACCAACTACATTTCTAGGATTGGTATTATGACGTAGCCTGCCACTCCATGGTCTATCAACAGAACTACTGGATGAGGACTCTCATAATCCACTTAATGACCGTGATTACTGACTTACATTCTGTGCAACCACATTTCCACTTACATCAACCCTAATAGCATCTTTTTCAATAGCATACCAGCTACTCATCTCATTAAATACAACATCCCTGCTTACCCTCAATTCACATGTAGCAGGATTATAGCATCACTCACCATGACTTGTCATGTGGTTTGAAGCACGTGAATAAACATACCATACATCATCCTTACATGCTGCTATATCATTTTCAAACATAGCATTAATCCTCATTATTTCTCCTAGAGGACGCATAGTTGTTTTGCTGCACTTTTCCATTTTGCATGTCACTCTGTTTCTTATAGCAATCTGCCTGCAGATGTCCATGCTTACCATAGTAAAAATAGCCTCGTGTATCATTATGTTGCCTTTGCCAATTACCACGACTTCTTTAACTCCCCCTGCCTCTAAATTGGCCTCTTCCACATGCGTGTTATTGTTGTGAATCCTGGGACTGTTTCTAGTGCTGATCATAATTCTGATTACTTGTTCGACCACCACCTTGGCCACGTCCACGACCTCTATCTCTTCCTCTACCTAAACTTGTGTAGAAGGCTTGCTGCTCCTGAACTGTTTTTGTTTTGTGAAGACTATTGATCTTCAGCCAAATTCTTCTCTTCAATTGACACCAAATCTGTGAAGTTGGGAATGTTCTCCCACGTTTGAATAAATGTCCTAAATGCCTTGTATTGTGGCCCGAGACCACATAAACACACTTCCACCTTATCATCATCATCTCAACAGAAACACCAATTGATGCAAGGGATTCCACAATGCCCTTGATCTTCAATGCATAATCATTTACAGACATATTTTTCTTCTCCACAGTATGAAGCCCATTCTTCAATTGAATCTTTTGTGCCTTGGTGTTAGTTTCATACAGCTTCACCCAAGGTGTCCCATGCCTCCTTAGGTGACTTGGCATCCTATATATACCCAATCATGGTGTCTTGTATACTAATAGAAAGACAATACATGACTTTCCTTGCTCCTTGATTCCAATCCTTGAATTCTTTTACATCTGCACAGCAGTTGGATTAATCTCCAGTATCTTTGGTGCCTCATCATGTTCACCTTCAATGTCAGTAACCTTTTCCCATCACGAAATTTGTCAATCTAAACCTCCAAGCATGGAAGTTGTTCTTGTCAAGCTTTTTTTGCAACAAACTGGTTTTTACCAAAAACAGCACGCTTGTTTGACCTGCACAAACTGTTGTATTCTCAGTGGTACTATATTGCACTAAATTGTCACAACCAGTGACCTCAATTTGTATACATACACCCAATGGCAACTTTAAGACCTCTTTGCAGTACACATAGTGTCTACACAACCAATCACTCTTCCTGTAGTTCCAAAAACAGAGTTTTGCAGAGTAGAGAATCGAAAACTTACCTGCAGTGCCCGCCAAATGCCTGCAAACTGAAAAACGGAGGTCCACGCGCGCCCAAAATGCAATTTCAGCCCAAAAATTTAGGTCAACGGACAAGATAGTTGGCGGTGCCCCCCCGAAGAGCTCCCGACGACAAGGGTGTAGTAGCCAACACAAAGGGGGAAGAGTAGATGAAGCTCTTGCCCTTGTACCGCTTCATGTGCTTCTCTTGCTTGTCGCTCAGCCCTTAGCATGAACCAGGCTCATATACCATGAACAAATACAGGGGAGAAGAGAGATTGAGCTCTTGCAAGCACACACACACTCACACAAACCCTAGAAGAGAACACACAAGGTGAGAGGCTAAAAATACTTCTTCTTCTTCACATAACAAAAGAGGTCTACAAATATGATAAAGTGACTAACACACATAATAGAGTATATACAAGCGGCCCATAATGTGAACATGCTAAGTGGAGTGGGTAGGTGTGGACTAGTCGGTGTAGTCCAGTTGTAGAATCTCTGGCGAAGATATGTCAGTGCCAGCTACCAAACCCGCCAGTGATGTAAATGTTGAACAGTCATGTAGGCGCCTCGTGAGTGTCAACTCATGTTGAGCTTGACATCTCTCTCTCTCTCTCTCTCTCTCTCTCTCTCTCTCAATTTCGTAGGTAAAAAGTTAAATGAAGGTAAATGTTTCCATTAGGAAGAATTCACATTGCCCTGTTGTAACCAAGCATTACTTGGAGAAATGGGACAAAATACCTTTAGAACACACTAATTTGATTGTCCAAATAGCTGACACAGGGGCCACTATGTCAATGGGTATCATATATAAAAATCAAAATCTTCTCTTTTATATTTTGTCATACTTGTGTGTGGCGATGAACTTCCTTAAACAACATAATTCATATGATGTGATATTAGGATGATCTTTCATTGAGTAGACGTAGCTCTAAGATAACTACATACACCCCTATTCTTTTTGGTAGCTAGTCCACAAACATATCAGCTTTGTTTATATTGGGTTCAAAATTAACACATGAGCATAGTTCTTACACCATATTTCTCACAACATGTGAAGAGATCTAACTCATGGATAAGATGAAGTAGAGTTATTTGCACACCTCCCCCTTGCAAGAGTGTCTATCCATTAATGGCACTTGAAAAAACCCTTAGGGTGAGTTTAAATAAATGGGCAAGATAGTTTTCCCTAATAGTAATGACTCCATGCGCAAAAAGGGGTGGATTGCTAGTGTGTAGACCCTTCTTATGGTGCATCTAGATGGGGGTGTGTGAAAACATCACTTTTCCTAGCCCTAAAAAAGGAGATTTTACTGGGCTCTATTGGTTTTATTTGGGATTTTTGTGTCTTTGATGTTGGACTATATATAGCTTTGCCTCATCACTTCACCATCGCACCACTTCTTGACCATATCAAGTATCATATGTTGTTGCTGTTGCTGTGCATACACCAACCTGCTTTATCATCATTGCTTGGTCAGCCCCAACACATCAGCGTTTACTACGGCCACACCTTGGGACAACGGCCCACTCTCTGCTACAAGCCACACCTTGGGACAGTAGCCTGCTCTGCTATGGCACAGTACTTCAGTGTTTTACATTTGGCTACACTTTGGGACGGCAACCCTCTTTGCCACATAGATCACATCAGTGTTACATATTTGTTCATGGGACAACAACCCTCTCTGCCACAAAGATCACATCAGTGTTACATATTTGTTCATGGGACAACATCCCTCTCTACAATAGAGCATATCAGCGTTTTATCTTTAGCTAATGGGACAACAGCCCTCTCTGCTACATAGAGCACTTCAACATTTTTCCTCAGCTCACACCATCGGGACAACAGCCCACTCTTTGCTATAGTATAGGACATCATCGTTTTATCAACTCAGTACTCTCTAGAATAATAGCCCACTATCTGCTATATCACACCATCAAGACGGCAACCCACTCTCTGCTTATCTTCACCATCGACACCACTTGGGACGACATCCCTCTCTACTCTTCACCACCCCTCAGGTACGCAACACCCTTGTCACCAGAGCCTACACCCCTAAGGTACATAGCACCCTTGTAACCAGTGCCTGCACCCTTTAGGTATGCAGCACCCTTGTCACCAGAGCATGTACCCTTAAAGTCTTGCAACACCCTTGTCACCAGAGCTTGCACACCACTCAGGATGGAAGCCCTCTTTGCTCTTCATTTACCACCTCAGGTACTGCAACACCCTTGTCTCACCAGAGCCTGCATAACCTCATCTTCCGGTGCCACTACCACCTCGGAGTGCTTCTGCATCCGCCGACGCGAGCCTTCGACACACTGACCACCTCTCGGCGTGCTTTGCCTCACATCGATGCGAGCCTTCGTCATCGACCGTGCTTCAGCTCCAACATCATCTCTGCTTCTGGACTGGCCTTTCTACTTAAAGTCATCTCACATCAGAGGCCTCTTGTACATATGTTCACTCACCATTATATATAGACTCACTCACCTATTTCATGCTATGTTGTTTTGCTATGATCTCTCGTACATCTGGTCCTTTCTTCCTTTTGCCCTCACATGGTATCAGAGCTATCATGAGCCTTTAAAGGGATTGAAGACCTCAAGAGCACACAGCATGGATCATCTACTCGCACTTGCGGAGGACCAATTCTTCTCATCAAAAATTGATTCTCCAAACTCTGATTTGGACCACACAGTGAATGGGACTTCTTACTTAGTGGAGAGTCTCGTTCAAGATCTTACTTTGGGAGACGATAACAACTCATCTACATCACCTCCCCTTCACCACCTTTGCCATCATGATCACCCTCTCTAACTTTATCAGATTTTGTTTCCAGAGGGGGATACATTCCTTCTAGCAGTGTGTTAGTGTGGGACCCTGGCATCCATCATCTTCTCTCATGGTCCCCTTTTTGGCCTGAGAGGGGGTGTGTGAAAACAAAATTCATTCCTTCTACCAGTGTGTTAGTGTGGGACCATGGCATCCATCATCTTCTCTCATGGTCCCCTTCTTGGCTTGAGAGGGGGTGTGTGAAAACATCATTTTTCCTAGCCCTAAAAAGGGGATTTTACTAGGCTTTATTGGATTTTTTGTGTCTTTGCTATTGGATGACAGCCTTTAGGCTGGCCGAGACCAGCAGCCCCACATATTATATATAGCTTTGCCTCATCACTTCACCATCGTACCACTTTTTGACCATATTAGGTGCCATCCGTTAATGTTGTTACTGCCGGCGCATACACCATACCTACTTTATCATCATCGCTTGTCAGCCCCACCACATCAGTGTTTATTATTGGCCACACCTTGGGATATCAGCCCACTCTCTGCTATAGGCCAGACCTTGGGATAGTAGCCCGCTCTACTATAGCACAATACTTCACCGTTTTACATCTGGCTACACTTTGGGATGGCAGCCCTCTCTACCACCACACAGATCACATCAGCATTACATATCTGTTCATGGGACAACATCCCTCTCTACAACATAGATCACATCAGCGTTACATATTTATTCATGGGACAATAGCCCTTATCAACTCATGGGACAACAGCCCCCTCTCTGCTACATAGAGCACTTTAGCGTTTTTCCTCAGCTCACACCATCGGGACAACATCCCACTCTCTGCTACATCACACCATCGGACGGCAGCCCACTCTCTGCTTATCTTCACCATCGACACCACTCGAGACGACAACCCTCTTTGCTCTTCACCACCTCTCAAGTGCGTAACACTCTTGTCACTAGAGCCTGCACCCCTCAGGTATGCAACACCCTTGTCATCACTAGAGCCTGCATCCTTCAAGTATGCAACACCCTTGTCATCACTAGAGCCTGCACCCTTCAAGTATGCAACACCCTTGTCACTAGAGCGTGCACCCTTCAGGTCTTGCAGCACCCTTGTCTCACCAAAGCTTGCACCACTATACCACCTAGGACGGCAACCCTCTCTTCTCTTCATCTATTACCTTAGGTACTATAACACCCTTGTCACCAGAGCCTGCATCACCTCATCTTCCACTGCCACTACCACCTCGGAGTACCTCCACCAACGCGAGCCTTCGATACCAACCACCTCTTGAAGTGCTTTGCCTCTCATCAACGTGAGCCTTCATCTCATCGACTGTGTTTTAGCTACGACATCATCTCTACTTCTACACTGGTCTTTCTCCTTAGAGTCACCTCACATCAGATGGCTCTTGTACATATGTTCACTCACCATTATATTTAGTCTCACTCACCTATTTCATGCTATGTTGTTTTTCTTTGATCTCTCGTACATTTGGTTCTTTTGCCCTCACAGGGGGTTCTAACTTGTATACCCTTCCTTCCTTCCTTAGGTTGGTTACACAAAACTTTTCCACCAACCTTATAGGATTTACATACTTATTCTTTATTTGAGTGAAGATAGATGAATTAAAGCCAATCCTTGAAAGTTCTCATCCATATAGCTCAATTGGCAAGGGGTTTGAATCTCAAAGTGGGTGAGGAAGACTTAAAGTGTAGGTTGACTGAGCACCAAAACCAATTATAAATTAATAGGGATTACATGTGGGTTAGGAAGATTTAAAAGTGTAGGTTGACAAAGCACCAAAGCCAGTTATTAAAAAACTCAAAAATATCACCTTAACAACGATAAGGGGAAAATTCTAGCTATAAATTAGCATTTGGCTAAGCAAAATGCTAGGATTTTAATACCTAGGTTTCCTTAAACCCGCATAAATAAAAAATTTCTCAGGAGAGTGGAAGATGCATACATACCACAAATTAGATATAATCAAATATCCAAGTAGTAAAAACAAGACCCAGGCAAAAAGAGGTTCAGAGACTCACTTGTCTGCCAAGTAGCACCAATGTGACCAAGAAAGTTGGTAGTTTCAACCAAAATCCAAGAGAACTAAATATCTAAGGAATGTAAATGATGTGGGCAATGCGACATGGGCAATAGGTTCCACACTCACCTATGTAGTGTTGGAATACATCTCTAAAAAAGTTAAAATGGTTGGAAACAATAAAAATGGTCCAAGTGCATATGACATTGACAAATCCCCAATGTGACACCCCTGACCAAGGCATTAGTCATGTGCCCCCATAAAAAGCATCTAACACGAAGAGAAAAATGACCCAAAGATTGCAATATCTATGTCTTGTACAAATAGATGTGATAAAATGCAAGCAAAGTGATGAGCTATGGTGGTGGATCAAATGCAAGAATCAACATCATTAGCATGTAATTAGATGATGATTAAGATAATATTAGTGAGTAATTAATCTAATCAGATAATGTAAGCATGGATACTAAAAAATTAGCAAATACTCATTAGGCCTATGCCTCAATTTATAGGGTTTACATCCACAAGATGCCAAGCATCTAATCCCACTGATTTCTCCTTGATTTGTGCCACCTCCCCTACATCTGGGGTCACCTTTTCCTAGAATCTTTTCACAACCCTATATTCACTCAAGCTACCCTTGATTCTCTTATCAGTAGATACCTCTCACCTTTTCACTGCTACCCACTCAATTACAGACTCTCTTTTACAGCCTCTTGCTAAGGGCTGTTCCTACACACACCCATTCACTTGTATATTTCAACAAGATGGGTCCAAGGAGAAGGGAAAGGAATGCAATTGCCTACCTGATAGTAATAAGAAAGGAAAAGAATGTATCCACCGTGACTACCTTCAACATCTCTTGTATAAATAAATGGTCCAATGAGAATGGAAAGGACTGTAACTATGCACCTTTAATATATCCACTCGTTAATAAGGAAAGCTCAAGGAAAGGTGACATTAACCCCAAAGAGCATAAGAAGGGTGCATGAGAAGGGCATGACTGGTTATATAAGAGAAAGATCACAAGGACGAATAGCATTCATCACCTTTACCTATTAGGATCCAACCAACCAAACAAGATCCCCAACCCACACATTAGTACATCAATAGTTGAGCCTCATCATCTTAGAATCATCAACCCAAAAGGGGAGAGAGAGAGAGAGAGAGAGAGAGAGAGAGAGAGAGAGAGAGAGAGAGAGAGAGAGAGAGCAAAGAAGAGACTAATAGAATTACTCATCATTCTAAGATATACCTCCTAATGGAGAGAGCAAAGAAGAGACTAATAGAATTACTCATCATTCTAAGATATACCTCCTAATGTAACAAGGGTAAGAGATTTTTCCAAAAGAAAAATAAGATGACATGTTAGGTCCTTTAAGAGGAACATGACTAAAGAAAGATGAGTAAAGAATTATCCGTTCCAATTATAACCATGGCCACACCCCTTGACACAAGAAAGATGAAAACAATCACTAATAGAATGTGGCTAAAACATCCCAAAGCAAGAATATGCCCTAGATCCACATACATAAACATAACTAGTGAGTTTGGTGAGTGTTGATGACGACCAGTTCCAAAGAAGCTAGTCGAATAGATTTTTGATGAGTGATGAGTGTTGACCAATCCCAGTCGGTGTAATAATCTAGCTATTGAGTGTCGACTAGTCCTTAGTGGAAGGTATACTCCCTAGCGAAGAACCCGAACTCCCTCTTTAATTTCCTTCCCTTCCTCCACATAGCTATTGAGTGTCGATTGGTCCTTAGTAGGTATACTTCCTAGAGAAGAATCTTAACTCCCTCTTAAAGTCCCTTCCCTTTCGTACGTAGCTATGGGTGATTCAAGTATGTGCACACGATGAAACGATCAGAGTGGTGTCATCTATATATATAGAATAAAGTTTGGCAATCATGGTGGGACACCAGATATATAGAACAAAATTTGGTGATCATGGTGCGACACTCATAGAGGCAAAGGATAGTTTTCCTTTTTGCTATTTTTTTGGGTGCAGTGCATACCCCTAAGACTAGAGCTTCTAATGGATCCTCACCTCTATTATCTTCTCTCAGAACTAGTCGTATGCGTGCACAGTCTAGAATTCTTCCCACTTCCTTACTCTTCACCTCTATTGTCTCCTCTCAAACTAGTCATAGTAGGTATGCACACTACAACAGAATGAGGGTATAGCAAGAAAAAATAGCAATTGTTTTATAACTACAAGTCTTGGAAATTTTGGGGACATTACTAGAAACGCTGTTATTTTTGTTGACGATATTGCTGAGCAAGCAACAATTATAGTAGTGAAATTTTGCTACTATAATCGTTGCTCAACCACTTTTAACCACTCTGGTTAACATTACTTTTCAAGCGTGGCTACGCTCATTGTAACTTATCTTTTGTAACCGTGCAAAGCTCTTAAAAATGATAAAAGAGACATGGGATGACCGAGCTTACGGCTTGTGTAATGCTGGTCATAGGAAAGAGTTGTACATAGAGCTAGGAAGACTAGTTTTGGGCCCCCAATTGTAAATGGGTAGCTAGCCATTGTAAATTAAGAGCTCTTGTATATAAGACATTTTATGAAATATGAAGGGGAAAATCCCATTAGTCTCATTTGAGTTTTGCCTCTCTCTTTCTCTCTCTCACTCTTATGAGCTTGTGGATGCACGCTTGCTTGTTGTTGGCTTGCATGCTTGATTGTTGTTGGCTTGCATGCTTGATTGTTGTTGCGTATGATTGTAGGGATGGTGATGATTTAGCTTCTCCTCTCTTCTGACCTCTCTTTTCTCTCTACCAAGGCAAATTAGATTAAATTAACAAGAGTAAAATATATACTTACAAATCATGCAATAAAGGAGGATTTCCCTCCCAACCCAGAGTGAGGCACTCCTTGCTTTCATAATCTTGAAGCACTTGCAATGCTTGTTAATATGCACATGGATATGCTTCCTCACAAAGCTCCACGTGTGCCTCCACTCCTCTAGTGATCAAACACTAGGCTTCTCCAAGTTGGACTTGGCTGTTCTTATAATGTTTGCTATCCTATTAGAGAGCATAAGCTTCATCTTCTTCTCTTCATCCACTCCTCTATTGAGCAAACACTAGGCTTCTCCAAGTTGGACTTGGTAGCTCTCATAATGTTTGCTCTCCTATTATAAGCTTCATCCAATCATGTGAGAGGCCGAGGCTAGGATGTGGAACTGGAAACTCAGTTTTGAGCACATCAATAACATATTTTTTTGACAACTCATCTTGTGCTTTCCATTTTTGAAAAGAGTATGTGGACTCCAAGTTCATAAGCATATGCATTTGGTTCATGATCTACTTCCCTCTACTGTCCACCACGATGAGCAAACTATCCAACATCTATGCCATATGGTAACTCGTGTGAGGATCATATGGGTGCATTGCTCTCCTCGGGGATAGCTTATAAGTGTAGAATGATGAACCCCCTCTCTCTTTGTTGAGGAGATGTGGGAGACTTAGTGACGCTTCTCCCAAAGTAAAAGCACCCTGCTTCCCCCTGCTGCCACCTTGTTACTATGTCTAATAGACCCCCTAGACTCCCTATGTCGATGTGGTGAAGATGGGCATGAGGGAGTGGGGGTGGGTCTAGTTAACATGGGTCTAATAGATTAATGTGTAGGATCATCACATCCATAGCGTAATTGGCCTACACCATACAATGGAGTAGACTAGCCAAATGAAGTAGACTGATGGTATGTTGGCATGCATATAAGGATGCATGAAGAGACTTATTCAATGCATAAACACATAAATAGGCATAAAACATACAATGGGAAAAACATACATGTGTATGTGAAAACTGTGCCCATGCTTGCTGCCCATAACGTTGACTGATGATGACGATCAGGTTCGTGATCCCTCAAAATTGAAGTTTGAGGAGGAGAAGCCATGACTACCTACACAATACATACAATTATGATTGCATACACAATACACTATACATACAATTATGTATATGAGACATGATTAGAGTAAGCATGAGAAGATCTTCATGCAAAGAATCCTTATGCAAGGAGCTTCATGCACAGAGGCTCTATGAATAGAAGATCTATGCATATAGAAGCTTACACAAAGAAGCTCATGCATTAACTTCTATGCACAGAGGCCTCTATGTATAGAGGCATTTGTATAGGCTTCTATACATAGAAACTCATGAGGCTTTATGCATAGAAGCTCATGCATAGAGGCTTATGCATGAGTTTCTATGTATAAAGGAATAGAAGCACATAAAGGCGATGCATAGCCTTTATGCATAGAGGCTTATGCATGAGTTTCTATGTATAAAGGAATAGAAGCACATAAAGGCGATGCATAGCCTTTATGCATTCTTATGCATAAGCTTCTATTTATAGAAGCCTTTTATGCATAAAGGTCTATGCATAGAGTCTTATACATGAGCTTCTATCATATGTATTAGCCTAAACATAAGACTTATGCATTAACCTAATCCATGAGCCTCATATGCATGCATTAGCCTAAGCATAAGGGGGTGAAAGCATGATAAGATGGTACACTTTCTACCAGTTGCATTGGTTGCTACCACACTTGAAGACAACCAATATTAGTGGATTTAATATCATCATAAGATGTTTAGCAATTTTTCTAGTGCCTTTTAGATATGATAATTGTGAAACAAGATTAAACAACCATGTTTTAATTCTCTAACTCTACATAAAAGTGTATCACAACTAGTTGTAAACCATTGTCCACCAGGACACAGGTTTTCAGCCCACCTTATCATGCTTTCACCCAAGGCTTATGCATAAGCCTCATGTGTAAGGCTCATGCATGAGGCCATATGCATTAGGCTCATGCATAATGTCTCAGGTATATAATGCATGAGGCCATATGTATTACACTCATGCATAATGCATGATTATGTGTGAGGCATATAATGCATGAGGATCATGCATAACATGAGGCTTATGAATAATGCATGAGGCTTATGCAAGCATTACCCTCATGAGCCTCATGCATTATGCATAAGTATCATGCCTAATGCATGAGGATCAGTGCATGAGCCTCATGCATAAGCCTCTATACATAGAAACTCATGAGGCTCTATACATAAGCCTCTATGCATAGAAACTCATGAGGCTCTATAACTCATGAGGCTCTATACATAAGCCTCTATGCATAGAAGCTCATGCATAGGGTTTATGCACGATCTGCTATGCATAAGGCTATACATAGCCTTTATACATGCATATAAGCCTTTTATGCATGAGCTTATATGCACAAAGGCTTATGCATGAGCTTCTATGCATAGAAGGCTTTTATGCGCATGAGCTTATAGGCATAGAGGCTTATGCATGAGCTTCTATGCACGTATTAGCCTAAGCATAAGGCTTACGCATTAACCTAATGAATGAGCCTCATATGCATTCATTAGCCTAAGCATAAGCATTATGTACAAGCCATATATATTAGCCTCATGCATTAGGCTAATGCATGAGGCCATATGCATTAGGCATGATGATTAAGCATATAATTCATGAGGCTAATGCTTGCATAAGTCTCATGCCTACTAACGTATGAGGCTAATGCTTGCATAAGTCTCATGCCTACTAATGTATGAGGCTAATGCTTGCATAATGCATGAGGCTAATGCTTGCATGAGTCTCATGCCTACCAATGTATAATGCATGATAGCCTCACGCATAAGGCTATTACTTAAGCTTAAGCCTCATGCATTAGCCTAAGCCACATGTATTAGGTTAATACATGAGCCTGATGCATGAGGCTAATACATAAGCTTAAGCCTCATGCATTAGCCTAAGCCATGTGCATTAGGTTAATACACGAGCCTCATGCTGCGTGAGGCTAAGTCTCATACATAAGCCCTAAAACATAAATAAATCCTAAAACATATAAAAATCTTAAAATTAAAAAAAACACAAGATAAAAGAGAGAGAGATATATCTTACCTTATAAGGCTTATAATTCTTCACTTGAAGATGTAGAAGGAGACCCTACAAAATCAAACTAGGATGAAAAAAAAATGAGTATATAACATTAAGAGGTGAAGTCTTTGTAACCCTAACCCTAATTGAAAGCTCATGGCTATGCAAAACCCTAACCGTAGCTTCTAAAGAGAAACCCTTATAGAGAGCTTTCTGCCAAAGCTTTCTATTAGAGCTTTCATGCATAGAAGATCTATGCATAGAGCTACTATGAAAAAATAGCTTTATGCATTGAAGATCTTTTCATGCAAAACATACAAAATAAAAAGGCATACCAAAACCCTAAAAGCATAAGAGAAAGGCATAAGTTCCTATCTCAAGAGGCTTGTGAGTGTTGACATGAAGATGTAGAAGAAGAGCCTACAAAATCAAACCAAAATAAATCAAATTAGTAATTAACATGTTATTAATACTCAAACAAAAAAATTAAAAAGTATACTATGCATTTTATTATATGAGAATAGGAAAGGAAGAAGAGAATAGAATAAGAAGAGCAAGAGGAAAAGAGCAAAGTGAATCTCCTTAACCCTAATAGAAGAGTAAGAGGAGAAGAGAAAAGTGAGTCTCCATAACCCTCACCCTAACCCCAATAGAAAGCTCATGGTTTATGCAACCCTAACCTTAGATTATGGTTTATGCAACCCTGACCTTAGCTTATAAATATAAATCCTAATAGAGAGAGCTTTGATGGAGAGTCTCTTGAAGACTTGCCCGAACCCTAGCTTCTACATAGAAATCCCAACGTAGAGCTTTGATGGAGAGCTTCTACATAGAAATCCTAACGTAGAGCTTTGATGGAGAGCTCTCCATCAAAGCTCTACGTTGGGATTTCTATGTAGAAGCTAGGGTTCAAGAGAGGGGAAAAAAGAGAAAAACTCACAATAGAGCTTAGATAAAGCTAAGAGAGGAAGATGAAGCTTTCATGGAAATCTTGAGAGCATAGAAGATAAAGAAAATAGCATATACCTTGGGAAAAGAGAGGGGAAAGAAGAAGAGGAAATTTCACAATAGATCTTAGATAAAGCTTTAATGGAAAGCTTGAGAGCATAGGAGAGGGAGATGAAGGTCTCATGGAAAGCTTGAGAGCATAGGAGAGGGAGATGAAGGTCTCATGGAAAGCTTGAGAGGGCTCAAATATGGGTGGAAGAGGTGGGTAGAAGACGTGAGTAGAAGAGGTGGAAGTGACGTATGGCTGTAGGGAATCTCTCTTCTCCTATGTTAGGACACATGGCTGCAGGGAATCTCTCTTCTCCTAGGCTAGGACTGTGGTAGCTTTTATTTCACGATAGGATGAAAAGAGGTAGTGAGACAAAATAGGCGGGAGTCCTTTTTTTGTAGGTCGCCGATTTTTCGCTGTTGAGCAGTGAAAAATTGCTGCTATAAACTACTATATAGAAAAATACTAGGGGACTTTTTGCCTGGAATTTTTATATAGCATATGGATTTTTATGCTAATATATATGTAGTTATGGTATAATAGCAGATGTCTAGAAATGAGATGAAGGACTAGAGGTTGGTTTTGAAGCATAGTTGAAAGAAAAGATACGATGTATGTGTGATCGATGCAAGGGCCAATATATACAACAATGTTATATAACAATTGAGCATATCCATACATATGGGATTGAGCATATCCATACAATATATACAACAATGTTATATAACAATTGAGCATATCCATACATTGGGATTCATGAGGCATTGTCACGACCGAGTGTGGATGATGACACCAAGGAGATCTGCAGGGGACAGTGTTACACAATATGCCACACCATTCCATGGCATTGGGGAGATTGTGAAAAAGGTGGCAAGGCTTCATAGGGAAAGCATGGTTAAGAATCATCCTCTTCAACCAAAGAATGAGGAAGAAGAGGATTTCATCATAGAAGAGATGGTGGATGATAGAGGCAAGCACCGTTTAAATGAGGGATGTTAATACTCTACACTCCGAGCAAACTCGGAGCTATTAAACTTGCAAACAACTTATGGATGGAGTGATGCAAGTGTTACTAAGATCCAATCAATATATTCTCTTAAATAGAGAATGTCTCCTATTAATTAGCACTTATAGATTTCTTGACATGTGATTTCTTATCTTATGTTGCAGGCTTCTCAAGAGAATTCTTCCCCCCTCAAAATCTATTTTGTCGGAATCATGAGGTGAGGCTCATAAATTGCTCTCTATACTAGGTATGGATTATACAAAAATACATGCATGTCCTAATGATTTCATTCTATGTAGATTTCATGTCCCAATGATTGAATGCTATTTAGAGGGGTTCATAAAGATGTAACAACACAATGTCTACAATGTGGACAGTACTGATATAGAGATGATCTGCAAGGAGACGAAATTGCCCGAAAAGTGTTGAGACACTTTCCTATCATTTCTTGCATCCAGCACATGTTTAGATGTACGAAGGTTGTGGAACTCATGAAATGGCAAACAACTTATCACTCAACTGATGGCATAATGATGATTTCTTACTAGCATGGCAACATGTGGAGCATTAATGGCCAGAGTTTAAACATGACTCCCATCACTTATGTCTTGGCTTGGCCATGGATGGTGTTAACCCATTTGGCTTCAAGGCTACATCATGATCTACTTGGCCTATTGTGTTGGTGAATTACAACCTCCCTCCATGGCTAGCAATCAAGATATGTCACATCATGCTTGCTCTCCTTGTACTAAGCAAGAATAAGGTGAAGAACATGGATGTGTAACTCGAGTCTTTGATTGAGGAGCTCAAGGCACTATTCACTTGTTGAAATATACAAGTGAATAGGGTGTGTGCGGGAACAAGCCCTTAGCAAGAGGCTGTAAAAGAGAATCTATAAATGTGAAAAGGTGAAAAGTATCTACTGGGAGAGAATAAAGGGTAGCATGAGGAGATTTAGGAGGTGTGGAGATATTCTAGGAGAGGTGGAGAGAATCAAGCAAAAGAGGTGGAGTGAATCAAGGAGAGATCAGTAGGATTAGATGCTTGGATGTAAACTCTATAAATTGAGGCATTGGCCTAATGAGAATTTGGTAGTTCTTGATTATCCATGCCTACATTAAGCTATCAGTTAATTGCTCACTAATCACATCTTAATTATCATCTAATCTCTTTGTTAAATGATATTGATTCTAGCATTTGATCCACCATAGCTAATCACATTGCTACAAATTTAACATGGTATCAGAGCCTAACCTAGAATCCATCAATTTGTGATCCCATTATCTTGCTAATCACCTGGCTAATTAGGATTAGTAGGTAATTAATATTTTTATCTCTTTTTCAACAAACCCTCTGTACCCCCACCTGCTGGTGGAGGAGCTCTATCTCCCTTCATACATCAAATTATCCCAAACCACTTTAGCCACACATAGCTATCACCCTTGTGCTCCAGCCCATTCAAATAGAAGCTCAAACCGTCGGCGCATGCTGCTGTTCTATGCGATTTTACAGGTGCCTATTTTCTGAGGGAGAAATGAGATCTCTGCTGCTCCAGATCAAATGGCTCTAATTCCTCTTGGCCCTAGGGATTTTCAAGGGTTCTCTACAAGTTGGTG
Organism: Cibotium barometz; assembly: GCF_041138505.1. Taxonomy (NCBI): domain Eukaryota; kingdom Viridiplantae; phylum Streptophyta; class Polypodiopsida; order Cyatheales; family Cibotiaceae; genus Cibotium; species Cibotium barometz. The sequence goes on along the minus strand of NC_141111.1, from coordinate 11,780,616 downwards.
AAGACAGATTTTGATTTGATCAAGTCTATAGTGAGATCCAAGCTCTTTATCAAATCTACAGGTGACTTTGGTAAAACAGAGATTAAGCATTCAATGTTAGGTCAAATCTCGTGTTTCTTAGCTTAATCCTCTACTAGAATAATTGCTATTGATGGCCTTGAAAAAGGATTTGAGCTCATTTGAACTCAAAGGCCTCAGATCTGGACTCCCCGCATACTCTATTTTCTGCACACAAAATAGAGGATTAATTTGCTAGTCAGTGATTAATCAGCACTAATCACTATATTTTGGTGCAATTGAGGGTTCAAATTAACCATTAGGTATCTGATACAGATCCTTATAACTTCAGATTGCAATTCGGAGATGGTTTGACACTCCAACCATTCCGTACAAATTTGTTACCCTTGATTTAATGTAATTTTTGGTAAAATTATATTGATAAATTTGTGGTAATCATCATCTTGCATTTTACCCCTTGGTTAATGCCTACAAATCACACTCAAATTCAAGATTATTCACAGAGCCAGAGTTGCATTTAGGAATGTGCATAAGAATGAATGCTATATGCATTATGTATTGGGCACACATGGGTGATGACATCATTGTAAAAATGAATGCTATATGCATTATGTATTGGGCACACATGGGTGATGACATCATTGTAAAAATGGGATCAGACACTACCCTTGTCCAGAATAAGGCAAGAGGCAAGACCTCCCACATAGATTTGGGTTTGCATTGCATAATGACACAAGATAAACATCAAAAGCCCAAAAGAATTGTCAACAATACATTAAAACATATTGCTCACATGGAGCAAGTGCTGACAGTCAAGCTCATGGCCCCAGCCATGAAAGAAGAAGAACATCTCTTTCCAAGAGGAGGATCAACACTGAGAAGAAGAGCTAGAGGAAGCATTGAAGGAAGACATGGACGTGTGAAGAGAAGCTGCCACAACAGAAGACTGAAAGAAGAGGAAGACATGGACGCGTGAAGAGAAGTAGCCACAACAAGAAGACTGAAGACAAGAGAAGATGTGAGGCTCCAATAAGTGAGGAGCCATGTGAAAATCTCAGAGAGAGAGAGAGAGAGAGAGAGAGAGAGAGAGAGAGAGAGAGAGAGAGAGAGAGAGAGAGAGAGGGAGAGAGAGAGAAACCCCACAATCCAATGTAACCTGCCCCAACAAAGTAAAACCACCTCTGAGCCATCGATGATGTAGGCAATGTGGTAGATGTATGTGTGAGCACTTTAGTCAAGGTTGCAGGCACTTGTAGTAGCCTTGGACACATAGAGAGAGAGAGTGTCAAGGACTATGAGTTTAGGGACTTGAGGCACTGGTCGCGGACTATCAAGTAAGAAGGAAACTTGGTATAGGGTCCAGGTGTGCTAGGATTATTCACTTGAGGGAGGTGTGCTAGGCACTGGTCGCAGACTATCAAGTAAGAGGAAAACTTGGTATAGGGTCCAGGTGTCCTAGGAGTATTCACTTGAGGGGAGGTGTTGAAATATACAAGTGAATAGGGTGTGTGCGGGAACAAGCCCTTAGCAAGAGGCTGTAAAAGAGAATCTGTAAATGTGAGAGAACCTGTGAAAAGGTGAGAAGTATCTACTGGGAGAGAATAAAGGGTAGCATGAGGAGATTTAGGAGGTGTGGAGATATTCTGGGAGAGGTGGAGAGAATCAAGCAAAAGAGGTGGAGTGAATCAAGGAGAGATCAGTGGGATTAGATGCTTGGATGTAAACTCTATAAATTGAGGCATTGGCCTAATGAGAATTTGCTAGTTTTTTATTATCCATGCCTACATTAAGCTATCAGTTAATTGCTCATTAATCACGTCTAATTATCATCTAATCTCTTTGTTAATGATATTGATTCTAGCATTTGATCCACCATAGCTCATCACATTGCTGCAAATTTAACACTATGGCGAGGTATCAAAGTGCATGATGTCTATGCTAATAAATAGGCATGATATGGAGGTGAAAGGAGTTTTACTTTGGATGATGTATGCCTATTTGGGGTTCTCAAAGTGCTTAGATACAAACTTGATCTTTCTAACTTTAAACTTGCCTGATGAATAGACATATAAAAGTCTTTTCCTATTTCTCAATCATCTTAATCTTATAATAGGTTTTACAACCTTTGGACGTCATGCATATCCGATTTGTGGAACATCACATACCCTCTACACTAAAGAAGGTGGTGTATGACAAACATCATTGATTTCTTCCCCATTTACATTCCAAGCATGTGCCACATGATGTCTCACCACTTGTGATAAGATGTAGAGATTGGTTGAGACATGGAGAAGCACCCTAAATTCACCACCTGCCATAGATGGGATGTCAAGACACTCAATCTTCTTTTGACTTCCATAATATTGGTGTGAGTTGAACATCAATCATCTTTTAGACCCCATGCACATCTTCGAGAATGTGGCAACAAATATTTGGGACCGTTCAATTGGTAAGAGACATACCAAGGGTACAAGGGATGACTTAAAAAAGATTTGTTGCCTTTAAAGTGCATGGCCCATTATAGATGAGAGTGGCAACATGGTCATACTACAGGCATCATGGGTATTAACCAAGAAGGAGCAAAGTAAGGAGAAAAGCAAAGTATTATCTCTTTTCGTACATCAATGGAGTTAATGCATTCATTGAGTGCCTTCACAATTATATAGCCTCAAGACACATGATTGGCACCGTATATTTTTACAAGTATTTAAATATTATTTTGTTCATTTTCTCTTCATGGTAATTTTTAGGATCATATACTAACTTTATTTTTTTTCTATACATAGTTTATTCTTCCAATAGGTATAGTTGGTTGTGGAGATAAGAAGGTGAGAGAGGCTATTTACAAAATTCCAAGCTTGGTGAGCTATGAATCTTATCTTGAATTCACTATCTAAGCTACATTTAATATTTAGTATTCTCATGCAATCACAAGTTATGTATGATAAATAGTATACATGATTTCTATGTATGTAGCTATATATCATCAAAAGAGATAGATCCTATATCCATTAAGATGTATCATCTCAATGATTTCTATGTATGTAGGTATATATCCTCAAAGGAGATAGATCCTACATCCATTGAGATAGCTCATCTCAATGCTATTGAGGTAGTGTGTATGCTTGAGAAAAACTTTTTTACCCGAAAATATAATCACATAAGAAAATCCAGATGGACTCTCCATTGAATATTAGCAAGATCAACCAATAGATCCACATAGCCTTTCACATCCATAGGCTTCATATGCTCAAACCATTTGCCATGACAAGTCATATGGTTTGATGCTCTAGAGTCCATATACCAAGTGTCATCACTTTCACCATTCGTCATCATAGATCCCACAACATGTTTCATGGCAAACAAGTGATTTGCACTGCCATCATTACTGCTTGATACATAATTTCCACCACTTGCATAATTTCCACCATGATGCATAATTTCCACCACTTGCATAATTTCCACCATGTTGTGCATAATGCCCACCATGTTGTGCTCTACCCCCTCTCAAATCATTTTAATTGCGGAAACAATCACGTGCCATACGACCAAATTTCCCACAGTAATGGCATTCCACATTTTGCATAGATGTTTGTTGGCCTTGCCAACGTCCTCTACCACGAGGATTACCTCTGCCTCTCTGAGGTGTATATCCACGACCACCTCTAGCACCATATGTAAGCTGAAAATTCTGTTGTGTTGACCTGTCCTGCCATCCACGACCATTACCACGGCCACATGATGCAAATCTCCCCCTGCCTCTAAATCCCCTTTGTTGAATAGAAAGCCTGATTTCTGCCATTATCATCATGGCTAGTAGATGCATCATGAAAAGAGTCACTGAGTTTGATTTCCTCAACAAGCAAGAGTGAAACCAACTCATCAAAATCTAGTAAACTTGAACTTCGAACCGAGATGGATGTATCAAAAGACTTATACTCCTTGCCAAGACCATGCAAGGTAACGTCTACCAAATCATCATCAGGCATGGGGGCATTGATTGTTGCTAATGCATCTACATACTTCTTTATCTCTTGTACATAATCATGGATGCCCCTTCCTTTCCGTTTCACATTATGAATCTGTTGTCTCAACTGAGACTTGCGAGACGAGCACTAGTGTGTCTGTATCAAATAGCTTTACCAATGTATCCCATGCATCCTTGGGATTCTCAGCATCATGTATATGTATGAGTATAGCATCTGAGATACATATAGACAGGTAATACAAAACTTTGTATGCTCTTTCTAACCATTGCTTTTATGAGCTACAACCTGTTGTTGTGTAGGTTGTCAGGGTAGTTTCGGCTCTGGCTCCGCACCTGTAACAAGGTTCCAAAAACCTTTTCCCTTCAGAAAGCTTTTGATCCTATACTTCCATGCCTGGAAGTTCTTCCTATCCAACTTTTCACCCACAATTTGTATTTGGTTGTCTGACATATTTGCTCAATGCAAATGCACCTTCCGCACACGTCCAAATCTGTATTTGGTTGTCTGACATATTTGCTCAATGCAAATGCACCTTCCACACACGTCCAAATCTGTAAACGAGCCTTCCTCAGCTCAATCACACTCTAATAAGTGTTCCAGATACTCCAAATTACTCAACAAACTTCACTTTTGATGTAGAAAATCAAACTGATTGCATCCAAAATGAACTGGCATATGCAGTCCAAGGTACCCTATTTTGGCACGCTTTTTAAGGCTTCAAATTGCAATGTAGTGGTCCAATCAAGTGTGGATAACTTGCATTAACACTTGAACAAGCTCAATGTTGCATATCAACACCAACCAAGGTGCGTACATACCAAATTTGTCAGATCCCCTTCTCTGTTTTGAGAAAAACCAGTAAAACCAGAAAAGACCAGTAGTAAAAGTGCTCTAATTCCTTTGATTCTTGTCCAAATTGAGAGAGCAGGCATTCATTAGCTTAGCATTGATGTCTACTAACTCCATGTAAAAGGAATTAGACCAATTATTTAAGATGAGAGAGTAATTAGCTGATTAATCACCCTCTGTTTCACTAATCACAGTAGACAACCTGTTTAATCAGCTCATTTCCAGCTCCATAATGCATAATTGCTTCAACAAATCATATAGCAACCTTCTCAAGTGTATGTACCACACAATTTCTAAGAGAATTTTGAAATTTTGTCAACCACAAGACTTGATTTTTGGCCTCCACCTCTAGTAAAAAAGTGAAAAACTGCTCTGTTTCTGCATATTTGCTTGCGCCGCCTGCTGTAGGGTTGATTTGAGGAGATTATAATGATAATTGATGGTACATTTAGATGCCCAACACACCTAGGCATGTGCCCAATCCCTCAATGTAGTGATTTTTGCAAAACCCTAGCTTTAATTGCATCCACAATGAGCATCATTTCTCTGTTTTTGTGAAGGGTTCAAACCAGTGATTTTCCTCACATAAATGCACCAATCTTGGCTCCAAATTCAATTTAGGGCTTGCACATGAGTTGCCAATACATTAATCCTTGTCACATACATGTTCCTTTGCCAGATAGCATCTATTTTCACAATACATCATCGCTTTCAAGCTCCAATGGAAGCTTGCAAAAAACCAAAATTTTCTTTTGCTTTGGGCAACCCTGATTTGCCTTGTTTGTGCTTGAATCACCTGCAATCCGCTCAAGGGTGTTTAGTAGTCCTTACCCGATAGGCCAAGCTCTCAAATCTGATAGAAATCGTGTGCTCCAAGCTTCACAGCATCAATGGCAAGCTTCATAGCTTTTCTTCACAGCTTCTTCTCCCTCTTCTCTCACTCACTTATAAACCCTAATAGAGAGCACCAGGCTCTGATACCATGATGAAAAACAGGTAGAGGGAGAGGAGACACACACACAGGAGAAAACCCTAATGTATATTGCAAACCCTAACCATAGAGGGAAGCCATCTCCCTTCTCACACAATGCATAAAGCCATCATCCATAATACACAACACACACTATGTGTTATGTCCACACACAGCTAACCCTAGCTAATGTCCACACACTATGACCAGCTGGACACGGTCATTTATGTCTCACACATGCTGCTCCCTAACATGCGAGCACATAGTGCAGCTGGCACACACTGACATCGAGCTTGAATCTCAACAGCATGGGAGTTCCAAGTTATAGATAACCTTGAAGAAATCATCTTGGGTGGCCCTTGTCAGTACTCTATTGACCAATAAATGCAAATTTTCAACCTAGGACACCCAATGAGAGTATTTTGTGATAGTAAGGATTTGATATTGAAGGATCTATATGATGATAATCACAACGGGCTACAAGGCTCTCTCAGAAAGCTCCTTAATGTGAAAAATTATCTTCTCCATCAAAAGCCCTTCCTAACAAAACCTCTATTCCTCTAACTCCAACCTCATTATTAAAAAAGGTTTCTACCAATAATTTCACAACTATATCCTATCGATATCAACAACACAACTTGAATATTACTTTGACAAGGGTAGCCCTTTGTGACCTTCAACATCAATAGACCCTTTGTTTTAGCAAATAGCCTCTTCAAGCGATTGTACCATTGATAATAAAGATCTACCCTCCTCTACATTAGTAATACCTCATGATGATGAAGGTTCTACTATGAGAGTCCCTCTTCGATCAACCCTGCTAAAGGATTCAAAGGCTTCTATCACAAAATCCTCATCATCGACAGCCCCTCTTGAAAACAAGCCTAAGTCATCAAATGATAATACCAAAGGTCATTACTATAGCTAACAAAAGTAAATCCATCCAAGTGACCTCACCATTAGCATAACCACTCTCCTAAAGACCTTAGCCTCATCAATGATGCCCAAACCAAAAATTACCATTGCTCCATTGTAAGCCAATGCAAGAAGGGTACCAAACCTTCACTTCGACAAAAAAAGGTACATCCACCTCATAAATCAATGTTAAAATATCTTCATGGTATCAAAAGGTGGGTAGAGAATCAATTATTATTAGTAGCTCAAGGCTACTCTAAAGGTGGAAATTTGATTTGGCTCCTCACCAACCAAGGTAAGACTCAAGGCAACGCTCTCACAACATCAATCTCAAAAGCCTAGAAAGTAGAATACTTGTTAACCTATTCCACACACAATATAAATCCAAAAGAGTTAGATAAAATCTTTATTCAATTCATCAATTATGGGTTCCCAAAAAATTATTGCAAGCACCGGGATTCTATAAGGTAATAAAAATCTATGAATTCCAAAGAAATCCTACCAACTTGCACAAAGGAGGCAACTTCAACAAAGAAGACACCAACCCTCACACCGTCGTAAAGGTCATAAAAAATGAGCCTACTCATTGCTCAAGGGTATTATGATGATAATTCTACCATCTTGTGTCTAAATCCATTAAAGAAAGAACAACCTTGCCACAACTTTTGTGCCAAGAATTATCACACCCCACCAACTTCTGTGCTAAGAAGAATCACACCCCATGTCTCACATGGTGTGGAGACTAAAGAAGAAACAAAAAGCAGACTATAAGAACCCTCCCAAAAACACAGGAGCCATAAGAACCTGCTTGCACTCTAAAGAACAACCCTTGGTTATGCAACAAATTATCTCATCAAATGTATCACCATATGTAGAGCTACTAGTCAAAGCTTTAGCTTCCACAACAAAGTTAGATGAAAGCTTAATGGCATAATTCAAACTATTTGCCAACCTCCTCCTTTGGGAGTCACTACTAGAGGCAACCCTTCCACACCATCACATAGGCCTAGAAATTGCTTGAATGCACTACAATATAAGGGAGAAAAAAAGTGAAAAAAAGAAAGAGGATATTTTAAAAAAATGGGATTCACCCCTACCAACCATGCTTCATTCATACATCACATGTTGTCATCAATAGATCACATCAACGGGGGCAGATAAGCTCATTAGCTTACCATTCTTCTTTCAATTAAATAATTATTGTAAGTAGGCAGCTCAATGAGAGAACAAAAATACTCACCCACTAATGGTAAGCTTATTAGCTTATCATTCTTCTTTCAATTAGCTAATTACTGTAGCAGTAGAGCTGCTCTATAACTTACCGTTCTTCTTTCAACTAGCTAATTACTATAGCACAGCTGCTCAATGAGTGAACATAAATACTCACCCACTAAAAATACAAGTTTGTATCCACCATAGAGCCTCATCCACCATCGATATTCTTCTAGGTACATCTCTAGATGGAAGCCATGGTGGCGAGTGCAAGCCTTGTCAATGGTACATCTCTAGATGGGGGGGGACATGGAGAGTGCAAGTCTTGTCAATGGTACAACCCATCACCTAGATTTCCCTTGAAAAAGTGTAAGTATAATAGGTTATCCCTAGTGGCTCCCCATTCAAACCTCTCTATAACAAACCCTTTGACATAATAGTATCCTCACCATAAAATCCCACAATAGTATCTTTACCATAAAATCCAACTATTATCTCAAGAAGGTGAAGAACTTTTCAAGAAGGTGAAGAACGTTTCAGTTAATCTTGCAACTTAAAAGAATTCTTTCATGCCTCTCTAACTATTTTGACTTTAACAATAGCTACATCAAGAGTCTTCTTGACTCACTTTAAGGCACTTCATTGTACATCTTCTTATAAGAGCATAAAATATATTTATTCATAAAAAAATAAAAAAGCACATGGAATGAAGAATGTAAGAAATGGTCAAATAGCAATGCTGCTATAATCCTACATCAAGTAGCAAATAAGAAGATACCAAAAGCATGTATGATCAATCTATGAAGCAATGGTGTCCAAATCTACAACTTGGATAGTCACCTAGAAATGGTCCAATGGAGTATTTATGGCGATTAATACTCAAGAGCATAAGGCAATAAGCTAGAATGGATTCCATTTGAATGTACTTCATGTATGTATTATGAGATTAATCATTTTATGAGGAATAGGCCACTTATAAGCCTTCAGAACCTAACCCCATAGTTTATGAGATTAATCATTTTATGAGGAATAGGCCACTTATAAGCCTTCATGTATGTATTATGAGATTAATCATTTTATGAGAGGAATAGGCCACTTATAAGCCTTCAGAACCTAACCCCATAGTTTATGTATGTGTGACCACTCATGGCCTTATATATATGTCATTTTATCTCATAATGCAACATACTCTCCCACTATGTAATATAATGTTACTCTTACTAATCCTCTCTCTAATATTCTTCTTAATGTATGCTAGTGAATGTGTGTAAATGTGTTGTGAGGTGAGAGGAGGGACGAGCACTCATACTCCCACGTAACGGTGTGACAATTACATCGGGAGGAGGACGGTAATGGAAACGGCTACCCAAGGAGGTGTGAAGCTTGAAGTGGTGTGCTGGAGCTTGGCCATTGGAAAGATCCCCACGATGGTTCTAGGAGAGGTGGAAGCCAATAACATTTTTGGCACCATTGTCAAGGTTAACAGGAGCTGCCACTATAATTATAATCAAATAACAAATATGAAGACACCAAAAGCATGTATGATCAATCTATGAAGCAATGGTGTCTAAATCTATAACTTGGATGGGTATCTAAAAATGGTCCAATTGAGTATTTATGTGGTGATTCTAGCTCCAAGATCACGTGGCAACAAGCTAGAATGGATTCCCTCTTCACGTTGATAGTTTTTTTCATGCTCAAGGAATATGCCAAATGTATGTGCCTATCTCAAACCCTCGACAGATAATAAATTGTAAAATATGGTTTGAAACTTTAATATAGATGACCATTGTGTGGTCAAGTGGATTAGTGCAGGTGCGTGAAATCAAAATAGAAAGTACATGGGAGAGCTATGAAACTCAAGTGTGGATTAGTGCAAGTGCGTGAAATCAAAATAGAAAGTACATGGGAGAGCTATGAAACTCAAGTGGAAATCAAATGCATGATCGTTGCATGGTCAAGTGGATTAGTGCAGGTGCGTGAAATCTAATGGATGTGCCTATCTCAAACCCTCGACATATAATGAATTGTAGAAACTTTAATATAGATGATCGTTGCTTGGTCAAGTGGATTAGTGCAAGTGCATGAAATCAAAATAGAAAGTACATGAGAGAGCTATGAAGATGGGCGGTGCAACAATCCAAAAGGAATCAAGGTGGCGAGATGGGATTTGAAGAGGGAGACCTACGGTTAATCAAGGTGTGGTTCATGAAGTGTGGATTTTCGACAAGTGGCTAGAGAGACCACCAAAGTGACTACAGAGTGAAGAGGTGTTGCAGGTTTGTTTGATTTCATTGAAGGCTACAGGAGAGAGCCTGCAAATTTTGAAGGATAAGAAGACAATGTAGTGAGAAGTATTGTTTGGATCAGAGCAGAGGGTGAGCTAGAGAACAAAGAGTTGGCTTGGAGGAGTGTCCCCTAGGCTCTCTGAGAAGCTTCTCTATTAGAGACTTGACCCATTTCGATTTCTTCTCGACTAAAGATGTTTGAAGGTGAAGCTTTGAAGTGATATCACACCAGGGTTTTCTTGAGGGAAATCTTTGAGTTTTTTCTATGTTTCCTTCTTATGTTTGTTCCCAGGTCTCAAGGCTGTTGAGACATTGTTGTGTTTTGTATATCTGAAACAAACAGCAAGTTTGGTTGCTATCTTTTATTTTGATGTTTTGGTTGTGATGATTGAGTGGTTTATGTAAAGTTTATGGAGATGAAGCTCCTGAATGTGTGAGTCTGAAGACTAGGGTTCTGAGTCAGTTGTGTGTTAGTTGAGCATCAAAAGAGTCAGCTGATGGTGTAGGGACCTTGTTTTGGCCTGTTTGAGTTGAAGGGAATTGATCTTAAGTCACAGTTGAATGTTGGAAGTTTGTCAATTCAGCGTCAATAATTGAAAGGCTTTGTGATCTGATGGGGTTTTTGTAGGTGGCAGCTTTGAATCAATTGGAGTCAGTTGAGTGTCCCTACAAGGTTGGGTCGTTGCAAGGATAGATTGTTCTGAGGGTTTAGAAGTGCCAGCGATACAGAGGGAAGGACTCTTGCTTCAGCAGCAGCTGAGTCAAGTTAATTGGTTAGCTGGGTACAATCAGATCTGTGTCAGCAGAGCTGTTGTGTTAACATAGAGCTTCTAATGTGATATTTCTATGAGATAAGTATAGCCTGAGGGTCAGAGGATGTTGAAGAAGAAAGGTTCTGTTTTGGTTGAGAGATTCTAAGTCACAACCAGTTCTACGTGAGACCTGTGAGGTAGTTTTTAGTCAGAGGAGGGTCAGCAAGGTGTCGAGGAAGGTCTTGGGCTTGTGAATATAAGGATAGCTGATGTTAGAGGACAATAGAGATCCCTGGAGGACACATTTTGGAAGGAAGTGAGCATTAGCATTCGGAAGCAGGTATTCTATCAACATCTAATCTTGGGCTTGTGAATATAAGGATAGCTGATGTTGGAGGACAATAGAGGTCCCTGGAGGACACATTTTGGAAGGAAGTGAGCATTAGCATTCGGAAGCAGGTATTCTATCAACATCTAATCTGTCTGTGGCCTACTAAGAGTATTTATGGTCAGTTATTTAGTAGTCAACTGAAGTCGGCTGAAGGGTTATAAGGGAAGATCAGGGCCATTAGAGATCAGAGCTAACCTAGGAGGATGTCGGAAAGAGGCAGCTATATAGTTTGAGAAGTTTGCAGTGTGTTGAAGTGTTCAATTGTGTCATCTAGAGATTAGGGAACGTCAGGTGAGTGTATTGGTGTCTTGATTTGGTGTTTTTTGCTGGGTTGTGGTGTTAGGTGTGGTAGTTCTCTCCTCACCACGGTGGTGTGTTTCGGATGGGCTATAGAGGCAAGTCTCCCAGACACATCATTGTTTTGGTGCCCCCACCACCAAGGAGGGCTTTGAAGCACCCTTTCAGTCTGTTGCAGGTTTGAAAGTTCTCAATAAAGCAGATGGAAGCCATGAAGATGTACCCAGTGTTCCATGAATATGTTGGAGAAGATCCATAGGAATTTTTGGAGGGGATAGAGTTGGCAGCATTCACCTTTGGGAAGGATAGACATGAGGATAAGTTGACATTATTGCCTATGTTGTTAAAGGGAGATGCCAAAAGGTGGCTTTAGACATGGAGAACTCAGCCTAATCAAGGTCAGGCATATGAGACATTAAAGTGGCCTTAGTGTAGCACTATAAATAGGGTGAATCCCCATATGAGACATTAAAGTGGCCTTAGTGTAGCACTAATCCCCATATGCTTTGTGGCAGGAAATCTAGAAGTTAAAGCATAGTATGTTTAATGTGTTTGATAGATTTGTGGACCATTTTGAAGGTTTGTGGGGAAAATGGGATAATTCCTTGGGGAAAGAACACCCATTGGCTTTACTGAAGAAAGATATGTTTATCAAGTCCCTACAAGCTGATGTGAAGGAGAAAGTGGAGTTGAAGAGACCTGGAACTTTTGAAGAGGCCTTGAGGATAGCCAAAGAGAAGGAGTGGAAGCTACAAAGGTTGGATTTAAAGTAGAGGGAAGCTCAAGTTGAAGGAAGGCTAGTTGTGCTTGGGGAAAGAAGTAAAGAGAATGTGGGGGAGAGAGAGAGCTTGAGTTCCTTGCAAGAAAAGAAAAACACCAAGACACAAGAGAGATGAATGGCTGAATTTTGTTCTATCTTCTTCTCCTCTCTCCAACCATATAACTAAAAGATAAGAGTACATATATAAAGGGAAAGTACTCTCCTACAATAACATACAAAATGGTTGGTCTATAGTGTGAACCCGACTATATGAGCTGGCATTATAACTATGCGATAGCTTTAGTACTCCAAAGTGGCTTCCACATAGCCTGTCATCCACTGGCGGCATATCAACCATAATCGTACTAACTGCGTAGTGACATAAGTGCGGAAGCTATCACCCAGGTGGGTCATCAATGTTCGTCGTCGCACTAGTTGAGTTTGATATCTCAAAAAGAAGAGCAACAGAAGGGAGGACTGCTCTAATAGTCTCATTGATGTAGGGTATACCTACCAGAAAGATGGGAGGTTATAGCTTTCCTGTGCTATTCAAAAGAGAAGACATATAAGATATTAGGAGAGAAGAAGAGATGCCAAATCAGCAAGAGTCCGGGAGAGAGGCAACAAGGAAAGCACTAGGTGGAGTCGGTATGTTTGATTTGTTTGGTGTTTGGCATGCTAATAGAGCAGTGTACAGGTTGTGGATCATTGTGTGAGTGCTGTGTTAGAAGATGCAAAGGCAGTGGAATAGTGTGTTTGTGAAGTGCAAGAGAATGCAGTTTGTATGGTTGAAGACCCAGACTTGCAGATAGTAGTTGCTAACAAAGCAATGGAGAATTGCTCAGTTATTGGTGAGTCCACTATGATAGGGCAGGTGGCCCCTGGCTGATATGTTGGAAATGTCACAGGAGCTTGAGTTGAGTATAGCTTCATTAGAGGTTGTCGGTGTGGACTCTGCAGATTTGTTTGATGATGTGGAAGAATGTGGAGTAGAGAGTTTATCAAAGTTGCCTTTCCCTGGATGAAACAAGTGATGGCAAAGCTAAAGTGGATGAGCATGCATATGTGTGAAGATATGAATAGTGGTGAGCACAATGATGTAGATGCTTTGTTGGATGGTGCCTTGGAGGGAGTCTATGTTTTGTTTGAAGAACCTATGGTTATAGGTGACGGTGAGCAGGTTGATGCCCACGTGGATGCTGAGTGTGTGACAATAATGATGATGAAGTTTTGGATACTATGAGCTGGTTGTGGGATGAGGAAGCTATGGATGATGACCAGGAAGGGCAGAAAGATTTTAATTTGGTCTCTTTGTTTGATAGTGTTCAGGATGTTATGGGAATTGGGTTTGATGATGTAGAGGATAGAAATGGTGAGAATGTTTGATGGAGCACAGACAGTTGCCAAATGTCTTGAGTTGTGTGAAGAACTTAGAATTGATGGGGATGGAGAAGCAGGGAGGAGGCTAGCCAAAAAGTGTACATTGATAATGCAACCAATATAGACGGGCAGGATGTTAAAGTTATTTGAAGATGGTGTGTAGATTTTTGATTAAGGAGGATGGTTCGGTCAGCTGGATGGCTTTGGAGGAGGGTGTTATACCCATTTGATCCAAGTGGAGGATCAACTAGAAAGAACTTAAGCTAGTTGTAGGGTTTGTATAAGGTTTTTCCAAATAAATGGTTGACCATAAATTCTCTAACTAGGGGGGTTCTGCAAACTATGATAGGTTTTTCCATGCTCAAGGAATATGCCAAATGGACATGCCTATCTCAAACCCTTGACACATAATAAATTGTAGAATATGGTTTGAAACTTTAATATAGATGACCATTGCGTGGTTGTGGATTAGTGCAGGTGCATGAAATCAAAATAGAAAGTACATGGGCGAGCTATGAAGATGGGCAGTGCAACAATCTAGAAGGATTCAAGGTGGCAATGGGATTTGAAGAGGGAGACTTGCGGTTAATTGGGGTGTGGTTCATGAAGTGTGGGTTTTCGATGAGTGGCTAGAGATACCACAAGAGTGACTGCAATGAAGAGATGTTGTAGGTTTGTTTGATTTCGGCTGAAGGCTGTAGGAGAGAGCCTACAAATGTTGAAGGATAAGAAGACAATGTAGTGACAAGGATAATTTGGATCAGAGCAAAGGGTAAGCTAGAGAATAGAGAGTTGGCTACTAGGAGGAGTGTCCCCTAGGCTCTCTGAGAAGATTCTCTGTTAGAGACTTGACCCATTTTGATTTCTTCTCGAGGACTGAAGCTCTTTGAAGGTGAAGCTTTGAAGTGATGTTGTCAGGGTCTTCATGAGGGAGATCTTTGAATTTTTTGTGTTTCCTTCTTATGTTTGTGGCCAGGTCTCAGGGCTATTGAGACATTGTTGTGTTTTGTATATCTGAAGTAGATAGAGAGTTTGGGTGCTATCTTTTGTTTTGATGTTTTGGTTGTGATGATTGAGTGGTTTACATAGACTTTATGAAGATGAAGCTCTTGAGTGTGTGAGTCTAACGACTGGGGATCTCATTCTAGGTCAGTGTTGACACAATGTATGTCGGTTGAGAAGAGAGGGTTCTGTGTCAGGCTGTTTGTCAGCTATGGTGTAGGGACCTTGTGTTGGCCTATTTGAGTTGAAGGGAATTGATCTTGAGTCACAGTTGATTGTTAGAAGTCTGTCAGAAGTCAACTGTTAGCTGAATGTTAGAAGTCTGTCAACTGTGCAGTCAAAAGGCTTTGTGGTCTGATGGGGTTTTTGTGGTAGATCTGTGAATCAGTTGGAGTCATCTGAGTGTTCACAAGGTTGGGTCCTTGCAAGGATAGATTGTTCTAAGGGTCCAAAAGTGCCAGGAAAATGTAGAGGGGAGGATACCTGCTTCAGTTGAGTCACAGGTTAATTTGTTAGTCGGGTACAGTCAGATCTATGGCAGTTGTGTGTCAGCTACTATCAACAGAGAGCCTATAATGTGATATCTCCATGAGATAAGATAAGCCTGAGGATCAGATGTTGGAGGAAACTTGAGAAAGGTTCTGTTTTGGTTAAGAGATTCTAAGTTAGCTGATTCTGCATCAGACTACTGAGGTAAGATTTTGTCAGAGGAAGGTTAGAGGAGGGTCAGCAAGGTGAATATGAGAAATAGCTGATGCTGGATGAAAATAGAGGTCCTTGAGGACACATTTTGAAAGGAAGTGAGGGTCAGCATTCAAAAGCAAGTATTCTATCAACATCTGATCTGTCTGTATTTATGGTCAATTAGTAGTCAGTTCAGGTCGACTGAAGGGTTATAAGGGGAGATCAGGGCCATTGGAGATTAGAGCTGACCTGGGAGGATGTCAGAAAGAGCTAGTTATATAGTTTGATAATTTTGGAGTGTGTTAAAGTGTCCAATTGTGTCAGCTGAAGATCAAGGGACGTCAACTGAGTGTACTGGTGTCTTGATTTGGTGTTTTTTGTTGGGTTGTGGTACTAGGTGGTAGTTCTCTCACGGTGTTATGTTTTGGACGGGCTATAGAGGCAAGTCCCCCAGACACATCACCGTAAATGTACTATGACCATTCATGAGCTTTGGGTGCCTGATTAGCCATAGTTTAAGTGTGTGTGAACACCTATAGCCTTGAATGTAAGTCATTTTATCTCATAATACAACATACACTTCGATTGGGGCCATGGTCAATCGTACACAACCCATCACCTGGATTCTCCTTGAAAAGTTGTAATCACATAGATTATCATTTGTGGTATGCATTCAAACCTTGCTAGAAAAAAATGAACCCCCTCAACAATAGTATCTTTACCTTACAATCCCACAATTATCTCAAGAAGGTGAAGAACTTTTCAATTACCCTTACAACTCAAAACAATTCTTTCACGCCTCTCTCATGATTTTGACATCAAAATAGTAGCTACTCAAGAGTCTTCTTAACTCACTTTAAGGAACTTTATTGTATACATGCTTGTAAGAGCATAAAATATATTTATACATAAAAAATAAAAAGTACATGGGATAAAAAATACAGGGATATATCCACTTCAAGATCAATTCAAGATCATTTGACAAAGTCCTTAACAATTCAAGATCATTTGACAAAGTCCTAAAAGTAGGAAAAGTAACAACCAAGGAACTACATTTGCATTGCTTCAATGTATTAAATGAGGAACTGAAATTTGCTCCCTTGTCCTAATGATATCTATATCAAATAGAAAAGACAAAGACACCAAAATCGTGCCAAACTTGTAGCCATATTTGTCCTCTTGTGGACATGGGGGATGACCTACCATGCTCTCCTACATCAACAAATTCCACAAGGTTAAATGCATGCAACTAATGCACATCATAGACACAAAATTAAAAGATATGCAAAAAACAATTATAAAGTACTCGACAGTGAGAAGCCCTCCACTACCAAGATGCACAATGAGCCTACACTCTCCATTCGGGACCATGTAGCCTCCTTCTACTAATTGTCCCTATACTCTATCTAGATCATTCACCACTCCTCCTCATTTAGCCAAATAGGTTTTGGATTCCCCTCCCACACAACATCCCTTACCTCGGATCTACACGATGCCATGGTTTTAACCATGACATAGTTGATCCATTGATTAGGCACTACTTCACCTCTATGGGAGTGCGAGATGATGAAGTTTATTTTGTCCTTCTCTAAGGCTTCCCACTTCTTCATTACCTCATGTGCAAACTGAATCTTAAGTAGTTCGTGGATGATACACGCTTTTATCTCCTTCCCTGTCTCATCTTGACCATCGCTGCTTTGTTGCGCACATGATAAACTTTCTCTATGGATGATATTAGAGGAGTGTAAGGACTCCTAGGTGTGCATGGTGTACTAGATGTGGAGGAGATGGGTGGGCACTACGTGGGGGGCCGATCCATCTGTGCCACCACTCCCACCACAATCACCCCCACTATTACTACGCCTACGTGTACGCGAGTAGGTGGGGTGTGTCCCAGTGTATGTGAGGAGTGAGGATCGGTGTGAGTGGTAGAGGGATGGGAGGGCCCAACCCTCCAAAAGTAATTCGGGGGTTACTTGTGAAATGAACTAGAAAAATTACTCAGGGCTCATGGCTTATGGTCTCAGCATGAAAGCAAACTCTGCAGAAGGCTGGGTGGAGGCATTTAAGGGGCTGTAACCTTTTGAGGTTTCAGCCATGATTCTACACACAATATTTTTTAATAATTTTCTTGATTAATAGCTTTAAGAATTAACAATATGTAGAGAGATGTATTAAGTGACTAACATAGCTGCCAAAGGAGTACTCCCAAAATTGTGTAATTTTAGCTGAGTTTCAGCTAGAGTGATAATTAAGTGGATATTATAAACACATCCATTAGCCTTGAAATTTTGTAAAAGTGAAAAAAAAAACTATTTAGCATACTTATGTAAGGTTTCACCACTATCCCATCATCGACAGTTTTGATCCTCCAAAGTATAAGAAAAATTATAATCTAGCAATATTTTTATTTTCTACATTGAATTACACATTTTTAATATCATAGATGAGCTCAAAAAGGCCAAATATGGTAATTTTGACTATAAATATGACCATACTTCAATATTTTTAGGTCTATAAAAAGAAAGAATATTTATTTTTTTGCCCAATTACCGGCACCTATACTTGCATCTAGCGGCTCTATACCGGCACCTATATCGATGCTTTATGATATGCCTTTTCCCATGGTACCACCACTTATACCAATGCATGTAGCTATCACTGGTAATAAATGACCACCGTACGGTAAAAGCCATCATTCCCTTGTAGTGTATATGTATATGTGTGTGTGTGTGTGTGTGTGTGTGTGTGTGTGTATAATATAATGTTTATGAATGAAGAAGAAATTTCTTCCCCAAGATCCTTCTTTCCAAAGTATCACATAGAAAAACCCACCATGGAACAATAAATCACTAAGACACCATGGGATATGGCCACTCTTATGACACTCCTCTTATGACACTCCTCATAGACTAAGATGTGAGTAGGGCTATTGCTACAAAGTGCCCCTACAATGTGGGAAGAGGTACTCCTTCTGAACCAAGAGTTAACTGAGAAAGGGTAGCTTGACATTGAAGGCCTACTCCAACCTAGGGAGAATGGTAGTGTTCCTAGATTTATCTAGATACCGATGAATTAATTGGTTGCTATTGTTCCGAAAGCAATGTTTCTAATGCCACCATTCCAATCCACCCACAATGAATATCATGTAGCTTGTGATCCTGGACAAAGGAGTAGGAGTGAGCATTATCACTAAGAAATGTGAACCTACACTAGAACGAACAAATCCTAGATGGAGTAGGAGTGAGCATTATCACTAAGAAATGCTAGGAAAATTTGGGGAAACCTACACTAGAATGAACAAATCTAATTGTAAAAATGGTAGATGGAACATCAGCACGACCCATGGGAGTTTTGCAAAACCCAAAGATGAAAGTCTTTAAGCTCCATTACAATTATACATTTGTGGTGATGAACTTCTTGCGCCCAAATTGGATTCATATAATGTCATTTTGTCTAGACCTTTCATGTGGGAAACCAAGCTGGTGCATGACTGGGCATTAGACCACATTTTTTCAAAAGAAAAGATACCCAAGTTTTGAAGGTAGACTTACAAACATGGGAAATGCATCCAATGGATGGAAACTTATTGGTAATGAATCTAACATGACATATTGAACCATCTCCAAAATAAAGCTGAATCACAGACTAATTCAAAAGAGGATAGGATGTAGGTATCCCTCCACTAGACTTTAGTGAGAACTAGATACATGTGCTGCCACCACCGTTGATGTGCTACTAACAAGTATACATAGAGGGACATAGCAGATCTAGGTCTCTCAACCTCAGTGTTCATGTTGGGTGTTAGAAATTTTGGTAAGGCTTCTGGAAGTGTGTCATCAAGAAAAAACAATTTAGATAATGAAAAGGTGGTTGAAATAAAAGCGATACATAGCTAGGTGCAATGACACCCTACGAACAATGTCAAAAAGCATATAATGAACCTAAAAATTCACTGGCTAATGCACCTATCTTGAGACCACCCAACTCGATCTTTCATGTAAATATCGATGCTTCCAATTTTGCAATTGGGTGTTCATTGGCATAATCGTGGCCAATGTTTTTGAGAATGAACATTTTCTCCACCCTTTCTGCTTTAATATGAAAGACAACAACATAGTAGTCACCAAAAAGGTTGACCAACAAACATGTATAGAGCATATAACCTTATCAGTAGAAAACTACCATTGGAAACTACCAATGGAAAATGAAGCTTCGGCTCCACAGGATCAAGGGGCCAAGAAAAATGCAATACAAGAGTCAATTACCCTTATTGCAAGAACCCAAGAGATTTTAGAGAAAATGGGTGACAATCATGTTTAATAGAAAGGGATAAAGAAGACACTCATGAATCCAAAGAAACCAAAGCCATAAGAAGAATCAGCTCTAGAAGAAGAGGAAGTGGAGGTAGTAGAAGCTGAGGATTTTTATAGCTAATCAAACAATCATAGACTAGGACGATATTTTGTACACATGTCTGTACAATGTTATGCTGGTGCATTTTGTGAGAGCCAATCACATATACACCTATCCTTTTAGGCACTTTCTTTTAGACGAAAGTTTACAAATTTTAAACCATATTTATTACTATAAAATAAGAGACTACTTCACACATTTTTAAACATCTCATAAGGATTTAAGTGGAATATCTAGTCATTTTATATAATAATAAACACCATTTTCATAAGTTTCTCACTAGATGATCCAAATATAAGCAAGGGTTCATATATGTTGTCTTATTATCAATACAGTTTTGAAAGTCGAGACCATCACCTTATCTTCTAACTAAATTGAAATATTTAGATATGCATTCTTGATTGATTATTTTAGTGGAGACATTGATTTATTAGTATAACTAAAGTAAATCGCCATATAAGCTCACACTATCGTTAGATTTTTGGTGTCAAAGACTCAAAGAGATTCTAAGAAGTAAATTTAATTAAATTAATTATTAATGCAATAATCTTTTTTGTCACCATGAAAAATCTATCTCTCATCGCTTAAATACTACTTAAATACTATGATGTAAGGTTCAGGAGAAATTTATAATGAGTCGATATCATTTTTTTCTTGCATGTAGCAACCTAATTTGTAAATTCGTAACCTATTTGGATTATAGTGCCGGATATACCTCTACTTATGGTGATTTATCAAATATATTTAAGGTTACTTTTATCATTTTAATAATTTCTAAGGTTTGCCACATTCATGAAGACATGCCTTAGAAGAGAAATGCTAAAATAACGCTCCCATTCACAAGATATGATTTTTTAGCAAACCCCTAAAAGGACCTATTTATGTCCTCCTGAGCTACCAAACTAGTGCTAACATCCCACATCGAATTTTACAATTGTACCAATACATTTACAAACATATACAAGCCATGCATACTTCATTAGTAACCCACTCACTCATAAGAACAAAGGCACACAGAAAATATCATCTTCCTCACCATCCTCACTATCTCCTTCTTCTTCCATTGATACAAGAACAAGAAACACAAAGAAGGGAGAGCAAGAGTTGTGCCAACCACCCAGAAGAGAAAGAAAAAAGAAAAACATGCACTTAAAGAAGTCGAGCATAACCTCCTCAACCAACTTCTTTTTTCTTGATATTATTAAAAATTGAGTAACATCTTTTGGCCTAAGGTTCAAAGACCTTTCATTTTTTCAAATAAAGAACTTCAAAAATTATCCTCAAACCTTCCAAAAATGAGAACTCACACATAAATAATATATGACCATGGCTTTGAAATTTTAGCGGACTCGCTATTTTTGCCATGCCAATTTACATTACATTTTACACTGAAAGCACATTAAATAAATAATTTTAATAGGCCAAAATGCTAAAAATTTATCGATGTAGACCATAAAAATGCACCAAAAATGCATAAATTTAGGGGTAGCTTTGCACATCCTACATAGGTAGCTTTGCTTGCAATCCCAGCTTCACTTCAAGGGCAGTGTTGGTTGGCATACTCTGGGACCTCGCCCATAGGCCACAACAACCCAGCTCTTTGACGTCATATTTCCATAATCTCTTCTCCTCCCCATTGGCCATAGTGGCTATTGCCCTATTGCTTGTCTGCAACTTCCTTGCACTCTTCCACCTTCTTCTCAAATAGTGAACTTGAACTCCTCTCCATATCTGGCACAAGATTGGGTAGAAACTTTCTTCCTCTTTCATTCAACATTGAAAGACTTGGCTCAAGCCTTCTGAATCTCCTCTATTCTTACCGGCTATGAGATTGCCCAATCTCTTTACTATTTTAGGATTATGTGTACCATTACATGGATAAGCCATCCCCTTTCCCAACTAGTGCACCCTTATTTCTTTGTAGCTCCCATGGCTAGCCTTGTCCTGAAAATGGAACCAAAATGAACAGCTCTCACCCATCACTCAAAAATGACACAAAACTAGGATTCAAGGCAGCAAAGTCTATGCTTAGGGCTTAGCCCCTCACGATACTCACTTCTCTAGGGTCATACCTCTAGACTCACATCTGCGAGCTCACATATGCATGCTCGTGTCTCTAGACTCACATTTGCATGCTCACATATGCATGCTCATGCCTCTAGACTCACGTTTTTAGGCTCGTATCTCTAGGCTCACATGTTTAGACTCACGTAAATATACTCATGTGTCCAAGCTCACATGTGTGGGCTCATGTCTTTTTTATATATACTTAGCTCACATACTTACCTTTTATGAAACAAGCCTACCTAGGGCACAAAATTTAGGAACTGGGCCTATGACAAGGTCGGTTCTTACTAGGTAATATACTTTAACTCCCTAATGATTGTGAACTACTAATTATGAAGGACAAGACCTTTCCTTGGAATTTAGGAATTGGGCCTATGAAAAGGTTGGTGCTTATTGCGTAATATATTTTAACTCCCCAATAATTGTAAACCAATAATTATGAAGGACAAGACCTTTCCTTGGAATTTATATGATGTTATAGATTGTATGACCTTTCCTTGGAATTTATAGCTATTATAGATTGTATGACATGAAAATCTTCTAAGGACATGAGTAGTAGGTATGTCCGTACGAGTCTTTATGGTAGTAATAATTATTCCGTACAGTGTTAGGCATACCTACCTCTACATTCATATCTGCACGCTCATGTGTCCAGACTCACAGATCATGTTTGCAAAATCTCACATGTCTAGACTCACGGCTCACATGTCTAGGCTCACGTCATCTATATGCTCATGTGTCTAGACTCGTCTTTTTGCACAAGACTATGGGCTCACATCCCCAACAATGCGAGAGCTAGTTTGGCCTGGTTTTGGTGATTTTTAAAAAAATTTGGACTTGTTGGGGTGGGACTAATGGTCCTAATCCTAGTTAATGGTTGATATGCAAGTAATTGAATGTTTTTTGATGGATTGTATGCATCTAAGGTACCAATTCAAACAATGCATGAAACCGTTGTTAAAAAATATGAAATGCATGAACAAAATCAACTATCCCATTCTAATCCAACCTGAGCTCAATGAAAACATTGAGAAAAAATATGAAATGCATGAACAGGTCTTGTTATTAGATGAAATGCAATGGACATACATGAGTTAAAAGAAGAAAAGTAGACTTGGATGTGTGCATGCATGCAAACCATAAAAGTATTCTTTTTTATTTATTTTCTCTCGCATGTGAATAAATTTTTCTTTAACAAAATCCCTTACTAAGGATTGCAATCCCAACCTTAGGAACACAAACACAAGGGATGCTCATTAAGTTATAATTTTTGCAAATTTAAAACGAACCTTAGGAACACGAAAATAAGGGATGCTTGTTAGATTGTAATTATTCCAAATTTAGGAACATGAACACATTGTAATTTAAAAAACGAACCTTACACTAGATCTTAGTGAGGAGTTACTTGGGGAAGATTGGGCTAGGAAACTAGGGTGATTCTCTTGTGTTTATATAAATCTTTCTTGGCCAGTTAAGCCTCGAGGAGCGATTGGTTTAGCTGGTCATTATGTGAATGCAAGGTAATTACTATGAGTAAGAGTCTTTACCCTAGTAGTTAGGTTTTTAGGGGTAGGGGCCCTACACACAAGACATTCAATTGTGCAGGTTCATGTAGTACTGTAACTCATGTTTTTAGAGATTCCTGGAGCATACACTTCTATGGGAGTGGAAGAAGACTTTTTCATGAGGCAAAGTCTAACACTAGGAACACTCCTAGGCATAGAAGAATGGTTTTTGATTAGGCAGAGTCAAACACTACAAATACTCTTAGTGATGAGGGCAATGAGAGCAATGTTTCTATGACACCATCTAGGAATGCTCTTAGAGATGAGGGTAATGTTTCTATGGTCTCATTTAGGTTGACTTAGATTTAATAGGACTTTTTGAGCTTCTTTTATCTTTGATGATGTTTTGGATGGCATTTTGGGTGATCTTTAGATGGTGTCTTCTCTTTGTTGTTTACCAAACAGATATTATGTCTATCTGTTATGTAGATATTATGTTACACTCTCTACATGTGCTACATTTGAATTAAACTACGTTATGAAAGTGGTATTTCTTGCAAGTATTTTTTTGCACAATGAACAAAATTTTTATCAATTGTGCACATTAATGTGCTCGTGCACGAATGGGTCAATGAGAATTACTAGATTAGTTACCTATTGTTTTAGCAATTTCTATCCCAAACACCTAGTGTTTAGAATGCTTTTAAGTATCTTAGGTGCTTGTATTTTTCATGATGGATGCAAGTTTTTGTCTAATGTAGCATTAAACATTTAGACCTCAAAAATGGCATGTGTGCACGCACTCACCCATCGTGCAAATGTGTATGTGCACGTCTATGCATGTGTGCGCATGCATATGCTATGTGGATGCGTATTCTAAGTGCATGTGTGTTATGTGTGTGTGTGTGTGTGCATGTGCATGACTTGGAGACCCAAACATGTGTGTAGAGCATTTTATAATGGTCAACAACATCAACCCGCTGAAGGTGGGTCTAAGAGTGGGCTCCGAACGGGTATCAACCAATCGTGTGAAACAAAGCAAAACTTCTCTGCCGGATCTCGACCATTCTTAGAAAAACAAAGGAAAACTTTGAGTTCCGTGCTTTGACGAGGCGACGATGACATGCATCTAATGCATAGGGGCCCCAAGCTTGAATTTTGAGACGAACACCCTTGCCCTTCAAAATTGACAGGTTTGGTGAAATATAGCAAGTTTTTTTGTATTTTAGTGTAATGTTTTATGGGCACTTTAAAGATTTGCAAGTATTTTACGACCATAATGCTCAGGAACACGCACGACAACTGTCAAAAAACAACTATGCATAGGGTGACGAGAACGGTGACACGACGACTTCCCCAAGGCACTGGGCAAAGGGAAAACCTCTTAAAATATGCTTGGGTATGTTGAAACATCTAACGGTTTGCCTACAAGAAATACATTATACAAGAGGATTATACAAGAGGAGGCTGGAGCCCACATGGCACAAATTGCACAAACACAACATCGAAAGGTACGCCTAGGTTAGCATGTCCTTGGGTCGACGTGGAAGTTTCTCGTCCTTTTGACTCTAAAGTCTGACTCCTAAAAAAATTTAAAAGCATTCCCAAGAACAATGAACTTATTGTATGGATGCTAAATGTATGGTTCCCAAGTAGCACGTCTATATTACTCAAAAAAGCTTGTATTGTATACATAATATAGTCTCCAATGTGGGTCTAAGAGTGGGCTCCGACGGGTATCAACCACTCCTGTGAAAACAAAGGGAAACTTCTCTAACGGATCTCCACCATTCCTAGAAAAACAAAGGAAAACTCTGAGGTCCGTGCTTCGAAGACGACAACGACGTGCATCTAATGCATAGGGGCCCCAAGCTTGATTTTTGACGAGCACCCTTGCCCTTCAAAATTGACAGGTTTGGTGAGATATAGCAAGTTTTTTTGTATTTAGTGTAATTTTTAATGGGCACTTTAAAGATTTGCAAATATTTTACGACCATATAGAACAGACACGACGCCCGTAAAAAAACAACTATGCATAGGGTGACGGGAACGGTGACACGACGACTTCCCCAAGGCACTGGCAAAGGGAAAACCTCTTAGAATATGCTTGGGTATGTTGAAAAATCTAACAGTTTGCCTACAAGCAATACATTATACAAGAGGCCGCTGGAGCCCACATGGCACAAATTGCACAAACACAACATCGAAAGGTACACCTAGGTTAGCATGTCCTTGGGTCGACGTCAAAGTTTCTCGTCCTTTTGACTCTAGAGTTTGACCCCTAAAAAATTTAAAAGCACTCCCAATAATAATGAACTTATTGTATGGATGCTAAATGTATGGTTCCCAAGTAGCATGTCTATATTACTCAAAAAAGCTTGTATTGTATACATAATACAGTCTCCAATGTGGGTCTCAGAGTGGGCTTCGACGGGTATCAACCACTCCTGTGAAAAGAAAGGCAACTTCTCTGGTCTCGACCATTCTTAGAAAAACAAAGAAAAACTTTGAGGTCCGTGCTTCGACGACGATGATGTGCATCTAATGCATAGGGGCCCCAAGCTTGATTTTTGATGAGCTTCCTTGCCCTTCAAAATTGACAGGTTTGGTGAAATATAGCAAGTTTTTTTGTATTTTAGTGTAATTCTTGATGGGCACTTTAAAGATTTGCAAGTATTTTACGACCATAATGCTCAAGAACAGACATGACGCCCGTCAAAAAAGAACTATGCATAGGGTGACGGGAACGGTGACACGACGACTTCCCCAAGGCACTGGCAAAGGGAAAACCTCTTAAAATATGCTTGGGTATGTTGAAACATCTAACGGTTTGCCTACAAGCAATACATTATACAAGAGGAGGCTGGAGCCCACATGGCACAAATTGTACAAACACAACATCAAAAGGTACGCCTAGGTTAGCATGTCCTTCTTGGGTCGACGTGGAAGTTTCTCATCCTTTTGTCTCTAGAGTCTGACTCCTAAAAAAATTTAAAAGCATTCCCAAGAACAATGAACTTATTGTATGGATGCTAAATGTATGGTTCCCAAGTAGCACATCTATATTACTCAGAAAAGCTTGTATTGTATACATAATACAATCTCCAATGTGGGTCTAAGAGTGGGCTCCGATGGGTATCAACCACTCCTGTGAGAACAAAGGGAAACTTCTCTGAGGGGTCTCGACCATTCTTAGAAAAACACAGGAAAACTTTGAGGTCTGTTCTTCGATGACGATGACATGCATCTAATGCATAGGAGCCCCAAGCTTGATTTTTGACGAGCTTGATTTTTTTGTATTTAGTGTAATTTTTAATGGGCACTTTAAAGATTTGCAAATATTTTACGACCATATAGAACAGACACGACGCCCGTAAAAAAACAACTATGCATAGGGTGACGGGAACGGTGACACGACGACTTCCCCAAGGCACTGGCAAAGGGAAAACCTCTTAGAATATGCTTGGGTATGTTGAAAAATCTAACAGTTTGCCTACAAGCAATACATTATACAAGAGGCCGCTGGAGCCCACATGGCACAAATTGCACAAACACAACATCGAAAGGTACACCTAGGTTAGCATGTCCTTGGGTCGACGTCAAAGTTTCTCGTCCTTTTGACTCTAGAGTTTGACCCCTAAAAAATTTAAAAGCACTCCCAATAATAATGAACTTATTGTATGGATGCTAAATGTATGGTTCCCAAGTAGCATGTCTATATTACTCAAAAAAGCATGTATTGTATACATAATACAGTCTCCAATGTGGGTCTCAGAGTGGGCTTCGACGGGTATCAACCACTCCTGTGAAAAGAAAGGCAACTTCTCTGGTCTCGACCATTCTTAGAAAAACAAAGAAAAACTTTGAGGTCCGTGCTTCGACGACGATGATGTGCATCTAATGCATAGGGGCCCCAAGCTTGATTTTTGATGAGCTTCCTTGCCCTTCAAAATTGACAGGTTTGGTGAAATATAGCAAGTTTTTTTGTATTTTAGTGTAATTCTTGATGGGCACTTTAAAGATTTGCAAGTATTTTACGACCGTAATGCTCAAGAACAGACATGACGCCCGTCAAAAAAGAACTATGCATAGGGTGACGGGAACGGTGACACGACGACTTCCCCAAGGCACTGGCAAAGGGAAAACCTCTTAAAATATGCTTGGGTATGTTGAAACATCTAACGGTTTGCCTACAAGCAATACATTATACAAGAGGAGGCTGGAGCCCACATGGCACAAATTGCACAAACACAACATCAAAAGGTACGCCTAGGTTAGCATGTCCTTCTTGGGTCGACGTGGAAGTTTCTCATCCTTTTGTCTCTAGAGTCTGACTCCTAAAAAAATTTAAAAGCATTCCCAAGAACAATGAACTTATTGTATGGATGCTAAATGTATGGTTCCCAAGTAGCACATCTATATTACTCAGAAAAGCTTGTATTGTATACATAATACAATCTCCAATGTGGGTCTAAGAGTGGGCTCCGATGGGTATCAACCACTCCTATGAGAACAAAGGGAAACTTCTCTGAGGGGTCTCGACCATTCTTAGAAAAACACAGGAAAACTTTGAGGTCTGTGCTTCGATGACGATGACATGCATCTAATGCATAGGAGCCCCAAGCTTGATTTTTGACTCCTAAAAAAGTTTAAAAGCATTCCCAAGAAGAATGAACTTATTGTATGGATGCTAAATGTATGGTTCCCAAGTAGCACGTCTATATAACTCAAAAAAGCTTGTATTGTATACATAAAACAGTCTCCAATGTGGGTCTAAGAGTGGGCTCTGACGGGTATCAACCACTCCTGTGAAAACAAAGGGAAACTTCTCTAACGGATCTCCACCATTCCTAGAAAAACAAAGGAAATCTCTGAGGTCCGTGCTTCGACGACGACGACGACGTGCATCTAAAGCATAGGGGCCCCAAGCTTGATTTTTGACGAGCACCCTTGCCCTTCAAAATTGACAGGTTTGGTGAGATATAGCAAGTTTTTTTGTATTTTAGTGTAATTTTTGATGGGCACTTTAAAGATTTGCAAGTATTTTACGATCATAATGCTCAAGAACATACACGACGCCCGTCAAAAAACAACTATGCATAGGGTGACGGGAATGGTGACACGACGACTTCCCCAAGGCACTGGCAAAGGGAAAACCTCTTAAAATATGCTTGGGTATGTTGAAAAATCTAACGATTTGTCTACAAGCAATACATTATACAAGAGGCGGCTGGAGCCCACATGGCACAAATTGCACAGACACAACATCGAAAGGTACGCGTAGGTTAGCATGTCCTTGGGTCAACGTGGAAGTTTCTCGTCCTTTTGACTCTAGAGTTTGACTCCTCAAAATTTTTAAAAGCGTTCCCAAGAACAATGAACTTATTGTATGGATGCTAAATGTATGGTTCCCAAGTAGCACGTCTATAGTACTAAAAAAAGCTTGTATTGTATACATAATACAGTCTCCAATGTGGGTCTAAGAGTGGGCTCCGACGGGTATCAACCACTCCTGTGAAAACAAAGGGAAACTTCTCTGACGGGTCTCGACCATTCTTAGAAAAACAAAGGAAAACTTTGAGGTCCGTGCTTCGACGACGATTATGTGCATCTAATGCATAGGGGCCCCAAGCTTGATTTTTGACGAGCACCCTTGCCCTTCAAAATTGACAGGTTTGGTGAAATATAACAAGTTTTTTTGTATTTTAGTGTAATTTTTGATGGGCACTTTAAAGATTTGCAAGTATTTTACGACCATAATGCTCAAGAACAGACACGACGCCCGTCAAAAAACAACTATGCATAGGGTGATAAGAACGGTGACACGACGACTTCCCCAAGGCACTAGCAAAGGGAAAACCTCTTAAAATATGCTTGGGTATGTTGAAAAATCTAACAGTTTGCCTACAAGAGCAATACATTATACAAGAGGAGGCTAGAGCCCACATGGCACAAATTGCACAAACACAACATCAAAAGGTACGCCTAGGTTAGCATGTCCTTAGGTTTTGACGTGGAAGTTTCTCGTCCTTTTGACTCTAGAGTCTGACTCCTAAAAAAATTTAAGAGCATTCCCAAGAACAATGAACTTATTGTATGGATGCTAAATGTATGGTTCCCAAGTAGCACGTCTATATTATTCAAAAAAGCTTGTATTGTATACATAATACAGTCTCCAATGTGGGTCTAAGAGTGGGCTCCGATAGGTATCAACCACTCCTATGAAAACAAAGGGAAACTTCTCTGACGGGTCTTGACCATTCTTAGAAAAAAAAAGGAAAACTTTGAGGTCTCTACTTCAACGACGATGACGTGCATCTAATGCATAGGGGCCCCAAGCTTGATTTTTGACGAGCACCCTTGCCCTTCAAAATTGACAGGTTGGTGAAATATAGCAAGTTTTTTTGTATCTTAGTGTAATTTTTGATGGGCACTTTAAAAATTTGCAAGTATTTTACGACCATAATGCTCAAGAACAGACACGACGCCCGTAAAAAACAACTATGCATAGGGTGACGAGAACGGTGACACGACGACTTCAAGGCACTGGCAAAGGGAAAACCTCTTAAAATATGCTTGGGTATGTTGAAAAATCTAACGGTTTGCCTACAAGCAATACATTATACAAGAGGAGGCTAGAGCCCACATGGCACAAATTGCACAAACACAACATGTAAAGGTACGCCTAGGTTAGCATGTCCTTGGGTCGACATCGAAGTTTCTCGTCCTTTTGACTCTAGAGTCTGACTCATTAAAAAATTTTAAAAGCATTCCCAAGAACAATGAACTTATTGTATGGATGCTAAATGTATGGTTCCGAAATAGCACGTTTATATTACTCAAAAAAAGCTTGTATTGTATACATAATACAGTCTCCAATGCTAGCATACTTAGTTGGACTATTTGAGAAATTCCAATACAGGCAATCAATCAAACTTACCTGATCATTATTTACCCAATCTTTGGAACTCTTTCAATCATTGCCAACAATCTCCATTGACCTTGTTACTTGCCTCCATTACAGATGATTAACAATCGATAAATAGTTCCCTACGAGCAGCTATGTAGCTACCATCACAAAATTACCAATGATCTGATTAAGACAATTTTTCTTCATTGGGCAACACGCATCATAGACGTACCAATTGATCCAGTTTAGACTCTAATTGAGTCGTAGTCTTTTTAATTAGGCAGCAATCACAAAACTACTAAATAATCCAATCAAAACCACATTACCAACTGATCTAATTAACACCAGCTTTTTTTTAATTGGGCAATGTAGGCAGCAGGCATCGCAAAACTAAATCATCCTTAATTGGCCAATGTAGGCAACCCTCAGAAACTACCAATCAATCTAATAAAGGCTACATTATTCTTAATTGGGTAATGTATTTTACGGCCATAATGCTCAAGAACGGACCATCACAAAACTATCAATCGAGCAAATTAAGACTAAATGAGGCAAGACAGGCAACATCACAAAACCAACCAAAACGCACTCCATAGGGTTGCCATTGAAAAAAATCAACCACTTGAAAGATCTAAGGAGCTTTGAATGGTGATTGCAATCAATGAAGGGGGCAATAAAAGCATGAAATAATAAGAACATGAAGGTATCTACCGGAGCGTCATGAGGATTGCACTCCAAACATCACTGAAGACCTCCTCAATGAGCTCATGATGCTCTGGGGAGTTGAGGGTCAAGTAGCAGTAGAGAAGCTCCTCCACATCCATCAACTCTTCTAGATCCTTCTCCATGATCATCTCACACATGGACTGCCTGAAATCCTCATAGGGATTGTGAGACAGCTTCACAAGAGCTATGCTGTCCCCCGCCATCCCTTGCAGATCAGCAGGCAAAACTGCAGAAATGCTTGAACTGTTATGCCTTCCCCTCCTCCTTAGAGATGCCTCGTGCTTGCCATTAGGGTTTCCTGAACTGCTTTTTTCTTGCCCTTTGCCGCACATCAAGGTAGGATTTTCTGCACAGTTTGAACTGCTTCCCTCTTGCCACTTGCTGCTGACCATGGTAGGGTTGTCTGCAGAGCTTGAACTGCTTTTTGGCTGCCATTTGCTGCATATCAAGCTGGTGTTTTCTGCAGCATTTGAATTGCTTTTCTCTTGCCACTTTCTGTAAGAAAAGCTAGGCTTTTCTGCACCGTCGGAGCAGCTTCTCTCTTGACCTCTGCTGGCTATCGAGCTAGGGTTTTCTGCAGAAGAACTGCCTTTCTGTAGCCATTTGCTGGCTCCGCTTCTTACTCCCCATCTGCTGGACATCAAGCTGGAGTTTTCTGCGGAGCTTCTAGGGCTGCGTCTCTCTTGGCATAATCTGGACATCACACTAGGGGCAATGGAAACGCTCTTTTGCCATTTGGTGGATATCAGCAAGCTAGGGTTTTCTGCAGCATCAAGACTGCGTCTTTCTTGCCATTCGCTGGAAATCACGCTAGGGTTTTCGTCTGTAGCAGAACACAAACTGCTTCTTCCTTGCAATTTGCTACGGACAAAACTGGGTTTTCCTGCCAAATCTGGACAGTTTCTCTCCTGCCAAAGCTGCTGGTGCTGATGCTGCGGCCCTACTTCTTCACAATCGCACTTGCAGCTAACGGATGAATCTGCAGAGCTAGTTTCGCTGCAGAAAGAAGAGTCGCTGGTGTCAGGGGTGAGAAGAAAGTCCTCTGTATCATTGTCGGAAACACCATGGCCTTTCTGCACAGAGGGGACCGATATTTTGAGGTCGGGCTCGATGCCACAGCTGGACATGAAGGAGAAATCTTGGCCCCAAGGCTCTAAATCCCTGCGCTGAATGATAGGCGAGGCGGCCTCTTTACGAAGCTCCGCATCGCCGTAGTTGTGTAGCTTGCTCCTGGCGAAGGTGTCTATAGTGGATTTGGCATCGTGATGATTAGAAGGGAGGGGGTCCACATCTCTGCAGCCATGGCCGATTTCTGCTTCAAATCGAGAGTTTCTTGCCCTGCTATTGGCCCTCTGCAAGCTCAGAGCTTTTGCAAAGCTCGCAGGATCCTCATCCCGCCTCTTCCCGCTTGGAGAAGGTGAAAGCAACGGTTTCTTCTGGTTTTGCTTGGATCCTGCCTTCACATCCCTCAGCTTTGTCACCCATGCTGGCAACATTATGCAGCAGACCTTTGGAGCTTTTAATCAACACCTAGCAGCACGCATTAACCTGCACAACCTTACAAATTACACCCCTTCAGAAGCCATAGACTTCATGTAGCCATGGATATAGCGCTCTCTACAAGCACACAAGCTTCCGCCATAGCCATCGCTGAACCTTAAGATGTGGTTCCATTCAATTCAAAATTTCAATGCGTGGTCATTCGGCTCAGCTTATCGATTCAAAAGGATTCAGCCGGAGCTGCGGAGGAAGCAGGAAAGGAAGAAAACTAGAGGGAGCTTTGGAGGCTACGGAAGCGCGCGAACTGAAAACGGGGGCTAATTAAGATATCTCTCTTTCTATCTCGCTCTCTCACGCGCACACAAGGCACCGACTAATGCAGGGAAAACTTAGAAGAAGATTACAGCTCAATTGCTAGGAAAGCTTTGAAACGCCATAGCCACGGCGCATCGAAAGCAGCAGACAAAGAAAGCTTGAGAGGTGCGAGCTGAGAAGTAGATTAGAACAGTGGTCGAAGAGGGTCTGCAAGTCCATAAATGCAAAACCGCCAAACCACTGCTTATCCCTTTCAGCGGTTTGCGAGGACACTTTTTTCATCACGGGCGGTTTTTGCGATGCCTCGGCGATGTCCACGACTCTTGGTGGGACCCGGACTCTGCTGACGTGCCCGCCTGCCCTTTACGGCGCCATCATCTCATCAGTCAAATAATTTAAAATAATTTACCACGACGACGAGGGTAGAAGATTCCGTAGGATTTGGTAAACCTGGAAATTCCCCTCACATTTCCACTTTCGTTGGAACTTGCGAGTGTCCACACCGGAACGCCCGGCGCCCGTTTTCAAAAAAATTGCCAGCCGTCCCGCCCGAAGGCACACTTTCACACTAAGGGCACTTGTCTCATCAATAAAAAAAATATTTTATATATATACACACTGTAAATATATATATCTCTCATGATTTTACTCATTTTTTAAGGTACATATGCATGAACATTATTGGTTCTATTCTGAAATTTAACGTATTCAAAAACTAGACATATTCGGGCTATGCTATTAATTAATTAATGGGGCTCATTAATTAATTAATATATTAAGGTTCAAACTAAGGTTTGAACCCACCAAAGTCGGGCAAGATGGAGACAGTTGGAAAGGCGGCGAGAGAGAAGCCGTACACGCGAGAGAGAAGCAGCGAGAGCACGGACGCTGCAAAAGAAGCAGCCACGCGCACGAGAGAGAGAGAACTCTCTGGAAAACTCCCACCAGCCTCCCAGTGCCACATGTCAAAAGCAAAAAGGAAAACCTTTTTAAGGTTTTCAGCTTACACCTATAATAAGGTTCAAGTCTCCTCTTACTCTCTCGCTAATTAATTAATAGCAAAAAAGAATTTTGGTGTCATATTCAAGCTAGCTGTACATTAATTAATTAACAAGTCTCTGACCCGTTAATTAATTAACTCGTGAACCTTAGAAGAGTAAGGTTCAAACAGTCATCTTCTTCAAAAACAAATCAACCAAAGCATCGCTACGCACAAATGAACAATCATCTCGATCTCGATCATCATTTTCAAAAACAAATGAATGAAAGCATCACTGCACATAATCACCATTCAAAGCCGAACATATTAACAACGGAATCTCTCTCACAAAGTAATGATGATATTAATAAGGGATTAATTAACATAATCAATCCATCTCTTCGCATGGAGGCAAAAAGCCTCGTGACCATCATGTAGCATTCCTCTATTTCATATAAATAGAGGCGGTGAGAGAACCATATGGAAAGTTCACGATGATTATTTCTATTTTTTTAACGTTGTATCAATTGCACGTCTTTTTATTAAACCTTTCAACCTTTGCCATTTCGCTTAAGGTCACCCTCTACCGTGTTTAACTAATTAATACAAAACAAAATTGGGCACCCATATTATGTTTAATAGAAAAACTATAAAATATGATTGAAAGGTAACATTTGCATAAGCCCATATATTGAAGGGAAAATTAAAAACTTTCCCCTTTTTCAAGAAGGTCAATTTTTTTTATTTTTAAAAAAAAATCCAATAGACCTTCCTACAAAACAATGGCCCCCACTTGCAAAATATAAACACTGGCCATCCTACATGGGTCAAATTCCCAACTTCCAAGATGAGGAGCCTCCTAGGCTATAGCCCAATAGTAGCATCGATGCCTATCTAAGAGGTTGTTCCCACGTCATGAGTGGTGGGCAGCCATAGATTTCATGCAAGTTAGTTCTTCATCACCATTGCCTCTCTAAGAGGCTATTCCCACGTCATGAGTGGTGGGTAGCCACAGATTTCATGCATGGTACTTCTTCATCACACCATTGTGGAGTTTAAACCTTGTTGTGTGATGAAAGGTTGGAATCAAACCTTTAACTACAACTGAACCTTTCAAATTGAGCCTTTAACTGAATCTAAACTAGTTAGAAGGTTCCTTCAATTGACGTGTCAAAAGGTGGATTTCTTAATTTTTTGGGAATAAACTAAAGAACTGCTTATTACCTATACAATCCTCTAAGAGTTGAAAGGTTCATTGTAATCCAAACTCCAATCCAAGAGTTAAAAATACCAATTCCAATCACACTCATTCCTCTAAGAGCTAAAAGGTTCACCAACATGATCCATTTAATGTGATCTAACTCCAATCCAAGCATTAGAAATACCATTCCCAGTTGTACTCTAATCCAAGAGCGAGGTAGGAAACTTGGTCACGAATTGCAACAAGTTCAACCAGAACTTGTTACTACCAGATCCACATCACAACTCAATTGCTATACCAAATGGCATCTTGCATTGGTTGTCGGCAAAGCACTAGCCCACTTGGTGTAAATAAGTTCCAGCATCTCATTACATGTCTAAACAACTTATGCTTAATTAACCAGTGGCATCAACTCTCCCACCTTATGCATGTCCATGCATGTGAAACAACTCTCATGAGAAGTCCTTTGATATGTGCCATGTCCATGCATGTGAAACAACTCTCACGAGACGAGAAGTCCTTTGATATGTGCCATGTACTCAAGGCACAATATACCAATTGAATGGAGCTTGTGTTCAATCAAAAGATCCCAATCCTCACCAAAGACTTCAACATAGCAACTAATTTCGATTTGGCAAAGGCACAATTGCCAGCTCTAATTTGGGAAAGGCATAAGTGCCAACTCCCTCCTCTATCCCAACTCCACACTTCCATCAGAGTTTGCTTTACTCTTAAAACCCTGACTTCGTGGAAGTCTCTTGTGGATGTCAATAGAAAGGTTGTCCAAATCGACTCACTAGAAGGGAGAGGTTAACCTTGCTGAGCTTCTTACTCACATAAGATTACCAAGCGAAGGAACTTATTCCTAGAGAACCAATCAATCTCCCATCACCTCCTAAAAAGACCTAATCAATCATTCTCCCAAGACACTTTCAAGAGAATTCTATCTAATTTGAAACCTGTAAGAACCTTTGTAGATGTTTTTAGCAAAAGTGGTAGCATAAGTAACAATTAACAATTTGTTAATTGTTTATGCCAAATGTAAGGTCTGTATGTGTCTCTTTTAATATAGATTTCAAGAAGGAAAGAGAGTGCACTTAGAGAAGAGTGAGACAATAAATCTAGAAACATTAGGAAAGTGATAGAGTAAAAATATTAGCTCCAAAAATCCTAAAAGAAATAAGAAGACAAGAATAATTCTATTAAGAGATAAGTATCTCCAAAAATAGAAATTCGAATTTAGGTGATAGGAGGTCATATTTAAAGTACTTTTACATATTTAGAATCCATGCACACTAAAAATATGAAAACGCAATGCATTTCTAAAGATGACGTGTTTGCGGCTATATACAGATATTTTTGCCTATTCTACCCAAGTTAGCTTGTAGACCAGACATCTTCCGGTTCTTTTGAGTGGCTACATGACCATATTTTGAGTTTTTATCAGAGAGTTATAGTCGAAACAATTCGTTGGTTCTATCAAGGTCTCTACACAGGGAAACTGTAAGAATGCAGCTAGTAGCCACAAGGTGATTCTAGACCTTTAGATGCATATATCCCTTCATTCTTATCTAATCTCTTGGAAAAGAAAGCTAGCTTGCTATGACCTTTATGAGGAAGAGACTACTACTCCATAGCTTTTCTTTTAATAAAGAAAGAATAGTATGTCATAGTCCTGCAAGAGAAGGCTACTTTGCCATAGACCTTCAAAAGAGAGAAAAGTCAGAGTACGAGTAAAAGGAGATAAATCTTGGGGATGATCAGATGATTTCAATTGTAAGAGAAGGTATTAGAAGACTCTCTATTCTCATATATCAAGTTCTGAAACTCTTATTAATGAGCAGAGACAACGATAAACGATAAATTTCTATAAGGTATATATATATTTTGTTTTTCAATTATATACCATTCTTAGGGGTTGAGGTATTAATTGTTAATAGTGATCGATTTGATTGATTTACTAGTTAAAGTTTTTATTCGTTTAAACAACAGCATATGCCTTAATAAAGAATGTCTTATTGCAATCTAAAGTTGAAATGCTAAAATCTTTGTGAAAGGGTTGTTTTCTTAAGAAGGTAACATGGATTCTAGTCCTATGGTTTAGTTGAGTAAATGGATTGTTATCTTGGTTAAATTAAGGTACAAGTACAACTTCTCCTTTCCTTGATGATGATGCCCCGTTCTTGTGCTTGTGTAGCCAGACGGCGGAGACGTTAGTAAGGCCCAGAGTTGGCCCATGGTACCCCTCATACCATTGGGAGAATGAGGTTCGCCAATTGAGGTGAGTAATTGTGATGTTGCCTAGTTCTGAGGGCCTGGGCTAGTGTGGTGAATAAGCCCATCCTAGCACGTAGACATCCCTCTGAGGAGCGGGAGGATCGAGCGACGGAGCTTGAGGGGGCGATAGGCCGGCTTAAGTCCTCGCCAACTACGAGATGTATGGTCCCGTAGGGTTTTGCCCAGCATGTAGAGGTTGGAAGGCCGAATTCTAGATCATCGACAATATAAAGGAAAAAAATAAGAGAGCTGGTTTGGCTTGTATGGAATTGATTCTTGTATAAACTTATATATATATATATATATATATATCTTGTCTTTAGTATTATTAAACTATGGAAAGAGGCTGCTTTAACGAACCTTGTGAAAGGGGCCTAATTAAGAAACATGTTTATTTATGTTAAACAGTGTGGTAGGATTAATTAGAAAACAAATTGACGCGTGAGAGCTTTCCAACAGATTAAGTGAAAGCCCTACGCTAGATAAATAGGTTCTCAGGCAACTCTATTCTAGAAGACTAGGCCAGCGGCTATGCCTTGCATGGATGAGGAAAAAAGCATTGTCTCTAGGAATCAAGATTAGTAGCTGCCTAAATTATGATCAATTACCCTATGGGTGATTTGATTTTTAGAAGACCACGCTCTCCCTGTGGGATAGGACTAGGTCTTACCTATAAATCATATCCTTGAATCTTTGCATGGTCAAGGTGTCGACGAGTAGGAAATTTTCTCCAAGTTAAGACTTAGTAGACTGTCTTAAGTGTTTCCCCCATTTTGAAAGGGAGGAACCTTACACCAAATCAATTAGTTAATTGGTTGCACTAGCTATCCAGATGTAACCTAAGGGTGATGTATCAAAAAAATTTTGGTACTAATATAAATCTCTTTTGCATTAAAAAAAAGTCTAAGAAACCCCTACTAGGGTTTGTGAGGTGTGTGGGTCTAGCCCTAATCCTATGTGGTTTTAAGCCTATGGACTTATGGAGACCTTACACTTACTATTATATTTAACGAGCCCCATGCAACGTTGTTTTGCTTGTGAGAAGCTAAAGGTCGTTCCTAAGAGGCTCTAGCCAATGCTCGAAAAAAACCCGGGTTTAGTGTAATATCACCTTCAAATTATAAAAAATACCTGCAATTTTCTAGCCCAATACTTTGCAAAATTTGACGGAATATAGTAAAAAACTCTTCATTGATAATTTCTTAATTTTATATATGAAGGTTTTTCAATTTTTGAGAAAATAGTTTTTTTCTTCGTCCACATCATCCATTTTGTCCACCAACAAAACTCATTGAGTTCTTCAATCTGCACTTCGAATCTGCAACACCAAGCAGCTTTTTAGTCCCTGCACCATATCTACCTGTTTATTTTAAAAAACCATATCAGAATTGGTTCACAAAAAAAAAAAAATATTTTGAGGTCATTAAGGAAACTGAAGCAGAATTGGTTCCCCAAAAAGAAGAAGAAATTATTGCTACAGTCGCCCGTGATGAAGAACTGTCTAAGTATATCTTGGACGCAGGTTGCCCTCTGAGTTCTGAAATATGTGTTAAGCTTCTCAATGTGTAAAAAGCTTCTTGGTCCTGGGTAATACTGTTTTCCTTTTTACTATAATATAATTTCCAGCTTCGTTCAAAAAAAAAAGGGAAAATAGTTTTTTTAAGAGCACTGGCTCTGGCTGGCTGGTCAAAGTGTGAACAGCCTCTGAAAATATTGAAAATTGAATGTAACGTTAGGACTTAAAATTTAAATTAAGCAACGTTCAAAGACCACGTGTCTATCATGCGTGGATACAAAACGAGTGACTTTTATCATAATTCATCAGCCTTTTTTTGAAAAAAATAAATTAAGCAACGTTCAAACCTAGTCAGGAGTTCAAACTTGAAACTAAATCAAACGTTCGAGTTCATTGATTCCAACGAGACGCGTAAAGTACAGTTATCATCCCCCTTCCAGGCCCGGCATTTAATTCATTTTCAAAATATTTCAAAA
Organism: Cibotium barometz; assembly: GCF_041138505.1. Lineage (NCBI taxonomy): Eukaryota > Viridiplantae > Streptophyta > Polypodiopsida > Cyatheales > Cibotiaceae > Cibotium > Cibotium barometz. The sequence goes on along the minus strand of NC_141111.1, from coordinate 11,741,221 downwards.
ATAACCATGTGTCATGGGTGATGCACATTTTCAAAATTCAGCACACGTGTCCCCCGCTTCCTTGCTTTACTCTGCCCAACAGCATCCGGGTCTTTCCGTTTTCCTCAACCAATCAAAATCAATATGATATTTGAAACTTAGTACCCCAATAAGATAGACAATAAGTTCTCCCTAAAATGCATGGTATTTGTTTCTTGAAAATAAACGCCACATTTCAACCCATGTATCACAACAACATGAGACACAGACCGTGAGTTAGTGCAGCGGATCGAGGTGTTGCTTGCTTATCCCAAGGTCTTGGGTTCAAGCCCTCTATAGAGGTGTTGCTTGAGAGTCCCAAGGTCAAGTCCCTCCCCTGCAAAAGCGGTTCCACACACCCATGTGGTTCCACGCATGGGTGTGTTGTGTTGTGTTGTACTTTCTAATTCCAGCTAGTTCCAAAAAAAAAACATTTCACCTTGAGTCAATCTATATCTGATTGGAATTGGGAATGCATTCACCACATCACAAGTTTCTTGAGCCTTTTGCTTGAATCTTCAAGTTGTAACTATGATTTTAGCTTGGTGTGTGTGTGTGTGTGTGTTGGACTGTGCTCGCAGTTCAAACCCTGGCCCCAAATAAAGCCTATCGGGCAAGCTGAATCTCTTGCACACACACAAAAAAACTATGATTTTAATTAAATTGACCTGATAACTTTTTATTGCCAAATCAATTATAGGAGCATGAGCTAGTGAAAGGGCCAAGACATAAATTAAAGGGTGACTTGTTTCAAAATCTAGACACTCTATTTGTTAACAACCTTGGAAGTTTGAAAGTCTAGACTTCAAGGTCCTATGCGATTCACCTATCATCAAAGAAAGCAAGATTGTAGACCCTGATTTGGAACTCTACCCAATGCAGTAAAATGAGTGGAAGACACTGATTGGAAGAACATGCACATTTTATTTCATGTGTGCCGATAATATAGCAATTGATCTTTCCATGAGATGGTGCACTTAAAATCCTTCGTTGAAAAGTAAGATGCAATAGAACCACACTCTTACAACCTTGGAACTTAGGTTACTTACAAAATAACATTGTGAATTTTGGATTGGTGGGAACTTGATCGGGGACAATAACGATGAGTTCCCCTGCCTTGGGGATCACGCATGTCTCTAAAGAGACTTAGTGAGAAAACGTAGGGTTTAGTGTATTTATAACCTTTTAAATTTAAAAAACATTGCGCATGAAGTTTTGAAAATTGTTGGATTTTGAAGGAGCTTAATTTCTAGATAGCGTAAATTTAGTAAGGTTTACCTTCTTAGAGGTTTTTTTGCCACTTAAAATGATATTTTCACACATTTAAAAAAGAACCCTTAAACGACTTAAACTTTTATTTTAATATTGAAGGTGTAGATTTTAGGGACTTTAATCTTCATACAACTTGTTTCTTACTCGCTCTCTCTCTCTCTCTCTCTCTCTCTCTCTCTCTCACACACACACACACACACACACACACACACACACACACACACACACACACACACACACTCCCCTTGTTGATACAAATAAGAACTTTTTGATTTAATGTATTGGCAATGCTAAGTGAATGATTGATGTTAACAATCTTTTGGAGGGTTTGGTTTAGAAAACCTCTCTCTCTCTCTCTCTCTCTCTCTCTCTCTCTCTCTCTCTCTCTCTCCTTGACCCTTCCTTTCTCCTCCTTGACACAAACAATGACTTTTTGATTTGACATATTGGGTATGCTAAGTGAATGATTAGTGTCAACAATCTTTTGGAGGGTTTTGGTTGAGGAAACTTCTATCTTGAATCATGCAATGAGGGTTGAACCTAGAGATGTAATGCTTAACAAGAGATGAGAGAAATATAGAAGAACTTTACTCTATGTTATGACATATTTAAACTGCTTTATACTTTTCAAACGTAAAAGATATAATTAATTAACGTTTGGTGAGATTGATTCATCCTTTTGCAATTGATAGTTTGGATGAAATGTGAGCTACCTTTTCATAAAAAAAGATGAATTTACATAGTCAACTATGTAGATAAAGCTTCCACTACAAGATACATACTAATGTGTAAGAATATCTATACTACTTATAAGAAAATGGAGCACTACTACATGGCAATGCATGACCTTCCTTTGTCTTTATTATTAGTCCATGGGTAGCGACATGCTAATGTGTCAAGAGAGTGATTTTTTGAAGTCCCAATCAATCTTTGTATGTTTGGTGCATTTGAATGGGTTTGGAGAAAATTTGGAAAAGTTGAGAAGAAAAGGCTAAAAATTATAGGGATTGAATGTTTAATAAGGTTATAGAGGGTTGTGAATACTGATTTAAATTTACATGGTGTTTTGCATTTGCATATGCAATAACTTTAATATAAGAAGGATTATATTTGTAGTGGTGAGGATAAAGGGTAGGCTATGTATAGGCTTTACTAATTGTTAAATTTTATGTACCAATAACTATAAGTAAGTAAACATTATATGGTATACTAAATTCAATCAATCACAATACTAAGATAATATATAATTAATATTCAATATAGTATAATTATATAACATATAATATTTAGGATACTATATACTAGAAATAGGATCTCAATAGGCATCCCTTGAATCTCTCTATTTCTATGTGTGTATGTGTGTGTGTACGTAAATAATTTTAATAAATAAACACACACATTACATATATATGTATGTATATGCTTATTTATTTCGTGTACTATGAGAGAGAGAGAGAGAGAGAGAGAGAGAGAGAGAGAGAGAGAGAGAGAGAGAGAGAGAGAGAGAGAGAGAGAGAGAGAGAGAGATTTTCAATTTTAAGAAACTTACTAAAGAAAAACAGTTACCAGCAGAGGGAGTACGACCTTGTACATGTCTTGTCAACATCGTAAGAAAATTTCACATCTTCTATTTATGAAGGAACGGTCTTCCAAAAAATTTCTTGAACATGCATCTTTCAACATCAAACTCCACTAATAAACCATTTGGTAAATATTTTGTCTTTGGGGACAACTTCACTATTTGAAAATTGAAATACCATCTCAAATACTTCCTTTTTCACAAGAAAGCCAATCATTATTTTAGGTTATTTTATCTTTTGAGACGTCTTCACTTGAAATTTGAAATATGTGTTTGTCAACATTGAAATCCGCTAATCAACAATTTGGTAAATATTTTGTCTCAAGAACAACTTCACTATTTGAACATTGAAATACCATTTGAAATACTTCCTTTTTCATAGGAAAGCCAATCATTCTTTTAGGTTATTTTGTCTTTCAAGACATCGTCACTTGAAATTTGAAATACCATCTTAAATACTTCCTTTTCCAAAGGAAGGTCAATCATTATTTGAGATTATTTTAGCTTTTGAGATATCTTTACTATTTGAAATTTGAAAGACCATCTCAAAAGCTTACTTTTACACATGAAGGCCAATCATTATTTTCGTAATTTTATTAGGTCATTTTAAAAGAGACAAGAAACCACATGGTGGTGTATGTCCTCTACTAGTTGTTTTTACATTGGATACTATGTGTAGGTGATGAATAGGTGTGGCTAGCATGGTGGTAGTTATGAGGGTTGTGAGTCGCCAGTGGTGGTGCATGTCCTCTACCAGTTGTTTTTACATTGGATGTTATGTGTAGGTGATAAATAGGTGTGGCTGGCATGGTGGTAGTTATGAGGTTTGTGAGTCTGCAATAAAAGGAATATATAAGTGAAGAAGAACCCTAAGTTCAATGTTGAGTGAGAAGTTAAGGTTGAAGGCTATGGTTAAGGAAACATCATTGATGTAGATACATGTTAGAGTGTACACAATCATAGATAGGTGTCAAAATTTACATGGTCATAGATAGGTGTCATAGTGTACATAGTCATAGATAGGTGTCAAAGTGTACATGGTCATAGATAGGTGTTCGAGTGTACACAATCATAGATAGGTGTCAGAGTGTACATAGTCATAGATAGGTGTCAACATGTACACAACCATAGACTAGCTTTCTCCTTCCACTTAGTATTTTAAAGAAAATGAATTGCATACCATTTTTTTTTGTTGACAAATTTACAAATGTAATTAACCTTGACTGACATTAGCACAATTCCAATATTAGTAATGGATAAAATAAGCATTGCTTTTAGGAGTGCAAATTATCTCCATAACATTCTCAAATTGGTTACAAAAATCATCAAGATATCCCATCAAGAAATTGAAAAATGGTTTAATGTTTAAATATTGCCTCATGTACCCCGTATGTGTTCTTTTCAATGATGAATAAGTACTACCCTCAAAAAGAGTAGATATGCATTCATAAGATGAGAATTGAATTTGGTTAAGGGTTTCAATAATGTAAGAGGGTTTAGCTTAGCTAGATTACCTAAAAGGAGGATAAAATAAGACTATTTCCATGCTAATCGAATGACTTATAAAAAGAAAGGATTTGTTTAGAACCATACCTAGATTTAAGGAACCTTATCACTTATTTTTAAAGATTTTTTTAGTCTCATTCATACTCTATTAGGAAGTGAGATTATTACAACATGGATAAATCATAACTCTAATAAAGAATGTTACCCCTTAGAGCAACTACTGCTGCTAGGGCCATGCCATCTGGATGGTGACAACCCTCGTGCTTCCAAGTTTCAACAGGTTTCTTCAATGCTTTATATGCATGCATGCACACACGTACACACACAAACTCTCTCTCTCTCTCTCTCTCTCTCTCTCTCTCACACACACACACACACACACACACACACACACACACACACACACACACACACACACCACCCATGCATGCACACATGCCCTCACGTGTGCACACACACACACACGCATGTACACATACACATGCACGTATGTATGCACACACGTACCCACATACACACATGTATGTGCGTGTGTACAACAAATCATGTACACACATGCATTCATGCATGCACACACAAATACACAAGCACAAGCACACGTGCCACGTAGTATGTGCGTGCACACACACACACACACATCGAAAAGCTTTCTATAATGACGATAGGTTTTTAAATGTAATAGTTCACTTAGATTTTTTCCCTTTGCAAGTCATGATAAAGAGTAAAAAATTGGTTGACATGAGGGGCAAAGGAGTTAAGATGGGATTGACATGGACTGAAAAGATGCAGGGGAGAAGAGAGCTTGAGATCTTGCAAGCACACACTCACAAAACCCTAAAAGAGAACACACAAGGTGAGAGGCTGAAAATCTTCTTAGGGTTCTCTATAGTGTGAACCCAACTAAATGAGCTGACGCTATAACTATGGCAATCTCTAGAATGGCTGTCACACAGCCTGTCATCCCACTAGCCGCATATCACCCATGATCTCACCAACCATTCTAGTGGTGTAAGTGTGGGGCCTATCCCCCAGGCGGGTCATCACTGTCCACTGCCTCAATAGATGAGCTCGATATCTCAACACTCCCCCTCGAGCTCAACTCCATCTCATGTACACCAAGCGAAGCCCTGAATCTGCGGAGCTTCTCTGTACTACCCAATGCTTTGGTGAAGATGTTAGCTACGTGATCTTGTGTACTGACATAAACAAGGTCAATGTCTCCTGCCAAAACCTTCTCTTTGACAAAATGATAGTGGACCTCTATATGCTTTGTGCGAGCATGAAAAACTGGGTTCCTGGCCAGCTGTATACTGCTAATGTTGTCACAGAAAATGACAACTTTTATATCCACTGATAGACCCAAATCTACAAGTAGCTTTCTCAACCAAGCTACCTCACATGCTGCCATAGCAGTACCTCTGTACTCGGCCTCTGTACTGGGATAGAGCAACTGTAGGCTCTTCTTACTGCTCCAAGTCACAGCAGCACTCCCCAAAGAAAACATGAAGCCACTAGTAGATCTTCTATCTAAGATACTACCAGCCTAATCAGCATCCGTGTACACATATCTCTGTCACACAGTAGCACTCCCCAAAGAAAACATGAAGCCACTAGTAGATCTTCTATCTGAGATACTACCAGCCCAATCAGCATCCGTGTACCCATGTACACATATCTCTGTCCCAGTTTCATAAAATAGTCCACAATGCAAAGTAGACCTCACATACCTCAGTATGTGTCTCAATGCATCCAAATGCGGCTTTCGAGGAACCTGCATAAACTGACTCACTAACCCAACAGCATAGCTCAAATCTGGTATGGTGATCATCATGTAGATCAAGCTTCCTACTATGCACCTATACATATAGTAGGATCCTCCAAAATCTCTCCTGAATCTGCACTCAACTTGCCATTCTGATCCAATGGCTCTGAGATAGGCTTATAGCTTGTCATACCATTCTTTGACATGTCCAAGCCATACTGTCTGTGCAGTAATCCAATACATAGTGCATCTATCTCCTCATCCATAGCTTTCTCCTAACACACATTTCCAATAGCCTCATCAATGCATGTGGGCTCTACAACCTGTACAACTTTTGCCATCATGTATGCATATTGATGTATGCATATTGCCATCATAGGTAAACCTTTGCACAGGATTATTCACTCTCCCAGATCTTTGGAGCTTCATGGCTTCTATAGCCTTCTTTACACCAGGTGTTCTCATAGCTGGTATCCCAAGATCCTCATCAAGGCTCATCTCTGAGCCACTAGACTCTCCATCAACATGAGAATGCCCTGTAGAAATGTCAGGCGGCATACTAAGGGGCTCAACCACTTTCTCTTTGCCTTTATGTGATGTACTATTTGCAGGACTGGTATTATGACGCAGCCTACCACTCCATGGTCTATCAACAACTGAACCACTAGATGAGGACTCTCTTGGTCCACTCAAAGAGTGTGATTGCTGTGACTTGCATTCTGTGCAACCACATTTCCACTCACATCAGCCCCAATAGCTTCTTTTTCAGCAGCATACCAGTTGATCATCTCATCAAAAACAACATCCCTGCTTACCCTCAACTCACGTGTAGCAGGGTTATAACACCTGTATCCCTTTTGCTCAAGGGAATACCCAATAAACACACATTTTTCAGCTTTTGGATCCAGCTTAGTTCTCAGCACATCTGGCACATGCACATATGCAATGCATCCCAAAGACTTTCAGATGAGACAAATCAGGTTTTCTGCCAGTAAACCTCTGCTCTGGAGTTACATCATGTATGGCTACAGTTGGAGTCCTGTTCATGATGTAAACTGCTGTAGAAACAGTCTCAGCCCAATAGCTATGCGGCATATTCTTCTCTCCCATTAATGCTCGTGCAATCTCAGCAATGTGCCCGTTTTTCCGCTCAGCAACTCCATTTTGCTACATCTGGACCCACCTACATATCCAATATAATAGCACTAAAATATTTTTTTTAATGCGTATATGTATTTTTTACAAAAATAGAATGGCATTAGAAGATATATACCTGTAGACAACCCTCTTTGCGGCATTCTCCACCTCAGGTTGCTTTTGGCCCTTCTCAGGAGACACATAAGACGGCGATACTGGGCTATAGACATGCCCTGATACAAATGTTCCCTTACTGCCAAGGGAGCTACTATCTTCTCCTTAGGAATAAAGCGACTAAGAAGTCTGTAGATATGGCAGGAAAGTCTAAAATCTCGAGACATAGGGTGATATAAAATAACATCATGTATCACTTTTAGCCTCATCAGAATCATGGTCAATGAGATATTTTGCCTCAGCATCACATGCTGGTTGCAAGAAGCATGGACATACTACCGCCCTGCAAACCACTTTTACTGCTGTCTCTCCCGCTGGGTCTGGGAAATATAAATCCTCGAATGGCCTGCGAGTCTGGCTCGGCTCGTTCGAGTTGTAGAGTGGAAGAGATGAGATGTTCGAAGGCAAAAGCAGTCATGTCTTGTGACTGGGTGAGATCGGGAACATCGGATAAGTGTGGAACTTCCATCTATAAAACCAAATTCTTTGATTACAAAACTTCATTAATGAAGTTTAAGGAATGAAAATATAATACATAAATGCTCTTTTTGAGTTTTTATTATAAATTTCTGATAAGAATTCATTTTTCCTTATTAGCTTTCAACAAAGCTCTTATACCAGTTGTGAGACCCATGCCCCCTCTACGATGCTCCCTCCGAGGGTGCTGGTGGGCGGAAGCAGCATCAGCCTCTCGCGCGGGGCAGGGATCCACACTCGGGGGGCCTAGCCCCATGAATATTCGGATAAGAGACTAGCCCGTCACTCTTTAAACTTGCCAAAAGCTTTACCCTTATCCCAAAGGAAATAAACCCACATCTTCCTACAATAAAAATCATCAACTAACAGCATAAAGTAAGAAGATCCCCCCAATGCATTAGTAGACATCTTATCACAAAGATCTAGAGGAGTCTTTGCTCTATTGCTACTCTCCTGTGGAAATGCCTTGCGTTATTGCTTGCTCATCATACAAGCCTCACATGTTTCCTGTAATTCTAAAAATGTAGGTAAATTAGCTATCATTCCCTTTTTTGCATCTCTTTTAGCACTGTAAATCCAATGTGACCAAATTGCTCATGCTGCCAAATCCTGGTCATTCTCTTATCCAATCGTTGTAAGGGTACTTAGCTCATATAGATTGTTGCACCGTACTCCTTTGCCAACTACTTTAGTAGTAGCATCTAAATTTTTTGCTTCAACTTTCTTGAAACATACTTCAATTCCATGATCTGTCATCATAGTAGCAATTAACATAGTAGATTCCTCTTGATTTGAGGTACATAGAGCACATCTGACAGCTTCTTCTCTAGTTACCACAAAAGAGATGGTTCCAAACCCTTCGGCGGGTTAGACACTTAGCATTAGTCCTAACAAAACACTGATGGATCCTATTGTTGAGGCTTCCACGAACTATACCAGTCCTTTTTATTGGTCATGTGTTGGGATGCTCCACTATCCAAAATCCATGAATCATCAACAACTGGAGCCTAAGTAAATGAACATAACTCTTCAATGGGGCGACCCAAAGCTCAAGCTTGGCCTTAGCATTGTTAATTGACTTCTTTCTCTTCCACGAAGACTTCAGGGTGCCGTTCTTTTCATTAGCCTACTTCTTTCTATAGTCTTTGATAGTATGACCCTTCTTGTCATAGTAATAATAGCTCCCTTAAAACTTTTTCTTCTTTGAATTCTTCTTCTTTTCATCAGAAGATGCCACACCTTTTCCTGTGGCATTGGCCAAAAATGCAACATCACTGCCATTGTGGGTCTTGAGTCACATCTCCTCCTCAAGCAACATAGTACTAAATTATTCAAATGATAGAGGTGGAACTCTAACCTAAGTGTTTAATGTCATAACCAAGCTTTCATACTTTTGTGGAAGAATTTGAATGAACCTTTGAGCTAGTTCCTCACTAGTCTTTGTAATCCCACAGAAACCATTTGATCTTGTAACTTTTTGATCTGCATGATAAATGCTTCAACAGCTTCTCCTTCAACAAACTTCTTAGCGATAAGCTGATTCTCCAAGTTTTGAATCCTGGTATCCCATCAATCTTACCTTCTATGAAGGATAGTGGACGAATACACACGACTGGTGTAGTAGTAGTAGCAATAGCAGAGGTAGAAGCCATCACTCCTAGTATTCCATGCAAAGAAAGACTAGAATTTATGCACTATTTCTACTAAGAGCACGTAAGCTCTGATACCGTATAACAATATAGCACAACAGAAAGATAGATAGCAAAACAAAGTGCAATGGACAATGCAATGGATAGAGAATTTAAAAAATTCTGAGACATGGTGATGGTGCCGTCCACCTATGCGCTCTCAAGTAGAGCTTAGATGGTGATCTAGACAGACTTATAAGTGTGGAGGGTGTGGATATTCAAAATTATTGGATTCCTTAGCTTGTAATAACTGTGTTCATATATAGTGTTGCAGGTGGTGTGGTAGATGCATATATAACATGAATGGTTACGCAGTATATACATATATAACGTGGTAGATGCATATATAACGCGGACGATTGCATGGTATGGACATAATCACTGCCCACATATCAAGAACATGGCCAACTATCTACTGCCCCACTAATAATAAACTTAGGTATCCTAGGAAATATTCCTAGAATATTCTCCATACCGTCAGGCTGGGGACACGAGGTGCTGCCCCATGTCCCAACTAACGCTTACATCTCCTAACCCATCAATGGTCACAATAATGACCCCATCGGCATCTAAGCGAGGGTTCTCACCAAAGACGTGCACCAATGGCTTCTCCTCATAATGGGGGCCTTTACAAATGTGCGCACCAAATAGAGTTCTACCATATTCTGAGTGACTTTTTTTGAGAAAACCAGAAAATCAAGTGGGGCATGGCAAAAGGCCTCCTATAGAGAAGTAGATTAACAATGGAGACCATATCAATAATAATGAGTGAGAGATAAAGATTGAGGGAGATATAGAACAAAAGAGAGCATAGTGGTTGTACTTCAACACATATCTTTTGGTAAATTATAAGTACATTGACACCAAACCACATAAATATTGATTGTGAGTTTGAAGAAGAGAGAGGCATAGGTAGTGCAAATATTTTCTAATCAGGTGGCCAACACAAAATTGGGAACTTAAAATGGATTCACAACTCAAAATTGGGTACCAAAATCCAGGGAAGACAATATCTAAAAGGGGGGCTACAATTGGCACGGCATCCCTTGGCCATTTTTCTTGATGAGCACATGACATCACATGAGGGCCATAATTCTTTGTTTTCATTTGGCCCCCTTCTTGCCATGTATTCTATGGGAGTGTAGTAATCGCAAAAGATAAGCATGATATAAGGGGCAATCATCATCGACATGTGAACTTGTATGCCATGGGTTGCTATGAAATGTATACCAAACGTAATATTCTTGTGAATATGTATGCAAATTCTTGTAATACTCTTGGTAGAAAAGAAATATTAGTCGTCCATTTGTTTGAATATGTAGAAAAAAAATGTGCCCAAGAAGGGAAGCCGTGTTGAGAAATGTGGTGCCAAAGAGCACAAGGAAAAGGTTGGGAGAGAGTGACTAAGGTACAAGGTCATCTAGAGTAAGTTGCCACATCATCAAAGCTGATTTATCCCACATGAGCTCTCAAGAAACTTAGTATAGCCACCTCATATAAAAGGGGCACCTTCAAGTAATGTAAACACAATAAACTCATCTCAAGCAATATCAAGTAAGTCCATTTGGTTGCATTCCTTGTCCATCTTTTTTTAGTTGTTCTTTACTCTTGTTCATGTTTTAATCATGTTTAGCATTTGCTTTAATCCACCTTAGCTTAAGCCTAGCCTTGGTCCATGTTTCTCAACATGGTATCAGAGCCAGGTTGGCTAGACTTGGCAAGGTGAATAGATTAAACTTGCATTAGTCTAGGCTGATAGGTTGCATTAGATCTATCTTCTGGCTAGACTTGGCAAGGTGAATAGATTAAACTTGCATTAGTCTAGGCTGATAGGTTGCATTAGATCTATCTTCTGCACTTGCTAAGTGGTCTCAAAAAGAAGGACTACTACACAAGAAAGGAGATGGATGGTCATGAAAACATGAGAGGTTTTGCACTTGCATTTTAAGCATTAGGGTAATCAAGACAAAAAAAAAGAGATACAAATAAAGAATCTTGCTGCTCATCATCAAGCTAGCAAAAGAGAACAAGAGAGAAGTAGTGTCAAACTTAAGTGGGCCACATCAATAGTGTGACTACAAGAGAGAGCAACAAACATGAAAAACGAACAGAGAGAGTGGTGCCGACTTGGTAGCCCTAATCATTCATCTTTGGCCACCGCTGCTGGACAAACCATAGACACGACATCGAAAATTAAAACCGGCCAAGGCGTTCCGCAGAAAAGTTCAAGATGTGCAACAAAGACACCACGGGAGATCTGTGCAGAAAAGCTCAAAAAAACTCATCATCAAGGCAAGCACTACATCATCGCACATCAACAAGCAAGACGACCATCTCTACAGTAACAAGGTGAGGGCCTCTGCTGGTGCAAAGAGCCGCCATCAGCAGCATTTCCACCATCAACAGGAGACGTAGCAAGAGCTACCAACAAAGGTGGAGAAGCAAAGCAGTTTGCGACATCTTCCAGCAGTCAGCTTGCGGTGCAAACAGGTGCAAACAAGGTCGACGTGGATATGGTCGCACCCTTATTATCTTTGTGGCTCACATAAAAAATTGCAAGTTTGAAAACCTTATGGGGTGATATATATATATATATATATATATATATATTCTCCTAAAGGTTGTTCCTATGAAGAAAATCGAAAGCTTGTGGGTGAGTTGTGAGCCTTGCACACCAATGGCTTGGACAACTCATGTTTAAATGATTTCAGCATGGTGGTCATTGTCATTCACAATTATGCTCCCAAGACACGGTTGCATGGAAGAGAAGACGGAAGGGGATAGCACACTTTGGTGCTCGTACACTTCATTTGTAATCACACATTTTTTTTTTGCATTAAAAATAAGTGTGATCTGCATGCATATTGCATGTCCTAGCAACACATATTTTATTTCCATGTTTTGCATTGGAATTAGACACTAGCCATATAAGCTAAGAACTTCCCGTAAAAATATTGCATTTGTGTTTGCATTTTTGGGTCCTAGACACTGCTATAGAGACCCAAGAAGCTGATGGGGTAAGACCACCCATTGCATGATATAATGTCGCATCAGTGTGTAAGAAAAAGAACCAAAGGCGCAATGAAGAGGGAAATATCGAAATGAAACAGAAGAAAAGAATTCAAGAAGGGAAAAAAAAAAGCAAAAGTGATAGAAAAGCAGCAACAAAGAAGCTACCAGCACTACCCAGTTTTTAAACAAAAAATTTCTTGTAAGAAAATCCTACTTCCTACAAAAAGTGCTTGTATCTAGCCTTTGGGATCGATGATGTACCCAAGCTAGAAATTCAACCCTCTTGTCTCTACAAAAAGTGTGATGTAATCAGCCTCTAAGGCTGTAAGATTCCTCCCTCCAACTTTTGAGGTGTACAGGTGTAAGAATCTCCCCTTCTGATCTTGTAATTATTCCCCTCTTTGAAATAAAAGAAAGATTTTGTTTTACCCTGTCTTAGCCTAGAAAGAGAAAATGTCTAGAGAGAGATAATCCAAAATTGAGATATTTTTGGATATAAAAATCCTCCTAGTGTCTAAAATGGTTTCCCCTGAAACAAAAATTCAAAAAGAAATTTCCAATGTACATTTGAAATTAATTGAAAAGAAGTATAAAGGACCTTAGCTTAAGGGTCTAGATTTTCAGAAATTTTTGGATTGTGGTCCAATTAAGGTTCTTATGGGGCCAATAGGATCAATCCAAGTATGGGGAGGAGATAAATCCAATTTATAAAAGAAAAACTCCCAAAAATGAGTAAATGCTCACATAAGATGAAGAGTTGACTAAGGACAAGGTTTATTAGTAAAAAACTATGAGTATTACTAAAAAAATGAGATATTTTGGGTATAATGATTCAATTTTGACACCTTGGTAAGGAGAAGGGAGCTCTTCAAGGAGGTGCCTATTTCACTTGTGTGGTGGAGTTTTAAACTCAAAAATATTATGATATTTTTATCTCTCCTCTCTCCTAGATCAAACAAAATAAAAAGGGAGCCAATCTTGTCTAAATTTAGCCAAACTGAACCTGGAAAATTCTAGAAACTAGTTGGGCTTGGTTAGAGGCCTCCCTCACCTATAAATAGATCTTTAGCCCTTTGTAAAAAAAATATGAGAACTATACTATGCCAGTATTATACTGAAATAATGATATTTTCTATTATCCTCTAAAAATCCTTTACAAATTGAAGAGATTGGAGCTTCTCTCTCTTCAATCTTCCTTGGTGACTCCAACAACATACCAAACCAATTGATTGGTTGAGGGACCTCTACTGTGATCAAAGAATCAAGTAATTTAGGAGGTAAAGTGTGGATTATTGTCTTCTTTTTCTTAAATCTCCAAATGTTTCTCTTCTCAACCCCTCTCAAGCTTGAGAAGCATTAATTTGAATGGCTTTTGAATACTATTGAAGTTCTTTAATGTATTGTAATGAAGAAATACATAAATTTTTATTTATGTTTAATTTATAATAGTTTTAAGCATTTCTCTCTCCCCCCCAAATAATGGTCATTCCTATGACCTATTCTCAATTCAAATGAAGCTTCTCATGAAGCATTTCTCCAATCTAAAAGTAATTTCTATGCTTGTCTAATTGGAGGCCAAAATAATGGCTTTTAATACTTTTATGCTATTTAATTTATGATAAAATTAAGAATCAATCCACAATTGGATAATGATCCAATTAGTGGTTATTCTAGTCACATGAATAATACTAAATTTTATTCTTTTAAATTTATTGAGAATTATCAGTAATAGCAACGGAGCTATGGTAAAATTTTTGAAAAATAAACACATAAATCATTTTCGTTTATATTATGAAAAGAGGACTTCCTACCATATTCTAGGATTAATCATCCTAGATTAATTGAATGATTCTCATTATAATCATGAAAATTTTGATTTTTATTTTTATGCATAAATAGTAATTAGCAAAAGAGGAATTTCTAGTAATTCATTTTAAATGTTAAAAGAGAAATTCCTATGACATTTGGAAATTCCATCATTGAGATGGGAAAAGAGAAATTCCTAGCATATTGGAATTAATGAGTATTTTAATTAAATTCAAAGATGAAATTTAGATAAATTTATTTTATCTATAAGAAATATTTAAATGTTAAAAGAGGAATTCCTATGACAATTGGAAATTCCATCATTGAGATGGGAAAAGAGAAATTCCTAGCATATTGGAATTAATGAGTATTTTAATTAAATTCAAAGATAAAATTGAGATAAATTTATTTTATCTATAAGAAATATTTAAATGTTAAAAGAGGAATTCCTATGACATTTGGAAATTCCATCATTGAGATGGGAAAAGAGAAATTCCTAGCATATTGGAATTAATGAGTATTTTAATTAAATTCAAAGATGAAATTTAGATAAATTTATTTTATCTATGAGAAATATTTAAATGTTAAAAGAGGAATTCCTATCACATTTGGAATTCCATCATTTATATGGGAAAAGAGAAATTCCTAGCATATTGAAATACTAGATATTTTATTTTAGATGAATTTATTTTATGAGAAATAATTGACGAAAAAAGAGGAATTCCCATGACATTGGAATGCAAATAATCAAATGCAAAAAGAGAAATTCCCATGGTATTTGAGATCCAAGAAATTAAATGGGAAGAAGAGAAAATTTTAGTATAATTCAATTTATGATTATTTACCAAAAGTGGAAATATGGATAGAATTGATTTCTACAAATCCCATGAATTCTTTTATTCAAAAGAGGAATATTGAATATAATTCAATTGAGAAATTGAGAAGGAATATGAAAATAGTCGTCGAGAAAAAGAACCTTTGATTAGGCCAAACAATTGATAGAAATTTAGAAAAAGTCCCATTATCGGGTATCGAACTAGAAAAAGCTACTAAATGGGAATAGCATATAAATGGATGTGATAGGATGTGAATGGATGTGATAAGATGTGTATGGGATGTGAATGGATGTGACAAGATGTGTATGGGATGCGATAGGATGTGAATGAATGTGATAAGATGAAAATAGGATGTGATAAGATGTGATGTAATGAAATGGATGTGGATGTGAATAATGAGATGAGAGGATATGTGAAAGGGTGAGATGGGAAGTATATGGATGTGGAAGTGGATGTGGATGTGCATGTGGAAGAATGGATGTGGATGTATGGATATGGATGTGTATGTGGAAGAATGGATATGAATGTATGGATGTGGATGTATGGATGTGAATGTGTAAGTGGAAGAATGGATGTGGATGTATGGATGTGGATGTGTATGTGGATATATGGATGTGGATGTGTATGTGGAAGAATGAATGTGGATGTGTATGTGGAAGAATGGATGTGGATGTGTATGTGGATGTGTATGTGAAAGAATGGATGTGGATGTGCATGTGAGAGAATGTGATGTCGATGTGAGTAAATGGATGAGATGTAATGTGATGAGAATCGGGATGTAAATGGATGAGATGTGATGTCATGTGAATTGGGATGTGAATGAATGATATGTGATGTGAATGGATAAGATGTGATGTCATGTGAATCGGGATGTGAATGAATGAGATGTGATGTGAAATGGATGTGATGAGATTTAAATTGGGATAGATGTGAATGGATGATATGTAATGTGAATGAATGCGATGTGATGGGATGTGAATCGGGATAGATGTGTACGAATGGATAAGATGTGAATGAATGTGATGTGATGAGATGAGATGTAAATGAATGTGATATGATGAGATGTGAATATGGGTAGATGCGAGTGGATGAGATCTTATGAGGATAAATGATGAAAGATGCGATGAGATGGAAAATGATGTGATTGGATGAGAATGGGAATACATATGAAATGGATGTGGATTAAGTAATGGATGAGATCCTCTGCAAGGGCGACTCTTCTTTTTTTATTCGGCGACCCCCCCCTCTCTACCTTCGAAGCGGCCAACTTCTCTCCAGCCTTCTAGACGTTGAGGTGGCGGCCCAAAAAACTTCCAAGTGGCCATTTGTTTTATTGGCCACTTGTATCATGTTTTTTTTTATTTTTTTTTAAAAGCTTCATAACCACACCCCTTTACATCATCATTTGTCTCAATTTCACGTGCAGTACTCATAACCTTCCAGAACTGATAAGAGCTGCCCACAGCTTTAAATCATCGGCATCATCATTACCAAGATGGCCATTCCAAACCTGAAAGATTCTCAAAACTCAAGCATAAAAGCAATTTATATTTTGCTGGCGTCCCTTGTAGATTTCAATAATTACAGTCTGAATTGAGCTCTCTCCACATAACCAGCTTATCTACATTATTTCCACCATGAGCTCACCAAAACCCCATCATTGATATCCTCATGCTCTTCCACCTCTTATTTACACACATCCCAGACACCTTCTTGACAAATAAAAAGCTCATACCAATAAAAACTTCAAGTCTCCAGCAGCAGCAGCTGCTCCAAAGGAAAATGCATTCACTAAATCACTCCAAGTCCATTCTGTCTGTACACTTGCCAGGGCATTCAGGGTAAAGTTTTATTGCACACCACGCATCCCATATGTACATGGACTCAAAACATCTTTACAGAAAAATGCCTGACATACTTTGCCCAACCCCCAGCCTGCTGAATCATTCATGATCAGCAGTAATAAGCATTTCAAGACCTAAATTCATATCCAAAAATTGTCCTTCATCTGAAATTACATCTTCAGACACTGCATCCTGCACAATTACCATTAGACGTGCATAATACTTCTTCAGCTTGTATCCATTTACCCTGGAAGCATGTAAAGTCCCATCTAAATTTGCTAATTGATAGGTGCCATTTGCAAATCCTTGCATCACCAAGAAAGGTCCTTTCCACTTAATTTGAAACTTCTTATGAAAGGCATTATCCAGCCTGCTATTATAACGTAATACCAAATCATCCTTCATAATTCCTTTGCTTTTAATCTTCTTGTTGAACTTCTCCAGTGTCCTTGCCTGCATATCTTCATAATGCTTCAAAGCATTATCCCTATTCAGCTGTGCTTCTTGTAAATATAACAGCCGCTCTTTAAGGGCATCTTTAGGTTCTTCCAAAAGCTTTTCCAACATTTTCATAGCTGGTATCTCCACCTCAATAGGCAATAAGGCTTCTTTCCCATAAACAAGATGAAATGGAGTGAAACCCGTACCAGTCTTAATTGCTGTCTTGTATGCCCACAAGGCAGCAGGCAATTCCAGATCCCAATTCTTGCCTTGTTGCTCTATCACCTTAGATAAAATCTTGATCAATTCACCATTGAAACGCTCATTCAGGCCATTACACTGTGGATAGTAAGGTGTGGTAAAACTGCGACGACTGATCTTCATCTTTGTACACAAATAGTCCATAAGCTCTGCTCTGAAACCTGGACCCTGATCAGAAAGTAATTCCAATGGCACACCAAATTTACAACAAATATCCTGATATACAAACTTTGCCACCTCCTTAGCAGTAATTTGTTTCACTGCCTTTGCTTCTGCCCATCTAGAACGGTAATCAACTGCAGTCAAGATGTAGCACTTCCCTCGGCTAGTAATAAGCAATGGTCCCACAGCATCAATTCCCCATTTTTCAAAAACATCATAAGCAAGAATTGTCTTCCTCATTTCAGGCTTTAATATCCGTCTACTGTGAGCTTGGCATTGTTTGCATGACCTGCACCAATGATTAACATCCTTATGTACACTTGGCCATACATAACCTTCCTGCAATACCTTATGCAAGGTAATCTTTGAGGAAAAATGTCCACCGCATGCTCCTTCATGGTTTTCTTTAAGAATTTTGTAGATTTCTTCCTTCCAAGGTACCCGTCGTATTATCAAATCAATTCCCTTCAAATACAAAGCATCACCAACCATCACATACCTTGTAGCTTTCCTGATGAAACCATATTTTTTGATCTTTCAATACCATTAGGAATTATCCCTGTTAACAAAAACTCTTCAACATCCTGTAAATTCTCCCTGCCACAATAAAATGATGCATGAGCTTTAAGAACAAAAACTTCACCAATCATTCCCTGGGCTGCTTCATGAGCCTCCTCATTATGGCCTCGATCCACATGCTTAAGACTCCAAGCTTCAAATTCCTTCAACAGACCTTTAATCTTGAAACACATTTCTTTGAGTAACATATTCTTTGACTTCCAAACTCCTAATACCTGTTTTACCACAAGCAATGCATCTCCTCGAATGCGAATCCTGTGTACACCATGCTTCAAGCATATTTGCAATCCCACTTCCAGAGTCAGATACTCCGCTTCATTGTTGCTATGTGCATCCACTTTAACACCCTTTTTAAAAACAAGGCAACCTTGTGGATCATAAAGCACCAAATCTCCTGAGGGTGCATCATGGCTTTTCCTATAAGAACCATCAAAATATAATAAGTGTGCATTCACCAATTCAGCCGCATCCTCAACTGGCTTCTTGATGGTCTCCTCCTTTATAAGAAGAGGACTCTCCTGATATGTCAGTAGATCAGCTAAGGTAGCCCTGGTACTCTCCTCCACCAAAAATGAGAAAGTAAACTCCTGCAACTCAATCACCCACTTCATCATAGCCTTAGATAAATTTGTGCCATTTATCAACTGAGGCAAAAAAGTGTAGCTCGTCAAAAACACAAAGGGGCGGGGCAACAAGTAATGGCGGAACCGCCTACATGCATATATCACACTAACCATAACAAGTTCCACTTCTGATAACAACCTTTCTCTGGCAAGTTTTACTCTGCTAGCACAGTAGACTGGTTGCATATAATGTGATTCTTTCCCCTTCTGTAACAACATAGCTCCAATAGCATCTTCACCTACTGAAGGATTGACATAAAATATCTGTTCCCAGTTAGGTGCCTGCATTGTAGGAATAGCTCCCAACACCTCTTTCACTTTTTGGAAAACTACCTCACATTCCTCCGTCCAATGCAAAGGATCATGCTGTGCTGCTTGCTGCAAAGGATATAACAACTGTGAAGATAGAGAGATGAATCGAGCCATATACTTCACCTTTTGCACAAAAGTAGCTAGTTGCCTTGTATTCTTTGGTGTAGGAAGAAGAAGAAGAGACTTGACTTTATCAGGATCTGGATCAATACCATTCTCTGAAATAACATGGCCCAAGAGCTTCACCCTCGGTTGAGCCAAAAAACACTTTTTTGGATTTAATTGACCACCACACTCATCATAACGCTGAAAAACTATAGCCAGCCTATCACAATGCTCTTGCCTGGAGCTGTATATACAAAAATCATCAATAAAATCCTTCACAAATTTGTTCAAAAAAGGAGATAATACCCAATTTGCCCTTTTCTGATAGTAGGCTGGCCCATTTATCAATCCAAAAGGAAGAACTTTGTAAGCAGAAACATCCCCATGGTGTAATGCCAAAGTTGTCTTGCGCTGATCTTCTTCTGCAATCTTTAATTGGAAATAACCTGAATACCCATCACAAACACTATATCTTTCATATCCAGCTACAGTATCCAAGATCTCATCCAAAAAAGGTAGGGGGTAAGAATCCTTCTTTGTAGCAGCATTCAAAGGCTTGAAATCCACACATACATGCCACCTGCCATCTTTCTTTGGACTCACCACTGTAGGACTTACCCACTCTGCTGTATCCACTGGTGTAGTGAAACCTGCACTCAACAGCTTATCAACTTCCTCTCTCAGGGCTTGCATTTGTTCTCGTCCCATCCTGCGAAGCTTCTGCCTAACTGTTTTTACACCTTCTTTCAATTCAATCCTCAAGTCTGGCCCTTTAAATCCTCGAATCTCCTTATAAGAAGTGATGAACAATTCTGAAAAATGAGACAGCATATTAACATATCTAACCTTTTCTCCACTCGAGAGATCCGGACTCAGCATTCCTTCAATCAGCTCCTGCTTCTTCTTCACTTCTATCTTTGGTTGCAGTAATTCCTCGATCACTTCATATGACCCCATAGTATCTTCTCCTTCAGCACCCACTTCATGCACTTCTTTATCTTCATTGCCTTGTTGCTCTGATATTAGGAAAGCCACATCTGCCTCTTCTCCACTAGAAGTAGTGGTCGATGAATCCATCTCTGATTCAGAAGTAGTGGTGGTAGTTTCCTCTTCACTTGAATCCTGTGGCCTCTCCCACACATAATTCAAAGATCTCCTACTATGCATCTCAAAAGATTTTTTATTACCCTGCTTATTATGTAAAGAAATGGTCCCATACCTCCAGTCCTGTACTGCACCCACCACTCGCAACCAAGGTCGTCCAAGAATAATTGGAAAAGCACCAAGGCCCGCAGGCATCACATGAAAATCTACAGTAGCTTTGACATTAAAAGCTTCAACTTCCAATTCCTTTATCATACCAAGACATTTTACCTTTTGATGATTAGCCATCTTGATTCGAAAACCAGAAACCCCAGACACCCTCAAGCCTGACTGCTCCACACATGATTGGGTAATCACATAGATTTGAGCTCCTCCATCTCTATAGGCCTGATCCAGGTTTCTACCTTTACTCCACACCTCCACAATAGGGCAAATATCTGGAAGCTCTTCTAAAGATAGTACTTTGACTGACTTCTTCTCTGACTCCTTTTCCATTGGATTCACAAGTCCCTTCCATTGCCTTCTCAATTTTGGCACCATCTCCACCAACTTCCCAAAGGTGATGTTGGCCTTTCTGTTCACCAAATCGGATTTCAAGTCATAGCTGGTTTGCCCATCCCCCACAGTGGGAAGTCTGACACCTGGAACCTTCTACGAGGCTTCCATTTCCTTTTGGCTTTCACATCTTCTCCTTCTTGCTGCTTCCCCTTCTTACGGCGGCTGGGTCCAGCCACCCCTTTTCCTTCTCTTTCATCCGTTGTGCGCTTGCCCTTCTTCTCTCACCTGAACATTCTCTAGAGTAACAACATTCATGACCTTTGCCTTCCCCTTCTCTTCAGCTGTGATTCCACTGGGGCCTGCTTGATCCCTGATATCAATACCATAGTCATTTGACCTATCAGGTAGCTGTGAAGGTAGTGGGTACATATCACCACCCATTCGCTGAGGCTTATCACAATCTGTACTCAGATGACCAAGCTCACCACAGTTCCAGCATGTAGGGATGAAACGACGGCCCCTACCGCGACCACATCCATACCCTGCTTGTCCATCTCCCCCTTCATGATTATTGCCTCTGCCTCTACCGCGTCCACCACCTGTACTTCCCATTAAATTTAAGCTCAAATTCTTCATAAGATCAACCATCTGTTTCATATCCTGTCACAATCCCTCATCAGAACCTGCAAGAACCATAGGTACTCCTTGACTAACTTGTGGCACCATCTGCATAGCTTGGGCTTCAGCAGTGGGCTTCATCCTCTCAATCATTGCATTCATGGGTGTAGCCTCCACTCTACGAATCTTCGGCTGTGCTACAACTGGAATCATCCCCAGCTGATTCATCTGTTGCAACTTCCAATCTTTTGATTTAGCAATTTCTACCACATCCTCATAAGACCTGGGCTTCTTCAATTCCACTTTCCAGCGAATACTCCTCTTAAGCCCGGCTACAAACTTGTTTTTCTTCATCATGTCAGGGGGTACCTGGTCTTCCCCTAAAGCCCTGCATAAAGTCTCCCATAGCAAAGAAAATTTCTTGACATAATCATCAATTGATTCCAACTCACCTTTTGTCAGAGCTTGCACCTCATGCCAAACCTTGTCGGGGTCTTCTACCTTCTTGAACCTGTTGCTAAGTGCTGTCTTTAATCCATTTTCAGTCATATCAAGATGTGGAACAGCAACCCTCAATGACTCCTCATAAGCTCTGTACCAGGTCCTTGCATCCCCTTTCAAGCAAATGCTCAGTAGAGCCGCAACACCTGTACCGACTCATTGATGTGGTTGCTTATGCATGCAACCTCCATCCTTTCCAGGAAATCTGCCACATCCTCATTAGGGCTACCATAAAACTCTGGATAAGACATCATTTTAACCCCCAAACTTCACCTCAGATCCAAGAAAACTCTTTCCCTGAAACTCTCAATTCCTAGGGCACACACCCTGATAAACTGAAGAAAATAGCAGAGCAATCCTCAGTCAAACAATGCTAGAGCAACTCCTCAGTGGGGGCACCAGAAAGATCTGAGGCAGCTCAGGAACACAAGAAGGCCACTATAGCTCGCCGACTCACCACCTTTGGAACACTCACAAGCACAAGGGGCACCACCAGCTTCTCTAGCTGGAAAGAAAAATCTCTCTCTCTCTCTCTACCACCCAGAGATACCCAAAGAAAGGCAGTTTCAACAGCTTACATATCTCATTATAAAAGCCTTTTATCTATCAGCAAGGCTAAGCCACTCACATATCATCAACACAAACCCTATTGTCCATTTACAAGAGGTGATCCATCACCATAGATTTTATTAATTGACAAACTTCAACCCACTCTCCCTCGCACTCTCCTTTTATCACACACTCACAGCAAACAACTCACACACACACTGCCCAAGCTTCTCTTGGTCTCACACCAGAGGCCTGGAAACAAGACGGCCACCTCTCCCAGTAGAAAGCCAGCGAGCTGCACCAATACTAGTCACCTCTGAGGCGGCACCCCATGCAGCTTTCCACACGACTGTCAACCCTTTGGCAGCTTCTCTGCCTTTGCTATCACCAGCCCGCTCCTCACGTATAAGGCGGCTCTCTTTCCCTTCACGCCTTCGCCAGTTACTTTATACTGCTCCTCAGCTCGGCTTGCTCCTACAGCCCGACGTCACAGCTCCTTCGCCTTTCTGCAGAACCCGGGGCCTCACCTTGCGCGTGCCATCTCTTGAGCACCTCCGCAAGCAATCTCCCCAGCACACTCGGCGGCTGTCTCTTCACGTCGGCTGTCTTTGCCAGCTACCTTACACCCAGCCGCAAGCTTTGTAGCCTCACCTGCAGTGTTCCAGCAAGGATCTTTCTCTGTCTGGTTATCTGCAGCGCCTGCCCTTGTCGCTTAACGCCAGCAGCTACATTAGACGCCCGTCACAGCTGCGCCCTCTACTCTCTGTCGCCAGCTCTCCCACACACGGTAGCTTCACCAACGCTGGCCTCTCCAGCGCTTCCACACAATCACCTCGCCTTCTCTTCCTCGACCCTCACACCCTGGCGGCTTTCTCTGCGACCTGCAGCAGCTTCGCCCACTCCAGCCAAGCCTTCACTTCACAAGCGTCCCTTTGACGCCAGTCGCAGCTGTGCCAGCCTCTCCTTCCTCACTGCCTGTGTATCACCGGCTCCCGTTAGCGCCAGCACCCGTGTGCCTGTAGCTCTCCAACGCCTTCAAGTACAACCTTGTCTTCGCCTCCACACCCGCCGCCTCTGCAAGGGCGACTCTTCTTTTTTTATTCGGCGACCCCCCCCCTCTCTACCTTCGAAGCGGCCAACTTCTCTCCAGCCTTCTAGACGTTGAGGTGGCGGCCCAAAAAACTTCTAAGTGGCCATTTGTTTTATTGGCCACTTGTATCATGTTTTTTTTTATTTTTTTTAAAGCTTCATAACCACACCCCTTTACATCATCATTTGTCTCAATTTCACGTGCAGTACTCATAACCTTCCAGAACTGATAAGAGTTGCCCAAAGCTTTAAATCATCGGCATCATCATTACCAAGACGGCCATTCCAAACCTGAAAGATTCTCAAAACTCAAGCATAAAAGCAATTTATATTTTGCTGGCGTCCCTTGTAGATTTCAATAATTACAGTCTGAATTGAGCTCTCTCCACATAACCAGCTTATCTACATTATTTCCACCATGAGCTCACCAAAACCCCATCATTGATATCCTCATGCTCTTCCACCTCTTATTTACACACATCCTAGACACCTTCTTGACAAATAAAAAGCTCATACCAATAAAAACTTCAAGTCTCCAGCAGCAGCAGCTGCTCCAAAGGAAAATGCATTCACTAAATCACTCCAAGACCATTCCGTCTGTACACTTGCCAGGGCATTTAGGGCAAAGTTTTATTGCACACCACGCATCCCATATGTACACGGACTCAAAACATCTTTACAGAAAAATGCCTGACACCCGAGTACCAAGGAAAAGAGTTCCCAGACCCCCTCATCGGCGTTTCAAGCAAAATTTAAGGTAGGCATACCATGTACACACCCAATATGAAATTGCCATTATAATAGATTCGGCTGTTATAATGGCATACCATGTACACACCCAATATGAAATTGCCATTATAACAGATTCAATTGTCTTCAAAACAATCTTTCAATGAAAATCCTAGTATTGCTGATCATAATCCTCCAAAATATTGAGTCCATTGTATTACAAAATATATCATCCGGACTCTCCATTGAAGACCAGACCAACGAGATCCAATATCAAATTCAGTTCACAAAAGTCATTCTTCTCAGTTTATCCGAATCTTCCTCGATGCATGCATGGATGTCCTAGCAACCGTGAGCCCGTGCATCACACCTAGTCAGAACCCTCTAGGATCCTACTTAGGTGTCCTAGCACTTCACTCAGGGACCGCTTCGTCGGTCCTCGCCCATCATACCGGAAGCGCACCATTTTAACCATACCCAGTTTGGTCAAGACCTCGGCAAGTTTTGCGCGCGAGCGATGTCCCTCGATGACTGTTTGCAACGAGTCTCTTCTTAGTTAAACACATACCAAATGCTTCCTCCAACATTCTGGCGTAAAACAGTCCTTTAAAAGAAAACAGAGGTTCTATGCAAGTAAAGTTCCCGATTTGAGATTGGTTCCACAAAACCCTTTTTCCTTAATCCATATTTTCTTAATGAGAATCATTGATCTCTCGTCAAGATAATCTACCTATCATCTGACTGAATTTCCAACTAGATTGTGGATATTTTCGACAAGGGAAAACTATGCTAATTCAACGGTAGTCTATTCTTTGTATTAAGAACCGGAATTGTTCACAAAGTTTTTGCTTGATTCAGATCGAGAGATGGGCAAGTAGTTTACTGGCCATCCCTCTCATAGTCGTGGTCTAACCAAAATTATTCAGTTTATTTCTAACTTTGATTCCAAGGATTTTCTTCAGATAAACATCTAGTGAACTTCTAACTGTAAGGAAAACTCCAACTTTATGAATTTCATTCCTTCCTAACCATAATAGATTAAGAATTGGTTCTATATGAGAATATCTGATTTTTATAAAAATTCTTCTTCCATTTAATCTAATTTTGGGTAAATATCAATTTGGTGATTTATCCATATAAAATATCTAAAGACATTCTTTCTACCAATTTAATGTATCATCCCTAATTCTCTAGGTGGAATTATGGTGAAAATTCCTCTTTTGTCACCAAAATTTAATTCAAACCTTTCTCTACTTAAATACCATGAAAATTCTTCTTTTAACTAAATACAAATATCCTTTTTTTAACATGATTAAAATTCCTCTTTTTCCATTTAAATGATTGAATTCCAAATGTCATGGGAATTCCTCTTTTATCATAAAATAAATTTATCTAAAATTCCTCTTTTCTTTAAAATAAAAATATCCATTATTTCAATTATGCCAAGAATTTCACTTTTACCATTTAAATGACTGAATTCCAAATGTCATGGGAATTCCTCTTTTATCATTTAAAATTTCTCATGCATAAAATAAATTTATCTAAAATTTCTCTTAAAATTAAATAAAAAGTATCCATTATTTTAATATACCAAAATTTGTCTTTTTCCATTTAATTACATGGATCTCCATTATCATGGGGATTCCTCTTTTTGCATAAAAATATAATTACCAAAAATTCCTCTTTTCTTTAATTAAATTATTTATGCATAAACACTAAAAATTAGTTTCCCATGAATATGATGAGAATCATTCTTTTAGCATAGGATATCTAATCCTAGAATATGGTACGAAGTCCTCTTTTAACATTATGCTTAAAAATAAGATATGTATTATTTTCTAAAAATTTTGCCATAGCTTCGCTACTATTACTAATAATTTTTAATTTTTCTAAAAAAGAATAAGACATTGCAATACAATTATGATAGAAGATCTATTCTTAAACTTAAATCTAAATTATGAAATTAAATCATAAATTTAGCCATAATCATAAACTTCATTATGATTATTTCTACTAGATTATGCTATTTCTATTATTCCTCTTTTCCCAATATGATAGGATTATCTCTTTCACATTTAGAATCACTTAAAGTAGTTTTTTAACTACTTATAAATAATTTAAAAGAATTTACCATTATTTTGTTATCATAAAAGCCTAAAAATACCATTTTCTTATCCTCTAGCTTTACACGCTTAGAGTTTAGTTTTGAATTAAGAATTTATCAATGAGAAGCATTCCTTTTCTAAAGAATTTAGCCACCCACAGAAACCTTAATTGGACCATAATCCAAAAAATTCTAAAAATCTGGACCCTTAGGCTAAGGTCCTTTATACCTATTTTCAATTAATTCCAATTGTACATTGGAAAGTGCTTTTTGAATTTGTGTTTCAAGGGAAACCATTTTGGACACTAGGAGGATTTTTATATCCAAAAATATCTCAATTTTGAATTACCTCCCTATAGACCTTTTCCCTCTCCAGGCCAAAACAGGGTAAAATAGGATCTTTCTTTTATTTCAGAGAGGGGAATAATTATAAGATCAAAAGGGAAGGTTCTTACATCCGTACACCTCAAAATCTGGAGGGAGGAATCTTACATCCTACCCCACTTAAAAAATGCGAGATGTCCTCATCTCGCA
This sequence comes from Cibotium barometz, assembly GCF_041138505.1. Classification (NCBI taxonomy): domain Eukaryota; kingdom Viridiplantae; phylum Streptophyta; class Polypodiopsida; order Cyatheales; family Cibotiaceae; genus Cibotium; species Cibotium barometz. The sequence goes on along the minus strand of NC_141111.1, from coordinate 11,713,901 downwards.
AACTAGAGGACAACTCTTTCCCTTAAGATCCAATTGATTCTGGGGTTCCTTATAGTCTGGTCAACCCAACAGAATCCTGGAATAAAGATCCCTTATATAGAACTCATCATCAGATAACAATTCATTCAGATCATATTATTCATATCGTTAACACAATAATGGTCCATTAGACCGAAATTTCCATTTGAACATTCCTCCATGGGAATTTCAATTATACAGGTTTTTAATTTGTCATCCCTTAACTTGATCCACTGGGTCAAGTGTTAACAGTAGCAATTTGTCAGCACAATCTACTAATCTCATGGTGAATTGCTAAAGTCATTATCGTCATTCCAGTTACGAACATCATCACAAGGACTCGTCCCATTCATCCTCATTGTGGTTTTGCTCAGCTTATCGCTTTTCAACCAAAATTCAGGAATCATCATTTTTCAATCAGAATCCAAATCAACTCATCAGTTCTCAACCAGAGTTTTAAAATCATATCAACCACATTCGAATTCATCATCTTGATAGCATTTTTGCTTATAATTTCAAGGTCTTAGAGTTACTCGTATTTACTGCCAGTAAAGAGCTGCAGTTATACCCTCGGTATATACGGGTAGTCACGGTCCTTGGAATTATAAGGTAAATACCATCATGTCTAGGCCTCAAGCAAGTCAGGGATTCCATGCGATTGCAGTACTTCCATCTGAAGACCCAATTACTAATTTATGAATTTCAGTCTAAACAATTTGTATGAATTTCATCACACATTTCTAACTTTTTACAGTGTTACTTCATAAATTTTTAACTTTTTTGGCACCTCGGTTGATCCACTTTAGCCAATTCACTATGATACCAGGCTGAAAGATCCCTGTTCCCTATGCGCAAACGAATTCTGGGGTGCTAGCATCGGAAGTAGCACTTCTTGCGCAAGGCAGGGTCCCTCACTCGGGGTCTCGCCCATGTATATCCAGACAAGAGACTAGTCCCTGGGTTCTTCCATAACGGAACCTGGAAAAACTTCCCTCGCCTAGAAAGCACGGGCAATTCCTCAAGGATATTTTTACTCTAACGTAGTCAAGAGTCTTAACTAACTGAACTGATCTGACTGAACCCGTAAGTCCCATAGTCAGATCAAGGAAAAATCTTGCACTTGGATCATAGAGACCAATGCTTTTTTCCTCATTGAGAGGCACAGCCGTTGATTCTTTTCCATAGAACAATTTTCATCTAAGATTTACTTTATCTATCATACCATAACAAAATTGAGTCTCATTTTAGGGATCCATCAGTCCAACCTATAGTCGCGTGGGTTAGCCAACCGCCCAACCACTGTAGTGATGGGATCCATTTAAGAATTTGGTTAGGTTTTGTCCCGAGTACAAGGGAAAAGAGTTCCTAGGCCCCCTAGCCGGATATTCATGCAAACTTAAAACTAGTCACACCACTTACACACCCAATATGAAATTTCCTTTTTCACAGATTCAGCTGTCTTTAAAACAATCTTTCAATGAAACTATAGTATCACTGATCATAATCCTCCACTAATTTCTAATTTTTCCTTCATCAGTGTACCTATGGCATCATTGGCAACCAGAACGCTCACCACCTATCCTCTTAGGGGCCTTTTTGATAGTTCCTAACTCATAGTATCCTAGCTCATAGCTATCAAAATGGAATCTCTATTGAAGATCAGTGCAAGATCAACCAATAGATCCATATAAAAGAGCCATGGACTCATCCGTTGGGACCAGCAAGGTCAATCAACTAGATCCATGCCCGAATTCAGAAAACAACTTACTTCTTGATCCAAATATCTTCCCCGACGCACGTGTGGGTATCTTCGACGACTGAGAGCCCGAGCACCATATGGTCAGCACCCTCTAGAATCCTTCGCAGGTCACCTAGCGCTTCACTCATAGGCCGCTTCCTTAGTCCCTCATCCACCATACCGAAAGCTCACCATTTAAATCGTATTCACATCCACTTGCATCACTTCACATCCATATTCACATCCACTTGCATCACATCACATCCACATCCATATTCACATCCACTTGCATCACATCACATCCATATTCACATCCACATCCACATTCACATCCATTTGCATCACATTCACATCCATTTGCATCACATCACATCCTTTCACATCCACATCCACATTCATTTATATCACTTCTTTCACATCCACATCCACATCCACATCCATTTATATCACTTCTTTCACATACATATCCACATTCATTTACATCACATTCTTTCACATGCACATGCACATCCACATCCACATCCACATCCACATCCACATCTTATCGCATCCTATTTACATCTTATCACATCCATTCACATCCTATCGCATCTTATCACATCCATTCACATCCTATCGCATCCTATCACATCCATTTACATCTTATCACATCCATTCACATCCTATCGCATCTTATCACATCCATTCACACTTTATCGCTTCCTATTTACATCTTATCACATACATTCACATCCTATCACATCCCATTTACATCTTATCACATCCATTCACATGCTATTCCCATTTAGTACCTTTTTCTAATTTGATTTTCTTTTGAATACAAGAGTATTTCTTGAATCAGTATCCCCAAAACTTCTTCATCGAAATTCTGAAGTTCATACTAGAATTTCTCGAATTCTATAACCTTGATCCACATATCAATTTGAAGGGTCTCAAACTTAGTTTCAGATTTGGCAGAGTTTTGAGTGTATTTTTCTAAACTGGTCACACCTTCTTTCCTCGAAACTGACGAAAGAGTTTGGTCTTGGTCATAATCTGATTCAAGGTTCGAGTCGGATAAGATTTTTCCTGAACTATCTTTCTCAATTAAGTTACTATTTTACTGAATTTCTTTCTTTGAATATTCACTTAACTGAATTCTAAATTAGTTCCGAATTCCAATGAGGAATAAATTAATCATTTATGTGAATATTTCGATCTCGATAGATTTCCTGAATTTTCTTTTTACAATCCGTGTGAATATAAAACGATAGAAGTTTCTCTCTTAGAGTATTTAACTATTCAAAATACTCATAGAATTTAAACATAGAATTTAAGAGAATTCTAATTTTGATATAAAAATTCTTTATGCATCTATTTATGCATAAAAATCAACTTCAAATGGAATAACACTTTTAAAAAAAATCCTTTTATGCATCTATTTATGCATAAAAATCATTTTTTATAAGAATAACGCTTTTATAATAATAAAAAATCCTTTATGCATCTTTCTATGCATAGAAATCAAATTTAATAAGAATAACACTTTTGTAATTAAAAAAATTTCCTTTATGCATCTTTTTATGCATAGAAATCAAATTTAATAAGAAAAACACTTTTATAATAAAAAAATTCCTTTATGCATCTTTCTATGCATAGAAATCAAATTTAATAACAATAACACTGTTATAATTAAAAGAATTCCTTTATGCATCTTTCTATGCATAGAAATCAAATTTAATAAGAATAACACTTTTATAATAAAGCAAATTCCTTTATGTATCTTTCTACGCATAAAAATCAATTTTAATAAGAATATCACTTTTCTAATAAAAAGAATTTCCTTTATGCATCTTTCTATGCATAGAAATCAAATTTAATAAGAATAACACTTTTGTAATTAAAAAAATCCACTATACATCTTTCTATGCATAGAAATCAAATTTAATAAGAATAACACTTTTGTAATAAAAACAAATTCCATTATGCATCTTTCTATGCATAGAAATCAATTTTAATAAGAATAACACTTTTGTAATTAAAAAAATTCCATCATGCATCTTTCTATGCATAGAAATCAATTTTAATAAGAATAACACTTTTGTAATTAAAAAAATTCCATTATGCATCTTTCTATGGATAGAAATCAAATTTAATAATTAATATCAGTGATATCCATGCATATTCATAGGTGAATATGTACATGGAGTAATTAGAATATTTCTTTTAGATGCAAAAATGGTGGGAATTACTCTTTTGGAATAACATAAAAACAAACTTTCTTTTTCACAAAATTCTGAAAAATTTTGCCATAACCTCCATTGTATGGTTGACCATTTCTCATTTTTATCTTTCTTTATTTAACTTAATTAACCCAATTTAGAATTATAGAACTCTAATCTACACAATTTTCTAAATTCAAGAGAGTAAACAATAAGAAGAGTTTAATTAATTACTTAGTTAATCTTTCTAGGATTAAGAAAGGTTGGAATGTAGAGAAGAGAAGGGGGTGGCCTTTTCATCAAAGGCACATCATTTGAATTTAATTCAATCATTTGCAAAACATAAAAATCAAGTAAAACCATAGATTTTTCTTTAAAATTCATAAACAAAGTAAGAAAATTAGCTTACATGGAGCTTGTAAGCTCTCCTTTGGCTTGAGGGATTGAGGGTTCTACCATTGTTTGAAGCAATAGTGGCCACCAATTCACTTTGGAGAGGATTAGGCCAAAAATAATTGAATTATTAAAAAATTCAATGTAGATGGCTCAGGATGATAGGAGTAGAGTAACAGTGCATAAACACCATTAAACTTTTACATAGGGGGAGGCTTCTATTTATAGGAAAAAGTGAGCCTCTAACCAAGCAAACTGATTCTAGAATTTTCCAGATCAGTTTGGTCAATTTTTGACCATTTTTGGGTCAGTTCAGCTTACTTTTTGGATCTAGTTTTGAACTAGGAGAGAGGAGAGATGAAAATATCTCATTTTATTGATTAAAAATTGGCGGTAATGATGAGAAAAAGGTGCCTACTTCATGAGGGGAGATCCCCACCATGAGGTGTCAAAATTCAATTTTTTAATTCTTTTCTTTGGTCCTTAGTCCACTCTTCATCTTATGTGAGCATTTACTCATTTTTTTGGGGGATTTTTCTTTTATTCTTCAATTTATCTCCTCCCTACACTTGGATTGATCCTATTGGCCCATAGGAACCTTAATTGGACCATAATCCAAATTTTTTTAAAAATCTAGACCCTTAGGCTAAGGTCCTTTATACCTATTTTCAATTAATTCCAATTGTACATTGGAAAGTTTTTTTTTAATTTCTCAGGGGAAACCATTTTAGACACTAGGAGGATTTTTATATCCAAAAATATCTCAATTTTGAATTACCTCCCTCTAGACATTTTCTCTCTCCCCAGGACAAAACAAGGTAAAACATGATCTTTCTTTTATTTTAGAGAGGGGAATAATTATAAGATCAAAAGGGAAGGTTCTTACACCTGTACACCTCAAAAGCTGGAGGGAGGAATCTTACATCCTACCCCACTTAAAAAACGCGAGATGTCCTCATCTCGCAAACTAGAGGACAACTCTTTCCCTTAAGATCCAATTGATTCTGGGGTTCCTTATAGTCTGGTCAACCCAACAGAATCCTGGGATAAAGATCCCTTATATAGAACTCATCATTAGATAACAATTAATTCAGATCATATCATTCATATCCTTAACACAATAATGGTCCATTAGACCGAAATTTCCATCTGAACATTCCTCCATGGGAATTTCAATTATACAAGTTTTTAATTTGTCATCCCTTAACTTGATCCATTGGGTCAAGTGTGAACAGTAGCAATCTGTCAGCACAATCCACTAATCTCATAGTGAATTGCTGAAGTCATTATCATCATTCCAATTACAAACATCATCACAGGGATTCGTATCATTCATTCTCATTGTGGTTTTGATCAGCTTATCGCGTTTCAACAAAAATTCAAGAATCATCATTTTTCAATCACAATTCAAATCAACTCATCAATTCTCAACCAAAGTTTTAAAATCATATCAACTACATTTGAATTCATCATCTGGATAGCATTTTTGCTTATAATTTCAAGGTCTTAGACTTACTCGTATATACTGCCAGTAAAGAGCTGCAATTATACCCTCAGTATATACGGGTAGTCATGGTCCTTGGAATTATAAGGTAAATACCATCATGTCTAGGCCTCAAGCAAGTCAAGGATTCCATGCAATTGCGGTACTTCCATCTGAAGACCCAATTACTAATTTATGAATTTCAGTCTGAATATCAATTTATATGAATTTCATCACACATTTCTAACTTTTTACTGTTACTTCATAAATTTTTGACATTTTTGGCTTCTCGGTTGATCCACCTTAGCCAATTCGCTCTGACACCACCTGAAAGATCCTTGTCCGTGCGCGCAACAAATTTTGGGGTACTAGCAGCAGAAGTAGCACTTCTTGCGCAGGGCAGGGTCCCTCACTCGGGGTCTCGCCCACATATATCCGGACAAGAGACTAGTCCCTCGGTTGTTCCAAAATCGAACCTAGAAAAACTTCCCTTGCCCGAAAAGCACGGGTGATTCCTCCAAGATATTTTTACTCTAATGTAGTCAAGTCTTAACTAACTGAACTAATCTGACCGAACCCGTAAGTCCCACACTCAGATCAAGGAAAAAGATTGCACTTGGATCATAGAGACCAACGCTCTTTTCCTCATTGAGAGACACAACCGTTGATTCTTTTCCATAGAACAAATTTTATCTGAGATTTAGTTTATCTATCATACCATAACAAAATTGAGTCTCATTTTAGGGATCCATCAGTCCAACCTATAGTCGCGTGGGTTAGCCAACCGCCCAACCACTGTAGTGATGGGATCCATTTAAGAATTTGGTTAGGTTTTGTCCCGAGTACCAGGGAAAAGAGTTCCCAGGCCCCCTAGCCGGATATTCATGCAAACTTAGAACTAATCACACCACTTACACACCCAATATGAAATTGCCTTTTTCACAGATTCAACTGTCTTTAAAACAATCTTTCAATGAAACTATAGTATCACTGATCATAATCCTCCAAAATATCCAGTTGAATCCTAATTTCTAAATTTTTCTTCATCGGTGTACCTATGGCATCATTGGCAACCAGAACGCTCACCACCTGTCCACTTAGGGACCTTTTTGATAGTTCCTAGCTCATAGTACCCAGCAATATATTCACTTATAAAAATCAAAATGGAATCTCTGTTGAAGATCGGCAAGATCAACCAACAGATCCATATAAAAGAGCCATGGACTCATCCGTCGAGGACCAGCAAGGTCAATCAACTAGATCCATGCCCGAATTCAGAAAACAACTCTTACTCCTTGATCCAAGTATCTTCCCCGACGCACGTGTGGGTATCTTCGGTGACCGAGAGCCCAAGCACCATATAGTCAGCACCCTCTAGGATCCTTTTCAGGTCACCTAGCGCTTCACTCATAGGCCGCTTCCTTAGTCCCTCATCCACCATACCGAAAGCTTCTCATTTAAATCGGTGGTCAAGACCTCGGCCGACCTTGCTACGCGAGACGTCCTCCGTTGACTCTCCGTCATGTGTTGCAACTTTATCAGTTAGGTCTCCACGACCTTATTCACAAGACGATCAAAATGCTTTCCTAGCGTTCTTGACATAAAACAGTCATTTAAAAACAGGTCATAAATACAGTTTCTATAACGAACTCTCATCTTTCCACATTGTTCCATATCAATCCACATTATTTAATCCACATCCATTTCATATGTATTCCCATTCTCATCCAATCACATCTTTTCATCTCATCACATCTTTCCTCATTTAACCTCATATGATCTCATCCACTCGCATCTACCCATATCCACATCTCATCACATCACCTTCATTCACATCTCATCCATTCATATCTACCTCGATCCACATCACATCCATTTCACCTCACATCTCATTCATTCACATCTATCCCGATTCACATCCCATCACATCTCATCCATTCACATCACATCTCATTCATTCACATCTATCCCGTTTCACATCACATCACATCACATTCATTCACATCACATATCATCCATTCACATCTATGCCAATTTACATCACATCCATTTCACATCACATCTCATTCATTCACATCCCGATTTACATCACATCACATCTCATCCATTCACATCCCATATCATCCATTCACATCCCATATCATTCATTCACATCCCAATTCACATGACATCACATCTTATTCATTCACATCCCGATTCACATCACATCTCATTCCACTCACATATATACATTTCACATCACATCACCTCCATCCATTCACATTCATCACATCACATTCATTCATATCCACATATATTCATGTCACATCACATCTCTTTACATAACATACACATCCACATCCATTCTTTCACATACACATCCACATCCATTCTCTCACATACACATCCACATCCATGCTTTCACATACACATCCACATCCATTCTTTCACATACATCCACATCCATTCTTTCACATACACATCCACATCCATTCTTTCACATACACATCCACACATCCACATCCACATCACATTCACATCCACTTCCCTTGAAATCACATCACATCTTATCCACATCCACATTCACATCCATTTACATCACACCACATCCTTTCACATCCACATCCATATTCACATCCACTTGCAGCACATCACATCCATATTCACAATCACATCCATTTACATCACACCACATCCTTTCACATCCACATCCATATTCACATCCACTTGCATCACATCACATCCTTTCACATCCACATCCACATTCACATCCATTTGCATCACATCACATCCTTTCACATCCACATCCACGTTCATTTATATCACTTCTTTCACATACATATCCACATTCATTTACATCACGTTCTTTCACATGCACATCCACATCCACATCTTATCGCATCCTATTTATATCTTATCACATCCATTCATATCCTATCGCATCCCATTTACATCTTATCACATCCATTCATATCTTATCGCTTCCTATTTACATCTTATCACATACATTCACATCTTATTACATCCCATTTACATCACATCCCATTTACATCTTATCACATCCATTCACATGCTATTCCCATTTAGTAGCTTTTTTTAATTTGATTTTCTTTTAAATACAAGAGTATTTCTTGAATCAGTATCCCCAAAACTTCTTGATCGAAATTCTAAATTTCATACTAGAATTCCTTGAAATCTATAACCTTGATCCACATATCAATTTAAAGGGTCTCAAACTTGTTTCAGATTTGGTAGAGTTTTGAGTGTATTTTTCTAAACTGGTCACACTTTCTTTCCTCGAAATTGAGAAAAGATTTTGGTCTTGGTCATAGTCTGATTCAATGTTCGAGTCGGATAAGATTTTTCGTGAACTATCTTTCTCGAAAAGGTTTGATAATTCAGTTACTATTTTACTGATTCATTTCTTTCTTTGCATATTCACTTAACTGATTTCTAAATTAGTTATACGAATTCCAATGAGGAATAAATTAATCATTTATCTGAATATTTTGATCTCGATAGATTTCTTGAATTTTCTTTTTACAATCCGTGTGAATATAAAACGATAGAAATTTCTCTCTTAGAGTATTTAACTATTCATTTATCAAATACTCATAGAATTTAAACATAGAATTTAAGAGAATTCTAATTTTGATATAAAAATTCTTTATGCATCTATTTATGCATAAAAATAAACTTCAAATGGAATAACACTTTTAAAAAAAATCTTTTATACATCTATTTATGCATAAAAATAAATTTTTATAAGAATAACGCTTTTATAATTAAAAAAATCCTTTATGCATCTTTCTTTGCATAGAAATCAAATTTAATAAGAATAACACTTTTGTTATAGAAACAATTTCCTTTATGCACCTTTCTATGCATAGAAATCAAATTTAATTAGAATAATACTTTTATAATTAAAAAAATTCCTTTATGCATCTTTCTATGCATAGAAATCAAATTTAATAAGAATAACACTTTTATAATAAAAAAATTCCTTTATGCATCTTTCTATGCATAAAAATCAAATTTAATAAGAATAACACTTTTATAATTAAAAACATTCCTTTATATATCTTTCTATGCAAAATCAATTTAATAAGAATAACACTTTTGTAATTAAAATTTTTTTCTTTATGCATCTTTCTATGCATAGAAATCAAATTCAATAATAAGAATAACATTTTTGTAAGTAAAACAAATTCCATTATACATCTTTCTATGCATAGAAAGAATAACACTTTTGTAAGTAAAACAAATTCCATTATACATCTTTCTATGCATAGAAATCAAATTTGATAAGAATAACACTTTTGTAATTAAAAAAACTCCATTATGCATCTTTCTATGCATAGAAATCAAATTTAATAAGAATAACACTTTTATAATAAACAAAATTTCTTTATGCATCTTTCTATGCATAAAAATCAATTTTAATAAGAATAACATTTTTGTAATTAAAAAAATTTTCTTTATGCATCTTTCTATGCATAGAAATCAAATTTAATAAGAAAAACACTTTTGTAATTTAAAAAAAAATCCACTATACATCTTTCTATGCATAGAAATCAAATTTAATAAGAATAACACTTTTGTAATAAAACAAATTCCATTATGCATCTTTCTATGCATAGAAATCAATTTTAATAAGAATAACACTTTTGTAATTAAAAAATTCCATTATGCATCTTTCTATGCATAGAAATCAATTTTAATAAGAATAACACTTTTGTAATAAAAAAATTCCATTATGCATCTTTTTATGCATAGAAATCAATTTTAATTATTAATATCAGTGATATCCATGCATATTCATAGGTGAATATGTACATGGAGTAATTAGAATATTTCTTTTAGATGCAAAAATGGTGGGAATTACTCTTTTGACATCTCATTCATTCACATCTATCCCGATTCACATCTCATCCATTCACATCACATCTCATTCATCCACATCTATCCCGTTTCACATCACATCACATTTATTCACATCACATATCATCCATTCACATCTATCCCAATTTACATCACATCCATTTCACATCACATCTCATTCATTCACATCCCGATTCACATCACATCACATCTCATCCATTCACATCCCATATCATTCATTCACATCCTGATTCACAATGACATCACATCTCATTCATTCACATCCCGATTCATATCTCATTCATTCACATCCTGATTCACATCACATCACATCTCATCCATTCACATCCCATATCATTCATTCACATCCTGATTCACAATGACATCACATCTCATTCATTCACATCCCGATTCACATCACATCTCATTCACTCACATCTATCCATTTCACATCACATCACCTCCATCCATTCATATTCATCACATCACATTCATTCATATCCATCACATTCATATCCACATATATTCATGTCACATCACATCTCTTTACATCACATCACATTCTTTCACATACACATCCACATACATTCTTTCACATATATCCACATCCATTCTTTCACATACATCCACATCCATTCTTTCACATACACATCCAGATCCATTCTTTCACATACACATCCACATCCATTCTTCCACATCCATTCTTCACATACACATTCACATCCATTCTTCACATACACATTCACATCCATTTTTATCACATACACATCCACATCCACATCACATTCACATCCACTTTCCTTTACATCACATCACATCTTATTCGCATCCATATTCACATCCATTTACATCACACCACATCCTTTCACATCCACATCCATATCCATATTCACATCCACTTACATCACATCACATCCTTTCACATCCACATCCACATTCACATCCATTTGCATCACATCACATCCTTTCACATCCACATCCACATTCATTTATATCACTTCTTTCACATCCACATCTATATTCATTTACATCACATTCTTTCACATGCACATCCACATTCACATCTTATTGCATCCTATTTACATCTTATCACATCCTATTTACATCCTATTTATATCTTATCACATTCATTCACATCCTATCGCATCCCATTTACATCTTATCACATTCATTCACATCCTATCGCATCCCATTTACATCTTATCGCTTCCATTTATATCTTATCACATTCATTTACATCTTATTGCTTCCATTTACATCTTATCGCTTTCATTTATATCTTATCACATCCTATCGCATCCATTTACATCTTATCACATCCATTCACATCTTATCGCTTCCTATTTACATCTTATCACATACATTCACATCCTATCACATACATTCACATCCTATTACACCCCATTTACATCTTATCACATCCATTCACATCCATTTACATCTTATTACATCCTATCACATCCCATTTATATCTTATCACATCCATTCACATGCTATTCCCATTTAGTAGCTTTTTCTAATTTGATTTTCTTTTGAATACAAGAGTATTTCTTGAATCAGTATCCCCAAAACTTCTTGATTGAATTTTTGAATTTCATACCAGAATTCCTCGAATTGTATAACCTTGATCCACATATCAGTTTGAAGGGTCTCAAACTTAGTTTCAGATTTAGCAGAGTTTTGAGTGTATTTTTCTAAACTGGTCACACCTTCTTGCCTCGAAACTGACGAAAGAGTTTGGTCTTGGTCATAGTCTAATTCAAGGTTCAAGTCGGATAAGATTTTTTGTGAACTATCTTTCTCAAAAAGGTTTGATGATTCAATTACTATTTTACTGAATTTCTTTCTTTGAATATTCACTTACCTGATTTCTAAATTAGTTACGAATTCCAATGAGGAATAAATTAATCATTTATGTAAATATTTCGATCTCGATAGATTTCTTAAATTTTCTTTTTACAATCCGTGTGAATATAAAACGATAGAAATTTCTCTCTTAGAGTATTTAACTATTCATTTATCAAATACTCATAGAATTTAAGAGAATTCTAATTTTGATATAAAAATTCTTTATGCATCTATTTATGCAAAAAAAACCAACTTCAAATGGAATAACACTTTTAAAAAAATCCTTTTATGCATCTATTTACGCATAAAAATCATTTTTTATAAGAATAATGCTTTTATAATTTAAAAAAATCCTTTATGCATCTTTCTATGCATAGAAATAATTTTTTTTTCCTTTATGCATCTTTCTATGCATAGAAATCAAATTTAATAAGAATAACACTTTTGTAATAAAAAAATTTCCTTTATGCATCTTTCTATGCATAGAAATCAAATTTAATAAGAATAACACTTTAATAATAATAAAAATTCCTTTATGCATCTTTCTATGCATAGAAATCAAATTTAATAAGAATAACACTTTTATAATAAAAAAAATTTCCTTTATGCATCTTTCTATGCATAGAAATCAAATTTAATAAGAATAACACTTTTATAATAAAACAAATGTCTTTATGCATCTTTCTATGCATAAAAACTAATTTTAATAAGAATAACACTTTTGTAATAACAAAAGTTTCCTTTATGCATCTTTTTATATGCATAGAAATCAAATTTAATAAGAATAACACTTTTGCAATTTAAAAAAATCCACTATACATCTTTCTATGCATAGAAATCAAATTTAATAAGAATAACACTTTTGTAATTAAAAAAATCCATTAACACTTTTGTAATTAAAAAAAATCCATTATGCATCTTTCTATGCATAGAAATCAATTTTAATAAGAATAACACTTTTGTAATTAAAAAAATTCCATTATGCATCTTTCTATGCCTAGAAAGATGCATAGAAATCAATTTTAATAAGAATAACACTTTTGTAATTTAAAAATTCTATTATGCATCCTTCTATGCATAGAAATCAAATTTAATAATTAATATCAGTGATATCCATGCATATTTATAGGTGAATATTCTTATGGAGTAATTAGAATATTTCTTTTAGATGCAAAAATGGTGGGAATTACTCTTTTGGAATAACATAAAAACAAACTTTCTTTTTCACAAAACTCTGGAAAATTTTGCCATAACCTCCTTTGTATGGCTAACCATTTCTCATTTTTATCTTTCTTTACTTAACTTAATTAACCCAATTTAGAATTATAGAACTCTAATCTACATAATTTTCTAAATTCAAGAGGAAGGGTAAACAATAAGAAGAGTTTAATTAATCACTTAGTTAATATTTCTAAGATTAAGAAAGGTTGGAATGTAGAGAAGAGAAGGGGGTGGCCTTTTCATCAAAGGCATAGCATTTGAATTTAATTCAATCATTTGCAAAACATAAAAATCAAGAAAACCATAGATTTTTCATTAAAATTCATAAACAAAGTAAGAAAGTTAGCTTACATGGAGCTTGTAAGCTCTCCTTTGGCTTGAGGGATTGAGGGTTCTACTATTGTTTGAAGCAATAGTGGCCACCAATTCACTTTGGAGAGGATTAGGCCAAAAACAATTGAATTATTAAAAAATTCAATGTAGATGGCTCAGGACGACAGGAGTAGAGTAACAGTGCATAAACACCATTAAACTTTTACAAAGGGGGAGGCTTCTATTTATAAAAAAAAGTGAGCCTCTAACCAAGCAAACTGATTCTAGAATTTTCCAGATCAGTTTGGTTAATTTTTGACCATTTTTGGGTCAGTTTAGCTTACTTTTTGGATCTACTTTTGAACTAGGAGAGAGGAGAGATGAAAATATCTCATTTTATTGATTAAAATTGGGGGTAATGATGAGAAAAAGGTGCCTACTTCATGAGGGGAGATCCCCACACTGAGGTGTCAAAATTAAGTTTTTTAATTCTTTTCTTTGATCCTTAGTCCACTCTTCATCTTATGTGAGCATTTACTCATTTTTGGGGGGTTTTTTCTTTTATTCTTCAATTTATCTCCTCCCTACACTTGGATTGATCCTATTGGCCCATAGGAACCTTAATTGGACCATAATCCAAAAATTTCTAAAAATCTGGACCCTTAGGCTAAGGTCCTTTATACCTATTTTCAATTAATTGAAAGTTCTTTTTGAATTTCTGTTTCAGGGGAAACCATTTTAGACACTAGGAGGATTTTTATATCCAAAAATATCTCAATTTTGAATTACCTCCCTCTAGACATTTTCTCTCTCCAAGCCAAAAGAGGGTAAAACAGGATCTTTCTTTTATTTTAGAGAGGGGAATAATTATAAGATCAGAAGGGAAGGTTCTTACACCTGTACACCTCAAAAGCTAGAGGGAGGAATCTTACACATAAATAGCACAAAAAGTTTATGGAAATAATGTGCAGATAGGGATTTAATACCATTATTTCCTTCCCACCATCTAAAAATTTTTACATGTGGCCCTCTCTTCCCCTAGCATTGCGAGTCCGACATCTGGCTCTTACTTTTTCTAGCACACCTCAATCATCAACACACCTGCCTCCTATTCTTCTTCTATAAACTTACCAATTTGGGTAATGTTTGGATTGGGGGTTTCGATGTTCCTATCTGGTGTAAGATTATGATATGGCTTAAACCTATAACTAGTTTGTTTACCACTACTTGATCTAGCTCAAAGGTTCCAATCCCATAATTTCCTTTGGATTATTAGGACTACCTGATCCAGCTCAAAGGTTCAAGTCCCGATTTGGTGTCTATGCTGATTATCGAAGAGAAGAACTTGGGTGAAGACCAACAGTCTTCACAAAGCAAAAACAGTTCAGAGCAACAGGCCTTCTACACGAGTTCAGGAAGAGGACGAGGTAGAGGAGGCCGTGGACGCGGTCAAGGAGGTGGCCGAACAAGTAATCAGAATTATGGCCAGCAGAGCAGCAGCAACAACAACAGTCCCAGAATCAACAACAACAACAACACGCAGGTGGAAGAGGCAAATTCAGAGGCAGGGGGAGTCAAAGAGGCCGTGGAAATTGGCAAAGGCAATATAATGATGCACGTGAATGCTATTATTGTGGTAAGCCTGGACATGTGCAGTCAGAATGTTATAAGAAGCAGGCTGACATGCAAAATGGGAAAGTGCAACAAAACAACTATGCATCCTCAAGCAGAAATAATGAGGATAATGAAAGGTTGTTTGTTATGCAGCATGTTGTGAATGCCATGTCTGAAAATGTTGATGCAGCACAAAAAGATAATGTATGGTATGTGGATTCAGGCGCTTCGAACCACATGACGAGTCATGGGGAGTGGTTCAAGGAGATGAAAAACCCGGAAAGACCAGGTTTTGTGGAAACAGGGGATGACACTGCTCATCCAATTGCCCACATTGGAGATGTGCCATTGTCTATGCAGGATGGCAAAGTGAAGTACCTTGCAGATGTACTTCATGTACCGAACATAACAAAGAATCTGGTTTCAGTTGGCCAGATGATTGAGCAGGGTTTGCAGGTTCGGTTTAACCCTGATGGATGTTATGTTGAAGATTTTAAAGACAAGTGCAGGTTGGTTGCAAAAGGCAACAGAGTGGGCAGAATGTTTACGTTGGATGTAGACATGCCTGAGATGAGTGCTGCGATGTTTGCAAATGGTTCAGGAATTGTTGCAGACACAGACATATGGCATAAAAGAATTGGACATGTGAATGTGCAGAGATTGAAGTCTATGCAGACAAAAGGAATTGTGACAGGGCTGCCAAAATTTAAAGTGGAAGGTATGCATAAAATCTGTGAAGCATGCCAATTTAGGAAGCAAACAAAGCATGTGTTTCCACGTAACAGATATGTGAGCAGAAATGCACTAGATGTTGTGCATTCAGATGTATGGGGTCCTACGAAGACTATATCTATGGGAGGCTGCAGGTATTATGTGACTTTCATTGATGACCACACAAGGAAAGTGTGGGTATATTTCATGAAGGAGAAGAGTGAGGTGTTCACCCACTTTCAGAATTTCAGATTTTTGGTTGAAAAGCAAATAGGGAAATATGTAAAGTGCCTAAGGTCAGATGGAGGGGGAGAGTACTTCTCCAATGAGTTCTGTGAATTTTTGAAGAAGAATGGTATTCGGAGACAGTATACATGCAGATACACTCCGCAGCAAAATGGAGTTGCTGAGCGGAAGAATAGGCACATTGCTGAGATTGCGCGAGCATTGATGGAAGAGAAGACTATGCCGCATTGCTATTGGGCTGAGGCTGTTTCTACAGCAGTATACATCATGAACAGGACTCCAACTGCAGCCATACATGATGTAACTCCAGAGGAGAGGTTTACTGGCAGAAAACCAGATTTGTCTCATCTGAAAGTCTTTGGATGCATTGCATATGTGCATGTGCCAGATGAGCTGAGAACTAAGCTGGATCCGAAAGCTGAAAAATGTGTGTTTATTGGATACTCCCTTGAGCAAAAGGGATACAGGTGTTATAACCCTGCTACACGTGAGTTGAGGGTAAGGAGGGATGTTGTCTTTGATGAGATGAGCAGCTGGTATGCTGCTGAAAAAGAAGCTATTGGGGCTGATGTGAGTGGAAGTGTGGTTGCACAGAATGCAGGTCAGCAATCACAGTCTTTAAGTGGACCAGGAGAGTCCTCATCTAGTGGGGCTGTTGATAGACCATGGAGTGGCAAGCTGCGTCATAATACCAGCCCTGCAAATGTGATTAGTACATCGCGTAAAGGAAAAGAGAAAGTGGTTGAGCCCCTTGGTATGCCTGACATTTCTGCAGGGCATTCTCGTGTTGATGGAGAGTCTAGTGGCTCAGATATGAGCCTTGATGAGGAGCTTGGGATCCCAGCTATGAGAACACCTGGTGTAAAGAAGGCTATGGAAGCCATGAATGAAAAGCTACGAAGATCAGGGAGAGTGAAGAACCCTGTGCAGAGATTTACATATGATGGTTATGTGGCACATCACTATGCATATATGGCAAAGGTTGTGCAGGTTGTTGAGCCCACATGCATTGATGAGGCTGTTGGAAATATGTGTTGGGAGAAAGCTATGGATGAGGAGATGGATGCACTATATGGAAATGAAACTTGGGACTTAGTGCAATTGCCTGAAGGCAAGAAAGCCATTGGATGCAAGTGGGTGTACAAAGTTAAACATAACAGTGATGGAAGCATAAACAGGTACAAGGCTAGATTGGTAGCCAAAGGATATGCGCAGACATATGGGATTGATTATGAGGAAACTTTCAGCCCAGTTGCCAAGATGGCAACGGTGAGAGTTGTGATAGCAGTGGCTGCGTCAAAGCAATGGTCTTTACATCAGATGGATGTAAAGAATGCATTCTTGCATGGGGATTTGCAAGAAGAGGTGTATATGTTGCAGCCACCTGGTTATGAGGATGTGGGTCACCCCGAGCATGTTTGCAGGTTGAAGAAAGCCTTGTATGGCTTAAAACAAGCACCAAGAGCATGGTTTGACAAGATTTCTGAATATCTTGTCACTATTGGCTTTCATGTAGCCAATGCAGATTTCTCATTGTATGTGAGACATGGTGATAGAGGAGTTGTGCTTGTTGTCATCTATGTAGATGACTTGATCATTACGGGGGACCATGATGCAGAGATCTTTGATGTAAAGATCCTGCTTAGACAGAAGTTCGAGATGAAGGATCTGGGGGAGCTCAGATATTTCTTGGGCATTGAGGTGATTAGGTCACCACATGGTATTGGATTACTGCAGAGGCAGTATGGCTTGGACATGTTGTCCAAGTATGGTATGACAGGCTGTAAGCCTATTTCTGTGCCATTGGATCAAAATGGCAAGTTGAGTGCAGATTCAGGAGAGATCTTGGAGGATCCTACTATGTACAGACGCATAGTAGGAAGTTTGATCTACATGACGATCACCAGACCAGATTTGAGCTATGTTGTTGGGTTGGTGAGTCAGTTTATGCAGGTTCCACGGAAACCGCATTTGGATGCAGTGAGACGCATACTGAGGTATGTGAGGTCTACTTTGCATTGTGGACTATTCTATGAGACTGGGACAGAGATATGTGTACATGGGTACACAGATGCTGATTGGGCTGGTAGTATCTCAGATAGAAGATCTACCAGTGGCTTCATGTTTTCTTTGGGGAGTGCTGCTGTGACTTGGAGCAGCAAGAAGCAGCCTACGGTTGCTCTATCCAGTACAGAGGCCGAGTACAGAGGAGCTGCTATGGCAGCATGTGAGGTAGCTTGGTTGAGAAAGCTACTTGCAGATTTAGGTCTATCAGTGGATAGACAAGTTGTCATTTTCTGTGACATTAGTAGTATACAGTTGGCCAGGAACCCAGTATTTCATGCTCGCACGAAGCATATAGAGGTCCACTACCACTTCGGTAGAGAGAAGGTCTTGGCAGGAGACCTTGACCTTGTTTATGTCAGCACAGAGGATCAGGTAGCTGACATCTTCACCAAAGCATTGGGTACAGAGAAGCTCCGCAGATTCAGGGCTTCGCTTGGTGTACATGAGATGGAGTTGAGCTCGAGGGGGAGTGTTGAGATATCGAGCTCGTCTAGTGAGGCGGTGGCCACTGATGACCCGCCTGGGGGATAGGTCCCACACTTAAACCACTGGCATGGTTGGTGAGATCATGGGAGATATGCGAGTGGGATGACAGGCTGTGTGACAGCCATTCTAGAGACTGGCATAGTTATAGCGCTAGCTCATTTAGTCGGTTCTTATTATAGAGAACCCGTGTATGTATTTGGTTGAGTACCTTTCATATTGTGTGTACTCTTATCTTTGTATATGGTGTGTTGAGTGTTGAGTAGAGGAGAAGAAGATTTTCAGCCTCTCACCTTGTGTGTTCTCTATTAGAGTTTGTGAGTGTGTGTGTGTGCTTGCAAGAGCTCAAGCTCTCTTCCCCCCTGCATCTTTTCAACTATGCCATAACTCTAGTACTCCAAAGTGGCTAGCACACAGCCTGTCATCCACTGGTGGCATATCAACCATAATCTCACCAACTATGCCAATGGCATGAGTGCAAAAGGTATCACCCAGGCGGGTCCAACAATGTTTGTGAAACACTTGTTGAGCTCAATATCTCAACACTCCCCCTCGAGCTCAACTCCACACACTACACTCCAAGTAAGCTCCTAAACCTGTGGAGCTTCTCTGTGCCCAATGCCTTTGTGAAGATGTTAGCCATGTGATCCTCTATGCTGACATATACCAAATCTACATCACCTACTGAAACCTTCTCCCTCGTAAAGTGATAATGCACCTTAATGTGCTTCATTCTAGCATGGTATATGTTGAGATATCGAGCTCATCCAGTGAGGCGGTGGACACTGATGACCCGCCTGGGGGATAGGCCCCACACTTACACCACTGGCATGGTTGGTGAGATCTTGGGTGATATGCGGCCAGTGGGATGACAGGCTGTGTGACAGCCATTCTAGAGACTGGCATAGTTATAGCGCCAGCTCATTTAGTTGGGTTCACACTATAGAGAACCCGTGTATGTATTGTTTGAGTACCTTTCATATTATGTGTACTCTTATCTTTGTATATGGTGTGTTGAGTGTTGAGTGAAGAAGAAGAAGATATTCAGCCTCTCACCTTGTGTGTTCTCTATTAGGGTTTTGTGAGTGTGTGTGTGTGCTTGCAAGAGCTCAAGCTCTCTTCCCCCTGTATCTTTTCATGGTATCAAAGCCTGGTTCGTGCTAAGGACTGAGCTGCAAGCAAGAGAACCACAGGAAGTGGTACGAGGGTAAGAGCTTCAACTACTCTTCCCTATTTGTGTTGGTGACTACACCCTTGTCGGGAGCTCTACGGGAGGCACCAGCAAACGATCTCTGATTGAGGAGCTTTCTTCGCGGGAGTAAAGCTAAAGGGCCGAAAATGCGTTTCGGGCGCGTCTAGACCTCTGTTTTTCAGAAAGCAGGCAATTTCGAGCACTGTGAGTAAGTCATCGATTCTCTGCAGAACTCTGTTTTAAGAACTGCAGGAAGACAGATTGAGTGTGCAGACACTGTGGGTGCTGCAAAGAGGTCAACAGTTGCCATTGGGTGTATGTATGCACATTGAAGTCACTGGTTGTGTGACATTTGAGAGTTCTATAGTACCGCTCTGTAGAAAATACATCAGTTTGTGCAGGACAAACCAGAGTGCTGTTTCTGGTAAAATTGTGTGTTGGCAAGATGTCAAATGATGGGATAACCCAGATTGTGGCTGAGAAGCTTGATAACAATAACTTCCATGCTTGGAGGTTCAGGTTGACGAATTTACTAATGGGAAAGGGCTATTGGGACTACATAGAAGGTGAGCATGAAGAGGCACTAGAGATACCCAGACATAAATCCGACTGCACAGCAGATGTGAAAGAGTTTAAAGACTGGAACCAAGGAGCCAGGAAAGTTATGTATTGGCTTTCCATTAGTATACAGGACACCATGATTGGGCACATTCAGGATGCCAAGTCCCCCAAGGAGGCGTGGGACACCTTGGTAAAGCTCTATGAAACAAATACCAAGGCACGTAAGATACAGTTGAAGAATGAACTTCATACTGTGGAGAAAAAGAGCATGTTTGCTGAAGATAAAGGGTATTGTGGAATCCCTTGCATCTATTGGTGTGTCAGTAGATGATGATGACAAGGTGAAAGTCTATCTACATGGTCTCGGGCCACAATACAAGGCGTTCAAGACGTCTATTCAGACTCAGGAAAACATTCCCAACTTTACAGATTTGGTGTCTATGCTGATTATAGAAGAGAAAAGCTTGGGTGAAGACCAACAGTCTTCACAAACCAAAAACAATTCGGAGCAGCAGGCCTTCTACACAAGTTCAGGAAGAGGACGAGGTAGAGGAGGCCGTGGACGCGGTCAAGGAGGTGGCCGAATAGGTAATCAGAATTATGGACAGCAGCAGCAGCAACAACAGTCCCAGAATACACAATAACAACAACAACAACACGCAGGTGGAAGAGGCAAATTCAGAGGCAGGGGGAGTCAAAGAGACCGTGGAAATTGGTAAAGGTAGTATAATGATGCACGTGAATGCTATTATTGTGGTAAGCCTGGACATGTGCAGGCAGAATGTTATAAGAAGCAGGCTGACATGCAAAATGGGAAAGTGTAGCAGAACAACTATGCATCCTCAAGCAGAAACAATGAGGATAATGAAAGGTTGTTTGTTATGTAGCATGTCATGAATGCCATGTCTGAAAATGTTGAAGCAGCACAAAGAGATGATGTATGGTATGTGGATTTAGGTGCTTCGAACCACATGACAAGTCATGGGGAGTGGTTCAAGGAGATGAAAAACTTGGAAAGACCAGGTTTTGTGAAAACAGGGGATGACACTGCTCATCCAATTGCCCATGTTGGAGATGTGCCATTGTCTATGCAGGATGGCAAAGTGAAGTACCTTGCAGATGTACTTCATGTTCCGAACATAACAAAGAATCTGGTTTCAGTTGGCCAATGATTGAGCAGGGTTTGCAGGTTCGGTTTAACCCTGATGGGTGTTATGTTGAAGATTTTAAAGACAAGTGCAGGTTGGTTGCAAAAGGCAACAGAGTGGGCAGAATGTAGACATGCCTGAAATGAGTGCTGCGATGTTTGCAAATGGTTCAGGAATTGTTGCAGACAGAGACATCTGGCATAAAAGGATTGGACATGTGAATGTGCAGAGATTGAAGTCTATGCAGACAAAAGGAATTGTGACAGGGCTGCCAAAATTTAAAGTGGAAGGTATGCAGAAAATATGTGAAGCATGCCAATTTGGGAAGCAAACAAAGCATGTGTTTCCACGTAACAGATATGTGAGCAAAAATGCACTAGATATTGTGCATTCAGATGTATGGGGTCCTACGAAGACCATATCTATGGGAGGCTGCAGGTATTATGTGACGTTTATTGATGACCACACAAGGAAAGTGTGGGTATATTTTATGAAGGAGAAGAGTGAGGTGTTCACTCACTTTCAGAATTTCAGAGTTTTGGTTGAAAAGCAAACAGGGAAATATGTAAAGTGCCTAAGGTCAAATGGAGGGGGAGAGTACTTCTCCAATGAGTTCTCTGAATTTTTGAAGAAGAATGGTATTCGGAGACAGTTTACATGCAGATACACTCTGCAGCAAAATGGAGTTGCTGAGCAGAAAAACAGGCACATTGCTGAGATTTCGCGAGCATTGATGGAAGAGAAGCATATGCCGCATAGCTATTGGGCTGAGGCTGTTTCTATAGCAGTATACATCATGAACAGGACTCCAACTGCAGCCATACATGATGTAACTCCAGAGGAGAGGTTTACTGGCAGAAAACTTGATTTGTCTTATCTAAAAGTTTTTGGATGCATTGCATATGTGCATGTGCCAGATGATCTGAGAACTAAGCTGGATCCAAAAGCTAAAAAATGTGTGTTTATTGGATATTCCCTTGAGCAAAAGGGATACAGGTGTTATAACCCTGCTACACGTGAGTTGAGGGTAAGCAGGGATGTTGTCTTTGATGAGATGAGCAGTTGGTATACTACTGAAAAAGAAGCTATTGGGGCTGATGTGAGTGGAAGTGTGGTTGCACAGAATGCAGGTCAGCAATCACAGTCTTTGAGTGGACCAGGAGAGTCCTCATCTAGTGGGTCTGCTGTTGATAGACCATGGAGTGGCTGGCTGCGTCATAATACCAGTCCTGCAAATGTGATTAGTACATCACGTAAAGGAAAAGAGAAAGTGGTTGAGCCCCTTGGTATGCCTGACATTTCTGCAGGGCATTCTCATGTTGATGGAGAGTCTGGTGGCTCAGATATGAGCCTTGATGAGGAGCTTGGGATCCCAGCTATGAGAACACCTGGTGTAAAGAAGGCTATGGAAGCCATGAATGAAAAGCTGCGAAGATCTAGGAGAGTGAAAAATCCTGTGCAGAGATTTACCTATGATGGTTATGTGGCACATCACTATGCATATATGGCAAAGGTTGTGCAGGTTGTTGAGCCCACATGCATTGATGAGGCTGTTGGAAATGTGTATTGGGAGAAAGCTATGGATGAGGAGATGAATGCACTATATAAGAATGAGACTTGGGATTTAGTGCAATTGCGTGAAGACAAGAAAGCCATTGGATGCAAGTGGGTGTACAAAGTTAAACATAATAGTGATGGAAGCATAAATAGGTACAAGGCTAGATTGGTAGCCAAAGGATATGCGCAAACATATGGCATTGATTATGAGGAAACTTTCAGCCCAGTTGCCAAGATGGCAATAGTGAGAGTTGTGATAGCAGTGGCTGCGTCAAAGCAATGGTCTTTACATCAGATGGATGTAAAGAATGCATTCTTACATGGGGATTTGCAAGAAGAGGTGTATATGTTGCAGCCACCTGGTTATGAGGATGTGGGTCACCCCGAGCATGTTTGCAGGTTGAAGAAAGCCTTGTATGGCTTAAAGCAAGCACCAAGAGCATGGTCTGACAAGATTTCTGAATATCTTGTCACTATTGGCTTTCATGTAGCCAATGCAGATTTCTCGCTGTATGTGAGACATGGTGATAGAGGGGTTGTGCTTGTTGTCATCTATGTAGATGACTTGATCATTACGGGGGACCATGATGCAGAGATCTTTGATGTAAAGATCTTGCTTAGAAAAAAGTTCGAGATGAAGGATCTGGGGGAGCTTAGATATTTCTTGGGCATTGAGGTGATTAGGTCACCACATGGTATTGGATTACTGCAGAGGCAGTATGGCTTGGACATGTTGTCCAAGTATGGTAAGACAGGCTATAAGCCTATTTCCGTGCCATTGGATCAGAATGGCAAGTTGAGTGCAGATTCAGGAGAGATCTTCGAGGATCCTACTATGTATAGGCGCATAGTAGGAAGCTTGATCTACATGACGATCACCAGACCAGATTTGAGCTATGCTGTTGGATTGGTGAGTCAGTTTATGCAGGTTCCACGGAAACCGCATTTGGATGCAGTGAGACGCATACTGAGGTATGTGAGGTCTACTTTGCATTGTGGACTATTCTATGAGACTGGGATAGAGATATGTGTACATGGGTACACAGATGCTTATTGGGCTGGTAGTATCTCAGATAGAAGATCTACCAGTGGCTTCATGTTTTCTTTGGGGAGTGCTGCTGTGACTTGGAGCAGCAAGAAGCAGCCTACGGTTGCTCTATCCAGTACAGAGGCCGAGTACAGAGGAGCTGCTATGGCAGCATGTGAGGTAGCTTGGTTGAGAAAGCTACTTGCAGATTTAGGTCTATCAGTGGATAGACAAGTTGTCATTTTCTGTGACATTAGTAGTATACAGTTGGCCAGGAACCCAGTATTTCATGCTCGCACGAAGCATATAGAGGTCCACTACCACTTCGTTAGAGAGAAGGTCTTGGCAGGAGACCTTGACCTTGTTTATGTCAGCACAGAGGATCAGGTAGCTGACATCTTCACCAAAGCATTGGGTACAGAGAAGCTCCGCAAATTCAGGGCTTGGAGTTGAGCTCGAGGGGGAGTGTTGAGATATCGAGCTCATCCAGTGAGGCGGTGGACACTGATGACCCACCTGGGGGATAGGCCCCACACTTACACCACTGGCATGGTTGGTGAGATCTTGGGTGATATGCAGCCAGTGGGATGACAGGCTGTGTGACAGCCATTCTAGAGACTGGCATAGTTATAGCGCCAGCTCATTTAGTTGGGTTCACACTATAGAGAACCCGTGTATGTATTGTTTGAGTACCTTTCATATTATGTGTACTCTTATCTTTGTATATGGTGTGTTGAGTGTTGAGTGAAGAAGAAGAAGATATTCAGCCTCTCACCTTGTGTGTTCTCTATTAGGGTTTTGTGAGTTTGTGTGTGTGTGCTTGCAAGAGCTCAAGCTCTCTTCCCCCCTACATCTTTTCAGTATATTGTGTTACTAGCCGATTGTATGCTACTCATGTTGTCACAATAAATGAAAATTTCCCTATCCACGGGCTCACCCATATCACCAACAAGTAGCTTCTAAAACCAAGCTACCTCACATGTTTATTAGCAGCACCCATATACTTTTCCTTTGTACTCAAAAAAGTAAATGTTGGTTGTTTCTTTCTACTCCAACTCACAAACAACACTCCTAAATGAAAACATAAAGCCACTAGTAGACCTCTTGCCTATGACACTACTAGCCCAATCAGCATCTGTGTACCCATGTAGCTCTATCTCTGTACCAGCCTCATAGAAAAGTCCATACTCAACTGTGGACTTTATGTACCTAAGAATCTATCTAGCCACATCTAAGTGTGGCTTCCTAGGTGGCTTGCATAAAATAACTCACAAGTCCAACATCATAGCTCAATTATGGCCATGTAATGGTCATGCAGATCAAGCTACCCCACTATGCACCTGTACATAGTGGGATCCTCTCACATGTATTTGTGGAAAGATTTATGCTCTGCTCCAATGGAATTGAAATAGGCTTACATCCTATCATATAATACTTAGACAACATGTCCAAGCCATACTACCTCTATAATAACAAAATGCCATGAGGTGATCTCACCACCTCTATGCCCAAGAGATACCACAACTCACCCAAATCCTTCATCTCAAACTTTTGTTTCAAAATCCTCCTGACATCATGTGTCAACATCACTATCACCAGTGATAATCAAGTCATCCATATAATGACTAATAGCATGATCCCTCTATCTGTCTTTTTCACATAAAGTAAAAATTCTACATTGGATATCTAAAATCCAATGGTAACAAGATACTCCCCAATCTCATTTGACCATGATCTAGGTGTCTACTTCAAGCCATAGGGCTTTGCATAACCTGCACACAAAATCGGGGTATGCATCACTCTCATAACCTAGTGGATGCATCATGTTTACTTCTTCTTCGCAAATCACCATGCAAGAAGGCATTCTTTACATCCATTTGGTTGTAAAGACCAACTCTTTATTGTATCCATAGCAATGACAGGCCACATATCCCAATGCCATCCTTGAGAAGCAATGTCTTCAAGAGGCCCAAGCATTGGTAGAGCAATACCAGGCTCAACTAGAGCCACCGTCCATTTTTATATAACCTTTGACCCCCAGTGCCTGAGTACGCGCCGTCTCCCATGAACTTTTGCACCAGGTAAGGAAAAAGTCCTTGCTTACGAGGAAGATCCGTTTGCCAACATGATGTTGAAAAACAAAGATTGTGCCCCACAGGAGCCTCCTAATCCTCCTCCAGTGCCTATTCCACAAGCGGCCATGCCCAAATCCTACA
This sequence comes from Cibotium barometz, assembly GCF_041138505.1. Lineage (NCBI taxonomy): Eukaryota > Viridiplantae > Streptophyta > Polypodiopsida > Cyatheales > Cibotiaceae > Cibotium > Cibotium barometz. The sequence goes on along the minus strand of NC_141111.1, from coordinate 11,687,005 downwards.
TTCACATCAAACAACTCGATGCAAACAGTGACAGAGAGTCTGATAGAGACTCACGTGGTGCCCACACAAGATTTGCTGAGATCTTTTACCCTCCTACAGCACCCAAATCTTGACCTCCACCCCTATCAAATAAGGACAAAATTGAACTTCCATATACTATTGTTGGCCCACCTTATGATCAAGGCCCCGCACCTCAAGAAGCCCCTAGTCATCAACGTGACCTGGCTGGCCTCTCAACCTTCCTTTCCTCCCAAATGCAAGTGCCCATTGGCACCTTGTTAAAAGGTAGTCCAAATTTATGGAATGATCTTCGGGATTAGGTGGAAAGAAAACTACAGGCTTCTATGGAGAAGGGAGCTAACTCAGATTCCTTGGAGGAATCTGAGCCCCATCATCCTAAACTACTCCATCACCACAACCCAAAGTCACACCAACAATTCACGTAAATGTGTTGGGCCACTACTTTGAAGGTGATGACACCAACACAGCCTTGCCCATTTCATATAATGGACATGTGGTCAAAGGTTGGGAAAACCATCTCTTAAAACTTCCCATGCCAAAATTCAGTTGCCTAGTGGAAACCGTATACAAAGCCTTGGGTCCTTTACACAAACTGTACATACTGTATCTAACCCATTGGCTTGTAAGTTTTATGTGGTTTCCACATGTGAATAAAAAGAAGCAGTCATCTTTGGCGGAAGATGGGTCTAGAATGCTACAAGTACAGTCAACTCTGTTGACAACACATCTACCCTCAAGCTTCCCTTGGGTAAGGTAACAATGATCCTCTGGGATGGCGAGTGCATCAACTCTAATCCTCTTCCCCCACCAACTACTTCCACAAAGGGCATTCTCACTCCCCCCACAATAATTGGTAAGTGTTCCACTGCCCCTGAACTACCACTAGAACTCAACCCACCAAGAATATGGATTGGACTCCCGGCCAAGAATGGTATACAACGGTGGCAATCCCACATATATCCTATGGTCCACACCAATCTCATATTCTTGGTGGCATGGAAAACTCTTGGAAAACCCACACTAGCAAAAGAAAACACTTACATTCAAATCTCACATGAAATGCGTCTAATGAGTGTTGGGTATTTCATTCCTAAAATTTCTATAGGAAATAACCAGTTGGAGTGCAGATGTCATGTCATTGATGTAGGGGCACTCCAAGGCCGGTGCACGGATTATCATTGGAAAAGAGTGGATTGATGCCACTCACTACCAAATCAGTTGGCGTGAAGAAATGGCCACCAAGCAACTCATAAGAGCCCATACGACTAGCTGGATACTTAATCGCACCAGTACACCACTAACTTCTTTCCATCTTACTAACTCCCCAACCCCCTCTCATTTTCGGAGAGACAAGAGAACCAACCAAGTGCGACACTTCCTAGCATGCCTCGACAACCTCTTATCGATCACAAGGATGATCAACTTTAGGAAGGGGAGTATGTTAACCACATATTGGTCAACACATTCCTACGGGGACAACTATGTCCACACACTTATGTAATGGGCACGGGGACTATATATAGTAAATCCCATCATTTGATAAAGGAAACGACCTAAATACGCTCTCAACAAGTATTGAGCTTCAAAAAACAAACAAGAGGATTTTGTTCAATTGGCCAATCCATAAAGAAAAGCCTTGTTTTGGGCACCCCGGGTCACTTACTCTCAGGCGGTCGACCTAGTGGGAAAAGGCTTGGAACTATAAAAGCCAATTTCTCTTGTTTGTAACTCATTCTCCCATTTGTGTAATAGAAGTGGAGTGTTCTCTCTCTTCGTCTCTCTTGCAACTCTAATCTACCATCATGTGTGGTGTGCTTAGGGTTAGGGTTTGGGAGTGCTAATCGCTTGTTCTCTCTCTTGCAACTCTAATCTAGCATCATGTGTGGTGTGCTTAGGGTTAGGGTTTGGGAGTTATTAGTGTTAATCACTTATTTTCTCTTGCTTCCCTCTTGCTTCATCTCTCCCTCTTGCTTGAGTGATCTACCAAAGCAATCATCTCCCGCGAAGATCCCAGGTTGCATCACCCATTGGATTAGAGCAACCGCCACCTCAGGGTGCAAGAGGGCGGTGGTGATGAGCACCTATGGTGGAGCTCTTGAACCTAGCTCGAGCTCATAGGAAACTTCCCATGACACGTTAGTGTAGGGTTTTCTTAACATGTGTTGATTACCCCATATAGACGGACTTCAACTGAAAATATTATACATACATACATACATACACACACACACACACACACACACACACACACACACACACACACACATATATATAATCATCTAAGGCCTCCCCTATCCCTCCACCACCACTCTTTTCAGGTGAAGTAGGCACCGGGATTAGAGGTACTTTGGCACTTGTGCTTGGATTTTTTGAGCTGCCCATATAAAAAACAATGTGCCCAATGGAGGCCGCACAACCAGTGCAACCTCCGTTGGGCACATTTTTTTGAGCTTGTGAGTTTCAAGCTATTATTTGTTTCAACTGCCCCTTTTATGAGTGTATGCTCAGACAAGTTGTCAATGCTAGGCCATGGTAGGGGGTTTCGGAAAGCATTAAGTGAGATAAGTAAGGCTTTGCAAAGTGCCGAACTATGTAGGGATGATGTCACTAACTTGCTCATTAGCATTGAGGTCAAGGTAAGTGAGCTTAGGAATGAGGGATTATTTAAGCTTGGAGAAGAAGTTGCAACTAAGGTCAAGGTAGGTGAGGCTTTTGGGAAAGGAGGGCAATATTATGGTGCCAAAGGAGCAGCCTTAAAGGTCCAGTGTGTGTGAAGAGGCTATAAGCTAGCAAGGTAAGAAGGCAAGGGGCTACATACTGATATCAGTACAGTCTTGTTTGTCTGGACACATAGTAAGCCGGAGAGCCATGACCTTGCCAAATGCCTTATTGTAGGTGACACCATGCAACTCACAACACTCTTCCCATGTCTTGAACTATGTATTTTTCCTTCTTACGTGTTGTGCCAAAACTCTCTTTAGATCTAGAAGAGCTCCTCTCTCTTGCTGTAGACTAAATGTATACCACCCTGTAGCATCTCTTATCAATACACCCAATATTAATTTAGAGGCTCAAAATACTTGTAGGGCAAACAACACTAGGTTGCACATTTTGGCATGTAGGGAGGGAGGGAGAGACAGAAAGAGAGAATCAAAACTAGAGGGAAATATACATTTCAAGTTGTTACCAAGTTGGCCTTCCACACTAAGTAGGCCATAACATTCACTTTAATGATTGTTTTAGAGATACCAAGATAAAAAAGGACTATTATTCCTCTTTAGGGTAAAGGATGCAGGTTCAAAAGTAAGAAAAGGTAAACCTTTCTTTGTCACACACCTAAACCCTTAAAAGAGACACTAGAGGTTGCATTTTTGACACGAATTTGTTGACGTGGAGAGTGAGTATTGGATTTGTGGAATCAAAAGTTGTGCAAGAAGAGTGCTCTTCTACTCACCTTCACTCAATACATTTGTATGGGATTTTTTTAAACAACTACGTGCATTTGATCTGCTTCAATCATCAAGAAATTAAGGGCTATGGTAGGTGATTTTTTTTTGTAGCTTTGCCTAAGACCAAACCTTGGGTTATTAAGGGTGAAGACCACGTGATGATACACCTATCCCAACACCTAGGGTGTGGCTAGTGGATGATGGGACATGTCTGCAGCCACATGAGATATAAATTTTTCAAGAAAGTGAATTTTTGTTTCAAATTGGGGGTCACCTCTGTAGTCAACTATAGAAAAATTTCCTAGTGTAAGATCCCCATCCCCACCGCGCAATGGATTCTGGGTGCTAGCAGCAGAAGTAGCACATCTTGCGTGGGCAGGGTCCTACACTCGGCCCACGGATATCCGGACAGGTGACTAATTCCTCGGTTCTTCCAAAACCGAACTTAGAAAAACTTCCCTTACCCGGAAAGCACAGGCGATTCCTCCAGGATAAAATTTTACTCTAACGTAGTCAGGGTCATTACTGACCAAACTAATCCAACCGAACCTAAAGACACTTGGTTAGATCAAGGAAGAAACTTGCACTTGGATCATAGAGATCAACGCTTTTTTCCCCATCGAGAGGCACAGCCGTTGATTCCTTTTTCCATAGAACAATTACTATCCACGATTTACTTCATCTAGCGTACTATAATAGAAATTGAGTCTCAATTTACAGATCCATCAGTCCAGCCTAACCCCATCCACTCCCATGGGTTAGCCAACCGCCCCAACCACTGTAGTGATGGGATCCAATTAGGAATTTGGTTAGGTTTTGTCCTGTATACCAGGGAAAAGAGTTCCCCGACCCCCTAGCCGGATGTTCATGCAAACATAAAACTAGTCACACCACTTACACACCCAATATGAAATTGCCTTTTTCTCAGCATCAGCTATCTTTAAAACAATCCTTTAATGAAACCATTGTCATTGAACACAATCCTCAAAATCTCTGGTTGAATCCTTATTTCCAATCATTCTTTCATCGGTGTACTTATGGCATCATTAGCAACTAGAACGCTCACCACCTGTTCACTCACGGGTCTTTTCAATAGTTCCTAGCTCATAGTACCCGGCAATATAATCACTTATAAAAATCAAGATGGAATCTTTGTTTTGAAGATCAGCAAGATCAACCAACAGATCCATATAAAAGAGCCATGGACTCGTTTGTTGAGGACCAGCAAGGTCAATCAACTAGATCCATGCCCGGTTTCAAAAAACAACTCTTACTCCTTGTTCTAAATATCTTCCTGGATGCACGTGTGGGTATCTTCGGTGACCCAGAGCCCGAGCACCGTATGGTCAGCACCCTCTAGGATCCTTCGCAGGTCACCTAGCGCATCACTCATAGGCCGCTTCCTTGGTCCCTCATCCACCGTACCGGAAGCTCACCATTTAAATCGAACCGAGGCTGGTCAAGACCTCGGCTGACCTTGCTACGCGAGACGTCCTCCGTTGACCCTCCGTCAGCTGTTGCAACTTTATCAGGTAGGTCTCCACGACCACATGCTTAAGACAGTCGAAATGCTTCCCCAGAATTCTTGACATAAAACAGTCATTTACAAACAGGTCACAAATACAGTTTCTATATTGAACTCTTGTCTTTCCACATTATCCCTCATCAGTCCACCTTACTTATTCCACATTCCATTTCATATATATACTCATTCTCATCTAATCACATCATTTTCCATCTCATCAACTCAATTTCATTCACATCACATATCATAAATTCACATCCCAATTCACATGTTATCACATCTCATCCATTCACTCATATCGACGACACATCATTTCACATACACATTCGCACTCATTATTCTACATACACATCCACATTCGTACATCCACATCATACATCCAATTCCACATCCGCATTCATACATACACTTCCATATCCGCATCCATACATCCACATCCACATCCACATCCACATTCATACATCCACATCCACATCCACATCCACATCCATACATCCATTTCCATATCCACATCCACATACATACATCCATATCCACCTCTATATCCATACATCCACATCTACATCCATACATCCACATCTACATCCATTTTCACATCCTCATTCATACATCCACATCCATACATCCACATCCACATTGATACATCCATATCCACATCCACATCCACATCCATACATCCATTTTCACATCCACATCCACATACATACATCCACGTCCACATCTACATCCATACATCCATTTTCACATCCTAATTCATATATCCACATCCACATACATACATCCATATCCACATCTACATCCATACATCCACATCCACATCTACATCCACATACATACATCCACGTCCACATCTACATCCATACATCCATTTTTACATCCTCATTCATACATCCACATCCACATCCACATACATACATCCACGTCCACATCTACATCCATACATCCATTTTCACATCCTCATTCATACATCCACATCCACATCCACATACATACATCCATATCCACATCTACATCCATACATCCACATCCACATCTACATCCACATACATACATCCACATATACATACATCCACGTCCACTTCTATATCCATACATCCATTTTCACATCCTCATTCATACATCCACATCCACATTCACATCCATACATCCATTTACATCTATCTGATTCCTCTCACATCTTGTCACATCTATCTATAGAATGTAGGAGAATTCTAATTTTTTGATATAAAGATTCTTTACGCATCTAATTTTTTGATATAAAGATTCTTTACGCATCTAATTAAGCATAAAGACAATTTTAGTAGGAATAACACTTTTATAAAAATCCTTTTATGCATCTATTTAGGCATAAGTTCAATGAATAACACTTTTATAATAAACCTTTTATGCATTTTACTATGCATAAACTCCAATTTAATGAGAATAACACTTTTAAAATAAAAATAAATCTTTTATGCATCTAACTATGCATAAATTTAATTTCAATGAAAATAATACTTTCGAAATAAAAATAAATCTTTTATGCATCTTTCTATGCATAAAATCGATATTAATAAGAATAACTCTTTTGAATTAAAAATAAAATTCTTTATACATCTATTTATGCATAAAATCAAAATTGATGAAAATAACACTTTTGGATTAAAATAAATTCTTTATGCATCTTTCCATGCATAAATCCAATTTAGTAGGAATTACACTTTTAGAATAAAAGAATTCCTTAGGTAAATTTTGAGATCAGTCTAGGTTTGGGTATTTCGGTCGAGACGGTTTGTCTCGCAGTGGTTTCTCCATGCCACTCTAGCTGACTCCACTATCTTTAGCCTGCAAGAGCCATTTTTCTCTTCTCATTGTACCCGGTGACATCGAAGTATTCTTTCATTGATTCGATCCACTTCTCCACAGCCTCGCCCAAGTTTTCCCCTTCTCCCTTGAAAGGTCTAGGCTGCAAACTATGAAGAGTTTTACAAACATCCAGGTCAAGCTCTTCTTCATCGAGTTGGGGGTTAACATTTCTACCACGATGACCTCGATCCATGTTCCTATCAATACAAAAATTCTTGTTAAGTCTCTTTATTTATGATTCAATCTGATTTTTGATTCAACTGATTCCGAGGTTCTCTAAATAGGTCGGCTCCCCACAGAGTCAAGGGATAAAGATACTTATATAGAATGCATTATCAGTTAACAATTCATTTAGAATTATCTCATTCATATCTTTAACACAATAATGGTCCATCAAACTGAATTTTTCTATCTAAACAATCCTCCATGGGGATTTCAAATTTTCAGATTTTTAATTTATCAACCCTTAACTTGATCCACTGATCAAAAGTTAACAGTAGTAATCTACCAGCGCAATCCACTAATCTCATAGTGATTTGCTGAAGTCATTAACGTCATTCTAGCTATGAACATTATCACAGCGACTCGTCCCATTCATCCTCATTGTGGTTTTGCTCGGCTTATTACATTTCAACCAAATTTCAAGAATCATCATTTTTCAATCAGAATCCAAATCAATTCATCAGTTCACAACCAGAATTTAAAAATCATATCAACCACATTCGAATTTATCAGCTCACAACAACCAGAATTTAACAATCATATCAACCACATTCGAATTTATCAGTTCACAACCAGAATTTAAAAATCATATCAACCACATTCGAATTCATCATCTGGATAGCATTAATGCTTATAATTTCAAGTCTTAGATTTACTCGTATATACTGCCAATAAAGAGTTACAGTTATACCCTCCGTATATACGGGTAGTCATGGTCCTTGGAATTATAAGGTAAAGACCATCATGTCTAGGCCTCAAGCAAGTCAGGGATTCCATACAATTGTGGTACTTCCATCTGAAGACCTAATTACTAATTTATGAATTTCAGTTCAAATAACAATTTGTATGAATTTCAATACACAATTCTGATCTTATACTGCTACTTCATAAATTTTTGATATTTTTGGCTTTTTGGTTGATCCTCATTAGTCAATTCGCTCTGATACCAACTGTAAGATCCCCATCCCCACCGCCCAATGGATTCTGGGTGCTAGCAGCGGAAGTAGCACATCTTGCACGGGGCAGGGTCCTACACTCGGGGCCTTGCCCACGGATATCTGGACAGGTGACTAATTCCTCGGTTCTTCCAAAACCGAACTTAGAAAAACTTCCCTTACCCGGAAAGCACATGCGATTCCTCCAGGATAAAATTTTACTCTAACGTAGTCAGGGTCATTATTGACCAAATTGATCCAACCGAACCTAAAGACACTTGGTCAGATAAAGGAAGAAACTTGCACTTGGATCATAGAGATCAACGCTTTTTTCGCCATCGAGAGGCACAGTCGTTGATTCCTTTTTCCATAGAACAATTACTATCCGGGATTTACTTCATCTAGCGTACTATAATAGAAATTGAGTTGAGTCTCAATTTACGGATCCATTAGTCCAGCCTAATCCCATCCAGTCCCATGGGTTAGCCAACCGCCCAACCACTGTAGTGATGGGATCCAATTATGAATTTGGTTAGGTTTTGTCCCGGGTACCAGGGAAAAGAGTTCCCAGGCCCCCTAGCCGGATGTTCATGCAAACATAAAACTAGTCACACCACTTACACACCCACCAATATGAAATTGCCTTTTTCTCAGCATCAACTATCTTTAAAACAATCCTTTAATGAAACCATTGTCATTGATCACAATCCTCAAAATCTCTGGTTGAATCCTTATTTCCAATCATTCTTTCATCGGTGTACTTATGGCATCATTAGCAACCAGAACGCTCACCACCTGTTCACTCAGGGGTCTTTTCAATAGTTCCTAGCTCATAGTACCCGGCAATATAATCACTTATAAAAATCAAGATGGAATCTTTGTTGAAGATCAGCAAGATCAACCAACATATCCATATAAAAGAGCCATGAACTCATTCGTTGAGGACCAGCAAGGTCAATCAACCAGATCCATGCCCGGTTTAAGAAAACAACTCTTACTCCTTGTTCTAAATATCTTCCTTGATGCACGTGTGGGTGTCTTCGGCGACCCAGAGCCCGAGCACCGTATGGTCAGCACCCTCTAGGATCCTTCGCAGGTCACCTAGCGCTTCACTCATAGGCCACTTCCTTGGTCCCTCATCCACCGTACCGGAAGCTCACCATTTAAATCGAACCGAGGCTGATCAAGACCTTGGCTCACCTTGCTAGCGAGACGTCCTCCGTTGACCCTCCGTCAGCTGTTGCAACTTTATCAGGTAGGTCTCCACGACCACATGCTTAAGACAGTCGAAATGCTTCCCCAGTATTCTTGACATAAAACAGTCATTTACAAACAGGTCACAAATACAGTTTCTATATTGAACTCTCGTCTTTCCACATTATCCCTCATCAGTCCACATTACTTATTCCACATTCCATTTCATATATGTACTCATTCTCATCTAATCACATCATTTCCCATCTCATCAACTCAATTTCATTCACATCACATATCATAAATTCACATCCCAATTCACATGTTATCACATCTCATCCATTCACTCATATCGACGACACATCATTTCACATACACATTCGCATTCATTATTCTACATACACATCCACATTCATACATCCACATCATACATCTAATTCCACATCCGCATTCATACATACACATCCATATCTACATCCATACATCCACATCCACATTCATACATCCATATCCACATCCACATCCACATCCATACATCCATTTCCACATCCATATCCACATCCATACATCCATTTCCACATCCACATCCACATCTACATCCATTTTCACATCCTCATTCATACATCCACATCCACATTGATACATCCATATCCACATCCACATCCATCCATACATCCATACATCCATTTCACATCCACGTCCACATACATACATCCACGTCCACATCTACATCCATACATCCATTTTCACGTCCTCATTCATACATCCACATCCACATGCATACATCCATACATCCACATCCACATCTACATCTACATCCACATACATACATCCATGTGCACATCTACATCCATACATCCATTTTCACATCCTCATTCATACATCCACATCCACATACATACATCCACGTCCACATCTACATCCATACATCCATTTTCACATCCTCATTCATACATCCACATCCACATCCACATACATACATCCATATCCACATCTACATCCATACATCCACAACCACATCTACATCCACATACATACATCCACGTCCACTTCTATATCCATACATTCATTTTCACATCCTCATTCATACATCCACATCCACATTCACATCCATACATCCATTTACATCTATCTAATTCCTCTCACATCTTGTCACATCTATCTATAGAATGTAGGAGAATTCTAATTTTTTGATATAAAGATTCTTTACGCATCTAATTAAGCATAAAGATAATTTTAGTAGGAATAACAATTTTATAAAAATCCTTTTATGCATCTATTTAGGCATAAGTTCAATTTTAAGGAAAATAACACTTTCGAATTTAAAATAAACCTTTTATGCATTTTACTATACATAAACTCCAATTTAATGAGAATAACACTTTTAAAATAAAAATAAATCTTTTATGCATCTAACTATGCATAAATTTAATTTCAATGAAAATAATACTTTTGAAATGCATCTTCCTATGCATAAAATCGATATTAATAAGAATAACTCTTTTGAATTAAAAATAATACTTTTATGCATCTTCCTATGCATAAAATCGATATCAATAAGAATAACTCTTTTGAATTAAAAATAAAATTCTTTATGCATCTATTTATGCATAAAATCAAAATTGATGAAAATAACACTTTTGGACTAAAATAAATTCTTTATGCATCTTTCCATGCATAAATCCAATTTAGTAGGAATTACACTTTTAGAATAAAAGAATTTCTCTTATGCATCTAATTTATGCATAAAATCCATTTATGATAAAAATCACACTTTTAATATTAAAAAAATATCTTTTATGCATATGTTTATGCATACAAATCATTTATGATAAAAAGCACACTTTTAATATAAAAATTATATCTTTTATGCATATGTTTATGCATAAAAATCATTTATGATGAAAATCACACTTTTAATATAAAAATTATATCTTTTATGCATATGTTTATGCATAAAAATCATTTATGATGAAAATCACACTTTTAATATAACAATTATATCTTTTATGCATATGTTTATGCATAAAAATCATTTATGATAAAAGTAACTTTTTTATAATAATTTTTTTTTCTTTTATGCATAGAAAAAAATAATGATAAAAGTAACACTTTTATAATAAAAAATATTCTTTTATGCATACTTTTATGCATAAAAATCCATAATGAAGAAAGTAACACTTTCATAAAAAAATTTATCAATAAGTATCTTTCATAGAATTTAATTCTATTGAAAATCATTCTTTTATAAAAAGTAATCAATATGCATCTTTCTATGTATGAATGAAAATGACACTTTTAGAATACTCTAACGATGGGGATTACTCTTTTTGATCAATAAAAGATGAAATTTATTTCACAAATTTTTAAAAAATTTCGCCATAACCTCCTTTGTATGGCTGATCATTTTTTAATTTTTAATACACTAAAATTAATTAGAAGTTCACCAAGAGTATTTAAATCATTCTAGTGTAAACATTTTCTACTTATTTAAGAGAAACATTATGAAGACTTGATTTTATCCAATAATCAATAATCTAGGATAAAGAATGGTTGGATTTACTAAAGAAGAGAGGGGAATGCCTTTTTTCAATGAGGCATAACATCAGTTGATTTTAGAGAAGATAAAAATCATAAAAACCATAAAAGAAATAGAAAAGAGAAGAATCTCCAACTTACATAGATAATTTGAGAGCTTTCCTTTGGCTTGATGGTTTGAGGGTTCTACTCTTGTTTGAAAACAAGAGTGGCCACCAATCTTTTAGAAGAGGGAAGGTCAAAAACTAATGAATTATGAGTAAAATTCATTGTTTTTGGCACTTGGGAGAGGCAGGGTAACAGTGCAAAAACACTATTGAGTTTCAACAAAGGAAAGGCTTTTATTTATAGGAAAAAGTGAGCTTCTAACCAAGCAAACTCCCGGATCAGTTTGGTCAATTTTTGACCATTTTTAGGTCAGTTTTGCTCACTTTTTGGATCTAGTTGAAACAGGAGAGAGAAGAGATAAAAATATCTCATTATTTGGGAGTTTAAAACTCATTCAAGCATGTGAAATAGGCGCCTCCTTCATGAGGGGAATTCCCCCATATTGAGGTGTCAATTTTCTAAATATCTCTCTTTTTTAACTATTAACCTTGTCCTTAGTCAACTCTTCATCTTATGTGAGTATTTACTCATTTTTGGCGGATTTCCCTTTTATTTCTTCATTTATCTCCTTCCTACATTTGGATGAATCTTATTGGTCCATAGGAACCTTAATTTAAAATTTCGAAAAAATCTTGACCCTCAGGATAATGCCTCTTGAACAGATTATACTTAATTTCTAATGCACCTTCTGGAAATCTTTTTGAACTTCTGTTTCAGGGGAACTTATTTTAATAAGAAGAGATATTTTTTCATCCAAAAATATTTAAAAACTGAATTATCACTCTCTAGAAGATTTTCTCTCTCTAGGCCAAAACTGATAGAAACGAGATCTTTTATATTTCTGAAGAGGGATTTGACTACAGGGGAAGATACTGGACATCCTAAGAGGCTGGGGAGGAATCTTACATTCTACCCCACTTAAAAAAACGCGAGATGTCCTCATCTCGCAGGTGGAGTATGATCTCTTTCATCATCTTCTTCTTCTTCAATCACTTCCAGCGTTACTGCCTTGGAAGTGGACGGCCGATTTGGAAACAACTCTCTTTGACTTCCTCTATTCTGAGGTGGAGGTCTTGCATTACCTTGGATTGAAACTGCAGGTTGGATAGAGGGTCTACCTCTGGGATTTCCCTGATTTTGGCGGATAGAACCCTGATTACTTTGGACAGAAGGGGCCGGAGTCTGGAATCTTGATCCTTGATTTTCCTGCCCTGAAAACCTTGATCCAAAAGGAGTTGGGCAATCCATGCTGCGATGTCCAAACCCTTGATAGTTATAGCATTTCACTCTCTTGTTCAAGGGTGGAACTTCTGAAGTTGAAATCCAGGGAATTGAGTTTCGAGAAAAGGACATTTCTTCCATTCTAGAACTTCCCATATCTTGGGTTTGACCCTGATATCTCTTAGGCGGAGGAAGGTTGGAATCACCTTTTGGGAATAAAAACCTTTTGAAAGGTGATGGTGCTGGCTTTGGTGGGACTTTGACATCAAAGGCCTTGGCGAAATCCTTCGCCATCCGAACTGCTTCGGCCATGGAAACTGGCTTGGCATTCTTCACCAGGATATTCAAAGGTTCGTTCAGTCCCCGAATGAACCTGGCCATCAGCTATTCTTCATCCAGTGGAGGCGAGTATTTGAGGAGGAGGGCGAATGCTTGGTGATATGCTTCAATAGTTCTACTCCCCTGGATTAACTCTAAGAATTCGTTCATCTTTGTTTCTAAAAACCCAGGAGGACAGAACCTCATCCTTAGGTAAATTTTGAGATCAGTCCAGGTTTGGGTATTTCGGTCGAGACGGTTTGTCTCGCAGTGGTTTCTCCATGCCACTCTAGCTGACTCCACTATCTTTAGCCTTGCAAGAGCCATTTTGCTCTTCTCATTGTACTCGGTGACATCGAAGTATTCTTCCATTGATTCGATCCACTTCTCCACAGCCTCGCCCAAGTTTTCCCCTTCTCCCTTGAAAGGTCCAGGCTACGAGCTATGAAGAGTTTTACGAACATCCAGGTCAAGCTCTTCTTCATCGAGTTGGGGGTTAACATTTCTACCACGAGATGACCTCGATCCATGTTCCTATCAATATGAAAATCCTTGTTAAGTCTCTTTATTTATGATTCAATTCGATTTTTGATTCAACTAATTCCGGGGTTCTCTAAATAGGTCGGCTCCCCACAGAGTCAAGGGATAAAGATACTCATATAGAACGCATTATAAGTTAATAATTCATTCAAAATTATCTCATTCATATCTTTAACACAATAATGGTCCATCAGACTGAATTTTTCTATCTAAACAATCCTCCATGGGGATTTCAAATTTTCAGATTTTTAATTTATCAACCCTTAACTTGATCCACTGATCAAAAGTTAACAGTAGTAATCTACCAACACAATCCACTAATCTCATAGAAGTGATTTGCTGAAGTCATTAACGTCGTTCTAGCTACGAACATTATCACAACGACTCGCCCCATTCATCCTCATTGTGGTTTTGCTCGGCTTATTACATTTCAACCAAATTTCAAGAATCATCATTTTTCAATCAGAATCCAAATCAATTCATCAGTTCACAACCAGAATTTAAAAATCATATCAACCACATTCGAATTTATCAGCTCACAACAACCAGAATTTAACAATCATATCAACCACATTCGAATTCATCAGTTCACAACCAGAATTTAAAAATCATATCAACCACATTCGAATTCATCATCTGGATAGCATTAATGCTTATAATTTCAAGTCTTAGATTTACTCGTATATACTCCCAATAAAGAGTTGCAGTTATACCCTCGGTATATACGGGTAGTCATGGTCCTTGGAATTATAAGGTAAAGACCACCATGTCTAGGCCTCAAGCAAGTCACGGATTCCATACAATTGTGGTACTTCCATCTGAAGACCTAATTACTAATTTATGAATTTCAGTTCAAAAAACAATTTGTTGGATTCTGGGTGCTAGCAGCGGAAGTAGCACATCTTGCGCGGGGTAGGGTCCTACACTCGGGGCCTTGCCCAACGGATATCCGGACAGGTGACTAATTCCTCGGTTCTTCCAAAACCAAACTTAGAAAAACTTCCCTTACCCGGAAAGCACATGCGATTCCTCCAGGATAAAATTTTACTCTAACGTAGTCAGGTCATTACTGACCAAATTGATCCAACCGAACCTAAAGACACTTGGTCAGATAAAGGAAGAAACTTGCACTTGGATCATAGAGATCAACGCTTTTTTCGCCATCGAGAGGCACAGCCGTTGATTCCTTTTTCCATAGAACAATTACTATCCGGGATTTACTTCATCTAGCGTACTATAATAGAAATTGAGTTGAGTCTCAATTTACGGATCCATTAGTCCAGCCTAATCCCATCCAGTCCCATGGGTTAGCCAACCGCCCAACCACTGTAGTGATGGGATCCAATTATGAATTTGGTTAGGTTTTGTCCCAGGTACCAGGGAAAAGAGTTCCCAGGCCCCCTAGCCGGATGTTCATGCAAACATAAAACTAGTCACACCACTTACACACCCACCAATATGAAATTGCCTTTTTCTCAGCATCAACTATCTTTAAAACAATCCTTTAATGAAACCATTGTCACTGATCACAATCCTCAAAATCTCTGGTTGAATCCTTATTTCCAATCATTCTTTCATCGGTGTACTTATGGCATCATTAGCAACCAGAACGCTCACCACCTGTTCACTCAGGGGTCTTTTCAATAGTTCCTAGCTCATAGTACCCGGCAATATAATCACTTATAAAAATCAAGATGGAATCTTTGTTGAAGATCAGCAAGATCAACCAACATATCCATATAAAAGAGCCATGAACTCATCCGTTGAGGACCAGCAAGGTCAATCAACCAGATCCATGCCCAGTTTTGCATGTGGGGGTGTCTTCGGCGACCCAGAGCCCGAGCACCGTATGGTCAGCACCCTCTAGGATCCTTCGCAGGTCACCTAGCGCTTCACTCATAGGCCACTTCCTTGGTCCCTCATCCACGTACCGGAAGCTCACCATTTAAATCGAACCGAGGCTGGTCAAGACCTCGGCTCACCTTGCTAGCGAGACGTCCTCCGTTGACCCTCCGTCAGCTGTTGCAACTTTATCAGGTAGGTCTCCACGACCACATTCTTAAGACAGTCAAAATGCTTCCCCAGTATTCTTGACATAAAACAGTCATTTACAAACAGGTCACAAATACAGTTTCTATATTGAACTCTCGTCTTTCCACATTATCCCTCATTAGTCCACATTACTTATTCCACATTCCATTTCATATATGTACTCATTCTCATCTAATCACATCATTTTCCATCTCATCAACTCAATTTCATTCACATCACATATCATAAATTCACATCCCAATTCACATGTTATCACATCTCATCCATTCACTCATATCGATGACACATCATTTCACATACACATTCGCATTCATTATTCTACATACACATCCACATTCATACATCCACATCGTACATCTAATTCCACATCCGCATTCATACATACACATCCATATCCACATCCATACATCCACATCCACATTCATACATCCATATCCACATCCACATCCACATCCATACATCCATTTCCACATCCACATCCACATCCATACATCCATTTCCACATCCACATACATACATCCATATCCACATCTACATCCATACATCCACATCCACATCTACATCCATTTTCACATCCTCATTCATACATCCACATCCATACATCCACATCCACATTGATACATCCTTATCCACATCCACATCCATACATCCATTTCACATCCACATCCACATACATACATCTACGTCCACATCTACATCCATTTTCACATCCTCATTCATACATCCACATCCACATGCATACATCCATACATCCACATCCACATCTACATCTACGTCCACATACATACATCCACGTCCACATCTACATCCATACATCCATTTTCACATCCTCATTCATACATCCACATCCACATACATACATCCACGTCCACATCTACATCCATACATCCATTTTCACATCCTCATTCATACATCCACATCCACATACATACATCCATATCCACATCTACATCCATACATCCACATCCACATCTACATCCACATACATACATGCACGTCCACTTCTATATCCATACATCCATTTTCACATCCTGATTCATACATCCACATCCACATTCACATCCATACATCCATTTACATCTATCTAATTCCTCTCACATCTTGTCACATCTATCTATAGAATGTAGGAGAATTCTAATTTTTTGATATAAAGATTCTTTATGCATCTAATTAAGCATAAAGACAATTTTAGTAGGAATAACAATTTTATAAAAATCCTTTTATGCATCTATTTAGGCATAAGTTCAATTTTA
Organism: Cibotium barometz; assembly: GCF_041138505.1. Lineage (NCBI taxonomy): Eukaryota > Viridiplantae > Streptophyta > Polypodiopsida > Cyatheales > Cibotiaceae > Cibotium > Cibotium barometz. Next base: position 11,669,784 of record NC_141111.1, on the reverse strand, counting down.
AGGAAAATAACACTTTCGAATTTAAAATAAACCTTTTATGCATTTTACTATGCATAAACTCCAATTTAATGAGAATAACACTTTTAAAATAAAAATAAATCTTTTATGCATCTAACTATGAATAAATTTAATTTCAATGAAAATAATACTTTTGAAATGCATCTTCCTATGCATAAAATCGATATTAATAAGAATAACTCTTTTGAATTAAAAATAATACTTTTATGCATCGTCCTATGCATAAAATCGATATTAATAAGAATAACTCTTTTGAATTTAAAAAAAATTCTTTATGCATCTATTTATGCATAAAATCAAAATTGATGAAAATAACACTTTTGGATTAAAATAAATTCTTTATGCATCTTTCCATGCATAAATCCAATTTAGTAGGAATTACACTTTTAGAATAAAAGAATTTCTCTTATGCATCTAATTTATGCATAAAATCCATTTATGATGAAAATCACACTTTTAATATAAAACAATATCTTTTATGCATATGTTTATGCATACAAATCATTTATGATGAAAATCACACTTTTAATATAAAAATTTTATCTTCTAGGCATATGTTTATGCATAAAAATCATTTATGATGAAAATCACACTTTTAATATAAAAATTACATCTTTTATGCATATGTTTATGCATAAAAATCATTTATGATGAAAATCACACTTTTAATATAACAATTATATCTTTTATGCATATGTTTATGCATAAAAATCATTTATGATAAAAGTAACACTTTTATAATAAAAAATTTATTCTTTTATGCATAAAAATCAATAATGATAAAAGTAACACTTTTATAATAAAAAAAATTCTTTTATGCATAAAAATCAATATGATGAAAGTAACTCTTTTTGTAATAAAAATTATACTTTTATGCATTATTTTATGCATAAAATTCCATAATGAAGAAAGTAACACTTTCATTAAAAAAAATTATCAATAAGTATCTTTCATAGAATTTAATTCTATTGAAAATCATTCTTTTATAAAAATTAATCAGTATGCATCTTTCTATGTATGAATGAAAATGACACTTTTAGAATACTCTAACGATGGGGATTACTCTTTTTGATCAATAAAAGATGAAATTTATTTCACAAATTTTTAGAAAATTTCGCCATAACCTCCTTTGTATGGCTGATCATTTGTCAATTTTTAATACACTAAAATTAATTAGAAGTTCACCAAGAGTATTTAAATCATTCTAGTGTAAACATTTTCTACTTATTTAAGAGAAACATTATGAAGACTTGATTTTATCCAATAATTAATCATCTAGGATAAAGAATGGTTGGATTTACTAAAGAAGAGAGGGGAATGCCTTTTTTCAATGAGGCATAACATCAGTTGATTTTAGAGAAGACAAAAATCATAAAAACCATAAAAGAAATAGAAAAGAGAAGAATCTCCAACTTACATAGATAATTTGAGAGCTTTCCTTTGGCTTGATGGTTTGAGGGTTCTACTCTTGTTTGAAAACAAGAGTGGCCACCAATCTTTTAGAAGAGGGAAGGTCAAAAACTAATGAATTATGAGTAAAATTCATTGTTTTTGGCACTTGGGAGAGGCAGGGTAACAGTGCAAAAACACTATTAAGTTTCAACAAAGGGAAGGCTTCTATTTATAGGAAAAAGTGAGCTTCTAACCAAGCAAACTCCCGGATCAGTTTGGTCAATTTTTGACCATTTTTAGGTCAGTTTTGCTCACTTTTTGGATCTAGTTGAAACAGGAGAGAGGAGAGATAAAAATATCTCATTAATTGGGAGTTTAAAACTCATTCAAGCATGTGAAATAGGCACCTCCTTCATGAGGGGAATTCCCCCATATTGAGGTGTCAAAAATGCATCATTACTTCTAAATATCTCTCTTTTTTAACTATTAACCTTGTCCTTAGTCAACTCTTCATCTTATGTGAGTATTTACTCCTTTTTGGGGGATTTCCCTTTTATTTCTTCATTTATCTCCTCCCTACATTTGGATGAATCTTATTGGTCCATAGGAACCTTAATTTAAAATTTCGAAAAAATCTTGACCCTCAGGATAATGCCTCTTGAACAGATTATACTTAATTTCTAATGCACCTTCTGGAAATCTTTTTGAACTTCTGTTTCAGGGGAACTTATTTTAATAAGAAGAGATATTTTTCCATCCAAAAATATTTTAAAACTGAATTACCACTCTCTAGAAGATTTTCTCTCTCTAGGCCAAAACTGATAGAAACAAGATCTTTTATATTTTTGAAGAGGGATTTAACTACAGGGGAAGATACTGGACATCCTGAGAGGCTGGGGAGGAATCTTACATCTAGTGCTTTTCGTCTAAAATACAGGGATCGCAAAGATTGTTAAGTCGACGAGAGCCTAACCAACAAAAGGTTTCCATGAGAACGTAGAGAAGGAAAGGACCTTGGATGCACATGTTATTTGTGAGGCCATTATATTATACAATGAATCCCACATCTTTTATGTCAGTAGTAGTGAAGTTACATAGCAATAGGCGTAAACTACTCTGGGTTAATATTAGACTTTCTGTGATGCACATGTAAAGGTTTTCAAAAAAGAGAGAGCAAGCACCTAGCATACATGCCATGCAAGCACTTATACTTTGTGTACTTACAGATTTTAGGATTGGATTCATTAGCTCATGAGTTAAAGCAACACTCACTATGTTGGAGTTTTTTCAGAACCTTATTGGCAAAAGATCCAATGTGTATACATGAGGAGCGAGGATGTTTTTGGTGTCACTTTTTGATGGCTAAAATATAGCACCTAGACATATGGTGGAACTTTTGGTTGTGGGAAAAAGATTCACTTTCATGTGGTGATCTCAATATTAGAGGCGTACTTGTACCCTTATAATTTTAAATTTTAGCTAGGATTTGCACTACAAAACCTAAACATAGATTCACTCTGGCTATGTTTTAATAGCATAAAAAGAAACCAATGTTTTCATATTTTTTCTCTAGGTGATGGGGCTGGTGCCATTTGTTAGATTAAATGCTCTAATTTGTGTGTTAACTATAGTGTTATTCTTACATTTTCATGTTTAGAAAGTGTAACTATTTCCATTTTTTGGAGGTTGTTTGGTGGGTTTCGCTCGGCTTTTCCCTTTGCTTAAAAAAGCTCACTCGGAGAATGGTTTTACACCACCAAACATAGATGTGAGATACATGCTAAGAGGTGAGCATTGAGTGTATACTAATAGTTTCTATAATGTGAAGGGACTTGTCTTCGGTCCTACTCTCGGCCACTATCATTGGAACTCACTTCTTGAGATCCTTCCTTGATTTATTTATTTGTCCCTCATATATAGCTTTGTTTTATCCTCTCCCTCCTTACCTAGAAGGTTTTTTAGAGTCGACTAAGGCTAAATCTATGGGATTATCTTTTGCTAAAGTTTTAGCAATTTCAGGATCTATTCAAAACATTATGACTTGGTTTCTTCATTAGATCTTTCTAGTTGGAATAGAACTCCTCTGTGGCTCTCAAGGCTTTGACATAATGCAGATAGTTCTCTTTATCCTTAAGGCTAGGTGGGTCTCTTGTTCTAATATGCACTGGTTTTTTTAGCTTCCTCAAAGAAGCTTCTCTATGGAGTGCTTAGTGTTTTTCTCACACCTCCTCATCCTCTTCATCATTATCTATAGACCTTGAGGCACAGCTTGGCTTGAAGCTTGCACTAAATCCTTTGAGTAGTATGACTACATTTCCTATAAGTTGTTTCTTTGTGGTTTTCAATTAGTTCTAGAGAGTATGGAAGATATTGTTTTAATAGGAATAATGTCATTTTCATTGACATAGAACCTGAGTTCCCATCAATCTAAGGCATGTGTACATTGTTACCACCAATAGATGTATCTAGTTCTCCTCCTCCTTAGGGTTTGGCAGTGAAGCAATGGAAGTTTCCTCATCATGCTCACACCTTTTACAACTATTCTCATTCACATGATATAAGTTTAAGCTCTCAGAGCATGCTATAGTATTAGACCTAAGTCATCCCAATAAGAGCCCGAATGCATCATTGTCCATCCATCGGTGCTCTAAGAGCTATTCGTATACTTGAGGCCCTATATTCATGGCTCTCAACTCCTGCAATTCCTTGTCCTAACTAAATTGACACTATTGGTTTAACTAAGGCTACCAATCTGGTTCTTCCCAAAGGCTCTCGCCTAATGGTTTGTATCCCTGTGGAAGCTAAATGTTCCTCACATATTGGGTCTAACATGGAGAGCTGCATGACTTTGGCTTCAAGGTATGCGGTTTTTTTCCTTCTGAAGTAGAAAGAAAATTCTACTCTTGCCTTGCACTTCTTGGTCTTGAGGTGATTTCCTCAAGAGAGGTCCTCCATTACTTGGCCTTGAAAGCCTATGTTCTAGGTCTGTGTTGGATAGGAAAACCCCCCTGCCCAAACCTTTTCATCTTTCTCACTTCCTTGGCCATTCTTAAGATGTATGTGTTACTATCCTCATCTGCATACATCACTGGCAAGATGATAACACATGCTAACTAGAGGTGCATCTGAAAACTTGTGTCTCCCTTTGAGTCCCTCTCTACATTGGTGATGTTAAAGACGTTGCCTTGG